>NW_006399777.1:18229950-18245458 GCF_000299155.1 Elephantulus edwardii | reverse complement strand
ACAGGACAGAGCAGAGTTTAGGGCTGTTGTACGTAGGGTCGCTGAGTCGCAAGCGACTCGACGGCACATAACAACAACAACAACAACTGTTACAGAAAGATAAGTAAAGGTTTACACGCAGATTCATTCTTGGATGGTTACTAGAGATTGGAAGGGAGCGGGATAGGAGTATCAACTGTTACTTTTATTGTTGTTGTTGTTAGGTGCTGTCAAACCAAGTACAATTCATAATGACCTAATGAACAACAGATCTGAACCCTGTCATCTCCTGTGCCATCCTCATTATCTCTGACACACTTTAGCCCGTTGCTGCATTCACTGTGTCAGTCTATCTGGGTGAAGAGCTTCCTTTCTTTCATTGACACTCCACCTTTCCAAGCGTGAAATCCCTTTCTAAGAAATAGTCTTTTCTAGGAACATGCACACACTATGTGGAATGAAGCTTTAACATTTTTACCAGAAGAGTATTCTGGCTGTACTTTCTCCAAGACATATCTGCTTGTTCTTTTTGACAGTCCATGGGATATTCAATACACTTCTCCAACACCACAAGTCAAAGATATGAATTCTTCTTCTGTCGTCTTTATTCATTGTGCACCTCTCAGATGCATAGCAATTAATAGTAAAAAGCACAAGGTCCATGTGACCTTTACCAACATCACAGGGAGAAACTGTCCCCATCCACAGCATCAATAATATAAAACTAATTCCTGTGAAGTCAGACATGCCTTCCACACCTCTTTCTACTCATCTCAATGCCAGTCTTACTGTGTTAGTGGTTCCAAAACCCAATAGGTTTGCTCACAGACCACATAGAACCATATTAGGAAATACAAAAAGGTTATAATTCAGATTAATAACAGAATACAGTCAAGACAGCTCCCAAAATGTGCATGCAGGCACCTCAACTTCAAGCCATATGGCTGTAAGTGTTTCCAAGTTCTCAGTCCTGCCAATACTGCCCTCCTCAATTGTCCAGTAAAGTTCTCAGTCCTGCCAATATTGGCTCACTCCAACCCCACAGTCTCATCGCATCTCTCATCAGTTCTCCAGTTCAGCCATGGCTGCAGCTACTGTTCCAAAGTGTGTCCTACATTTTACCAGGTCGGGGAAGTCTCTCTTCTTTGGCTAAGGGAAGAATTCCATCTCTTCCGACAGAGGAAGAATTCCTTCTCTTCTGGTGGGGGAAAATTCTTCCACTCTCTGAAGCTAGAGCTGTCCAATGCATTAGTGAGATTAGCCAATCCTCTTGTAGGTTGGTGAGACTGGCCAACCCCCTTGTGGAATGGTAGATAGCCAATCCCTTTGTGGATAAAACAACATGCCTCACTCGTATAGACCTGCCCCTCCACATAGTCAGTCATCCATACTTAAAAAGCCGTGTTGAGAGACAAACTCCACAGCGAGTGAAAAGACCACAGCCTGAATCAGACACATCTAGTCCTCAAACTAACATCGCTTTCCCTCAAAAATCTAGAGAAATCCCTTACTGCAGACCTTCCCAGCACAATATGTCTCCTGATCTCCCGATTGTTGATACCAAAGACGTTGAGAGTGGACCCAAATAAGATGAAGTCATTGACAATTTCAATATTTTCTCCATCTATCATTATGTTGCCTATGTGTCCAGTGGTGAGTAAAAATTAGTACATAGATAATAGGCACATATTCATACGGGCGAAGGAAAAGGCAATATGCAGTAAAGGAATGATCAACACAGTATCACTAAAGAAAAGGCAGGAACAGGGAGGTACAGAAATATGAATGGCAGTTACAATTACAAGGAGGAAGTGGGAAAGGGGTAATTACAATGTGGGTACTGAAATGAATGTTTTCACAAGATGTGTATGAATGGTTGAATGAAAATTAATTTGCTTTGTAAACTTTAATTCTAATCACAATAAAAATACATAAAAGATAGTAAGTTTATGGAGATGGGGGGGAGAGATGGGGATGAGGGAGTTTTATTGAGGGCAAAGAGATTCCCATATGCAAGGCTGACTCAAAGGACAACAAAGACGTATAAAGGACAGGAAGAAATCTGAATGTCAGAGTTGCAATTAATGGTGCAAACTCCACCACCTGTTCAGGTCAGGTCTTCCTTGGCTATTCTTAAACTTGTTAACCACGGAGGGGTTGACTGTGGCTTGAGGTTGACGTTCCCGACAACAAGGACCCTCATAATCTTTTCCATTCTTGACATACTCAAACACCCCTGATGACATCCATTGATATAAATTCTGACAAGCCCCAGTAGCCCATTTTTGTCAAGTATTCATTCTTGACTCTTTAATATGGTCATTCTTGATCATTTAAATTTAATAGCATTTAAATATTATAAGAGGGAGCTCTGGTGACCTAGTGGCAAGAAGTTGTGCTGCAATCCCAAAGGCACACTGTTCGAATCCACCACCTGCTCCACAGGAGAAGGATGGACAATCTCCTCCTGTGCGATTTACTGCCTCTGAAAACCCACCAGAGGGTCAGCTATGAGTCAATTCCAACTCAAGAGTACACCACCACCACAACAACAATAAATAATACAAATTTAAATATAAATAAATAGAAATACAAATATAAATAAAGAGAAATATCATCTAAGGACTTGAGCACATCGATGTCGTTGTTGTGTGCCATTAAGTCAGAAACTGCTCTGGCCATAGCTGACCCCTCCAGTGGATTTTCGTAGATAGTAAATTGCTTTGTAAGAGATTGCCTGTCTTTCTCCCGCAGATCAGCTTGGTGGATTGGAACCACGAGTCTTTGGGATGGCAGTGCGGCATCATAATTCAGAGCTACCTGAGGACGTTGATGTTGTTGTCGTTAGGAGCTGTTGAGTCACGTATGGCTTGTAGTGACCTTATGAACAGCTGTTGTGAGCACCTGACCTATCCTCATCACCTCTGACACACTGGAGCCCTTTGCTGAAGTCATCTTGCCAATCCATCATGTTGGAGGTCTTCCTCTCCTTCCCTGGCCTTCCATCTTTCCAAGCATGATGTCCTTTTCCAAGGAACAGTCCTGTCTAGCTGCATGCCCTAAGTACAAAAGACAAAGCTTCACCATCTTTGCCTCCACAGAGCCTTCTGGCTGCATTTTCTCCAAGGCACAGCACAGAAGCTGTATTAACAGAGAAAGAACACTTGCCACTTGCAAGAAGATGTGCTGACAGACAGACAACACTAAAAATGGGTGGCTCATGTCCTAAGTGAAGAATGGCTTCAGGAGGAAACATCTTTTCATACCTCTAGACCCTGGAAGAATCTGTAGCAAAAGATTAGAAAAGACACAATAAAATCTGAGTTAAGGCAGGATTGGTGACAGGAATGAGAGAAGTGATATTAGATAATCAATAGATCGGGTAACCCATATTGATATCACACGATGCCCTTATATTTATCCCAAACCAAGAACTTATGTCATAAACACTTACAGGACTAAATGTCCAAGTCTAAGGTCTGGTCCCTCTTTGCAACATGCCCAAAGTATGTCAAGCAAAGCTTCAGAATATTTGCATTCAAAGAGCAGCCCTGTTTCACCCTCTCCAGGACATACCTGTTTGTTCTCTTGGCAGTCCATGGTATCAATTCTTTTATTTCTATTATTCCTGGTCGTTGTCCAACTCTCTGACGCATAGCACACAATTGCAAAGACTATGGCCTAGATCAGGCGCACCTTAGTCTCCAGCCTGATGTTGCTGATGACGGAATAAAAATTGATGTCTTTGAACTGAGGTGCTGGAGAAGATTACTGAATATCCCATGGGCTGCTGAAAGAACAAACAGATATGTCTTTTAAAAAGTGCAGGCGAATACGGCAGGAATCTGAGCCATCAGAACCGCCACCACGATGGTCAGCAACATGTTGACAACAAGGTGAGGGGCATCCTCCAGGATGGCCACACTGGCACCTTCAAGGCTTTCGACAAACATATGGACTTGATCCTCCGTGACTGTGATGAATTCAGGAAGATCAAACCAAAGAACTCCAAACATGCAGAAAGGGAAGTGAAGAGAGTCCTTGGTCTGGTGTTGCTTCGAGGAGAGAACCTGGTCTAGACGACTGTAGAGGGGCCTCTGACCAAAGATACTGGCATTGTCGGAGTACCCCTTGCTGGAACTGTTGGAGGCCCGAGGATCGGCAGGGCAGCTGGCCAGGGAATCCCAGCTGGTGTTCCATTGCCCAGGTTCCTGTGTGACTTGCTGGGCCAGTCCATAGTGCGGCTGCAGCCACAGCCAGTACTGCAGGGCCCCCAACACAGTCCTCACCTGGCCGTGCAAGTCCTCCCCCACCTATGGGCCGAGGGGCATCCCCTCCAAGCATGAGGGGCCCTCTGCCTGGAATGAGACCTCTCCTGTGCATCATCCGATGGGGATTCCCACTGGATAGAGAACTCCAATGGGCATGCCTCCTCCTGGGACGCTGCGGCCACCTCCCCGAGTGATGTGAGGGACCACTCCTCCAAGGCCCTAGATTCATCTTGGCCCTCAGTTCCCCACTGTACATAGTCCTTTTATTACCAAGTGGCCAATGAATCTAGTTTATCATAAACTGAGAGAGAAAAAGAGAGGGAGGGAGAGGAGGGGGAGGGAGAGGAAAGGAGGGGAAGGGAGAGGGACAAAGGGGAAGAGCAGTGGAGAGAGGTGGAGGGGGGAGAGAGGAAGGAAGGAAGGAAGGAATTAAAGAGTGTGGCCAGATTGCTTCCTGGAGGCAAAGATAGTGAAGGGTACTTTGGAACAGTACATAGATAGGGAACTGCCAGAAGTTCAAGCAGGATTTAGAAGAGGCTGTGGCATCAGGGATATCATTGCTGATGTCAGATGCATCCTGGCTGAAAATAAAGAATACCAGAAAAACATCTGTGCTTTATTGACCATGAAAAAACTTTTGACTGTGTGGATCATAAAAGGTTGTGGCTGACACTAAGACTGGGAGTCCTAGAGCACTTAATTGTGCTCATGCAGAACCTCTACCTGGACCAGGAGGAAGTTGTGTAAACAGAGCAGGGGAACACTGCATGGTTTAAATTTGAGAATGGAGTGCGTCAGGGTTGTATTCTAACTATATACCTATTTAATCTGTATTTGTGTCATATTGGACTACAATTGTCTGTTCATTTGTTTGTTTCTCTTCCTCTAAACCCTCTTCCTTTTATGGTAACATGGAAATCGGTGTCCTTTAAGGGCTTAGCACAATGTGTAGCGTATCGCCATTTCTTCAATTTTAGGGAAACCAGGACTGAATTCAGGATATCTGTGTTCTTTCAGAGTAACAGGGCAGGGATAGTTTGTATAAATCATTGACATTCTCAGTGCCTTTATTTCCTCTAATGTGAGAGATTCCTGAGATGCTTTCTTTCTTCTTTTTTTTTTAATCATTTTAATGAACATTTACAGAGATTTTGGATTTCCATTCCCCAGCCCTCCCCCGCCCCCAGTTCACTCCTCTCTTTGAAAAGTAAAAGAAAAATTCCCACCCTGGTACACAATCACCCCGCACCCCTCACACCGCCCCAAGTACATTCCACTATGCAACCTTAATTGTGGACTCTTGTGATAACCATAATACCCTATCATACATCGCTTTTAAATTAACTGGATAAATTGTGTATACTGCACTGAAATAGATGAGGAAGAGATGCTTTCAATACAACTGATTGTGTAACAGGAACGTCACTGATATTTCAAAAGCTATAGCCCATAATGCTGTGGTCTTTGGAGTACCATTTCCTGTTTAAAATTTCATAAAGAATTGTAGCATTTGCATTAAGATAAGAGAACTTAAAACATGACCCAGAATGGTGGTTGTTTTTATTACTATTTCACATTTTCAGAATAGAACAAGTCAATGACACCAGGGTGGGGAATGTGGTCTGTCTCAAATGAGGGCACCCAGAAAAACAGTCCACAGGGAAAGAAGACCTAAAATGAAAAGTCTTCTGCAGAGGTAAGAGGTGATTTCTTTTCACACCTTTTGTTCTTGCCTGATAAGACATAGGTGCACTGTCAAATCAAATCTTTTTTGCTTATTTGAAGAGCAAAGAGTTAAACGTAAGCTGACTTAAATATATTGTTACCTGGATTTTAGTACTAAAAGGCAAAGTAGCCATTATCTATTAGAACAAAACCAAATTATAGCGCTCTTACAAGTTTAAATGAACAGTTTTCTAAAAGTGCAAAGACAAGACATAAAGATTAATCGCCAGTGAGAGTCACCAGTGGTAACAGCTGTACTATAAGAACAGTCTATATGGGTCTGATATTATTTTCAGTGTTTGGAATAAATTATCTTTGATAGTCAAAAGAATTGTTCAGGAAGTTATTGTCCTTTCACAGAAGAGGAAAAAAAGAAGTGTAAGACAAATGACGTAACGTTAGAAAGAGAGAAGATATGTAGATATTTTAAATCATCAAACTCATAGCACAGAATTGGAACTGATAGATTTTCAGAGTTTGTAAATTTCTAGACAGGAGATTGCTCATCTTTCTCCTACGCAGCAGCTGGTGGATTTGAACCGCCTGCCTTTGGATTGGCAGCGCAACTCCATAGAGCCATTGGGGCGGGGGGGGGGGGAAGTGACAATATGAAACTATATGTCATGTGATTTATATGTATTTGAAGTTCGAAAAAACAGACAAAATGAGTAGTTATTTTCGGGGTGGTGTATGGCCAGGAGGGGGCAAGAAAGAATCTTCTGGATTACTCCAAATGGCTTATTTCTTGATCTGGGTGAAACTTCACCTGTGCAAACATCGTGCTCTGTTCTGTACAGAGGGCGTCAGGCAGTGGGGTCCACAGGAAGATGTGATGCTAATCCAGAGGGAATGTTTCTCTGGGGTTTGAATCCATCAGTGACTCTCTGAGATAAAACAGGGCCGTGCCGTTTACAGCCCCTGAAAAGCCCCTGGAGGGCCAGCTCTGGGGAGCTTTTGACTGGACAGCAATGTTGCTGCTGTTGCTGTTAAGTGTCGTTGAGTCACAGACAACTCATAGCGACCCTATGAACGAAAGACCTGAACACTTGTATAACTTTGGTCGTTTCTCCAGGTTCATAGAGTTTCCAGAGGCAAGCTACATCGGAAGTGGTTGCCACTCCTGCTTCCAAGCTTGTTTTAATCAGGGAGCTCTACTGTCCACCATGGGTAACCATTCTCGTATTTGACACAGTGTCACAGTGTTCAGCTTCACAGCAACCATGAGTTACCTCTCTACAGCAAATGGACAGACCAGTGCTATATGACCCAGAAGAATGTTTCACCAAAAACAATTAAAGACTAGGAGTGAGAATTGGGTAATGTATATATCAATTTAAAAGTCAAGAAATAATTGTCACACACTCCTTCCGCTCACCAAACTCTGCCTCACCATGATTCCCAAACCTCAGCCTCTCTGCACCTATCCCTGTTCCCCTTTGGACTTTGATCCACATCTTACTAGTTATCCTTCCCTTTTGCAGTAATGGCCCTGTGTGATATTTACCCTTAGGAGGTTGAGTTCATTCAGCACAATACTCTCTAGCCTCTCCCGTGTTATATAGTATTTTATGAAATTGTCACTCCTCAGTGCAATTGTTATGCTGTAGTTGGAAGGTGAAATAAAGACAGGACTGAGCAGCTGTTGTAAGGTGGAGAATACAAGCAGGCAGGAGCTGACTGAAGAGGACAGGTGGACTGAATGAGGGAAGTAGGCCCTATCCAATCACCAGAGAAACAGGACAAAGTGCATTGCTCTGAGGAGAGAACAGTTTGACTTGTCAGGGTACTAGTCAAGTGTGTCAGGGTTCAGACAAGAGTTCTCATTCTGATAAAGAATTTTAGTCCTAATCTAGATTGAAGTTTGTGTGTGGGGAGAGAGCATGGACCAGAATGGCCGTAAACTACACTGTGAAGTCCAGAAAGTCAGGAGGGCTCCCAGGGACTGGGGCAGGGTGATAGTACAGCCAAAAACGTGTTCCAAACGCCATCCACTGACAGCAATGGGTCATCAGAGGTGATTCTAGAATTTAGTCTCATTGGCTCAAGAGCAGGGCAGAGCCGAAAAAAGATTCAGGTGGAAAATCTTTCTTTCTGATGCAAGGCAGAGTTGGAAGCAAGTAGGGACCGATGACTTAAAAAGTCAACTAATTGGATATAGTTCTTGTTGTTGTGTGCCCTCGGGTCAGATCTGACCCATAGCTGACCTGTCAGTGGATTTTCAGAGGCAGTTAGTCTCATAGGAAGAGATTGCCCTTCCTTCTCCTATGGAACAACTGGTGGATTTGAACCGTGTGCCTTCAAGATTGCAGCGCAGCTTCTTACCAGTATGGGGGGTAGGGAGAGCCAACAGAAAACCAGAGCAAGTCAGAATTGAAATGATAAAGAAGAAATGCTTTTCTCTTTATGTTTCCTTGGACACTGTTGTAGGATGTAGTCTAACATGGGGCCTAACAGGGGTCAGCCTTAACTCAAGGGCAAGCAGCTTGGTTTGGTGTTTTTCTTCTTTTGTTTGTAGTGACTTCATCACCATGGAAACAGACCCTACTCCACTCTAGCTGACCCCCCAACAGGTTTTCAGAGATTGTAAATTGCATGATAAGAGATAGCTCATTTTTCTCTCACATAGCAGCTTGTGGATTCGAACCATCTGTCTTTGGCCTGGCAACGCAACTCCTTATCCACTAGACCACCTGTGCTCCCTTTCATTTACAATTTATCTTCCCCTTTTATTCTGGAACATCATTTCCTGCAGACCAAGAGAAGGGAGAGGGGTGTACTATTACCTAGCAGACACTGAAACAAGTCTTTGGCACAAACAATTTTTAATTGTTTACTAACCAAAGGATTGCTATGAGTTGTCTATGACTCAATGGCACTTAACAACAATAACAACGACAACATAGAGAGAGCTACATTGGCCTAGTAGACAGAAAGCTATGCTACCAAGCCCAAGGTGGGTGATTTTAATCTGTGGCACTCAGGCCTGGTTTGAATTGTTTTTGTCAAACATTCTTCTAAGTGGTACAACACTGGTCTGTGCATTGCTGTACAGAGGTAACTCATGGTTACTGTGATGCTAAACACTGTGACACTGAAGTGCCAAATATGATAATGGTTACTCCTGGTGGACAGTGTTTGGTGGAGCTCCTTGATTAAAAAAAAACTTGGAAGCAGGAGTGGCAATCACTTCTGAAATGGCTTGCCTCTGGACACTCTATGAACAGTGCTCAGGTCTTTCGTTGATAGGGTCGCTTTGAATCGTCTACGACTCGATGGCACTTAACAATAACAACAACAACAACCAAAACTGGTTCAGAACACCCCAGCAGTCCTGCAGAAGAAATAGCTGCTGGCCTGCTTGTAAAAAGACTGCAGTTTCAAAAACTCTAGGGAGCTCAGTTGTATGAGGTTACCAACAGCTGCAATGAACTTGACAGCAAAGGGTTTAGTTCACCAGCCATTGATGTGCTGGTACTTCTCCACAGTGTAATATGTAGTCTATTTTGTGGAGTACATCTAATCTATGATTTCATAGATAAACTTGCCAAACATAGACAAACCTAAAATAAGCTGATTTAAAGAATAACTAAAAAATTAAATCATCGTTCAAGTCATACTTGGTTAAGGCACAAACTCTGGAAGTTGTCCCCTATCACTTATTCAGAGATGTATGTTACATTTATTCTCACAACAACTTAATATATTTGTAACTGAAGTCCTGAAAAGCTTTGGAACTTATTCATGCCACAAAGCTAAGAGAATGTAACATAGGATTCAAGTTCAGACACGCTGGTTTCTCTAAGGAGTTAAAGATCTGGTTTAATGGCTCAAATGTAGCAGTCTTGTTTTTTTCGTAGACTTCATCCTCTCAAAAAAAGCCTTTTTCTTTCTTAATTAAATTCTTATTGATCAGGAACATAAAAGATGCTCCAGAATTATTTTGGGGTGTGTCTTTGGCACATTTATAAATGAGGAAAAGATATACAAGGAAAAGGACCTGACCTGCTTTTCCTGCCATGCTGAGGGAAACGTTAATTCCCCACCTTGGCATCTCAAACTCCAGCTGTAATAAGAGCCGTTATGCCCAAGTAGGCCCTTAAACGGAAGGCCTGCTGGGCAGAGACACTTTCCCAGCACCGATCAACTGTGGCAGCTTTTCTGCCAACTGAGCATGAGGAAGCAACAGCAGGAGAGGAGGGACTGCAGGTAGGCGGGGAGGGGATCACTTTGAAAGCCTTAAATCCCTCCCAGGGAACAAGCAGCTGTTCCTTGTTTTTCTAAACATCTGTCCCATCTGTCTGTGATCACACTTCACCCTTTGGAAGCTGGGGCTAGTGAAACGTGGATCTTAGAAGGAAGCCCTTCTGAAAGCTAGCAGGTGAGTCTGGACATGCACAGCATCAACAGGAAAGTTTCTGCTGTGGAGAAGGCAGGTGGGGAGTTTTAAGAAGTCAGCTTTCACCTTTCTAGGTTTTTTCCCCCTTCACAAAACACTCAGCTTTGAGTCTGAATTCAGGGAGGTTATAGTGGCAAGAAGCTGCACTGCAATCCCAAAGGCATGAGGTTTGAGGCCACCAGATGCTAACTGCCTCTGAAAAACCTGCCAGAGGATCAGCTATTGGTCAGTTCTGACTCTAAGGTACACAGCAACAGCATAATGATCACTCAGGGGAGCTCAGGGGGTCTAGTGTTGTCAATGACAGGCGGTTCGAATCCAGCAGCTACTCCAGGGTGTGGGGGGTGGGGAGAGGAATTGGCTTTTTCCTCCAATGTGATTTACTGCTGCTGCAAACCTACCAGAAGGTCAGCTATGAGTCGGTTGTGACTTAACGGCACATGACAACAATAACAACAACTGCACTCATTCAAAATGGACTGCACCCTGGAGGATGTAATTTTCCAAGACAGAGGCACCCCTAGAGCATCCTAGTTTTACTTTTCAAGGAGGCACTGGCTGTGGTTTTAGAGAGGAAAGGATACCGCACAGACAGCTCAATTTCTGTACTGTGCACATCTGGCACCTGCAGTGTTTATCATGTTTTAACAGTGTGTTGTTGCCTTTGTTGCCTTTGCTGGTATCCCTGTTGTATACTTTGTTTTATGAAGATGTTACATTGTTATGTGTCCACGAGTCAGAACCATCTCACAGCTGACTCTCTTGTGGGTTTCCAGAGCCAATAAACTAGGGGGGAGAAAAGTGCCCATTTTCCCCCCACAGAGCAAGGAAATGCCTTTGAATTGGCCATACAATTCTCTAGCCACTAGGCCACCAGAGCTCCCTTATTGTTGCTTTTTAGGTGTCATTGGGTTGAGCATGACTCATAGCAACCCTGTGAATGAATCTGAACCCTGTCTTGTCCTGTGCTATCCTTATAATTTCTGACACACTTGAGCCCACTGCTGTAGTTACTGTGTTAATCCTTGCTTTTCAGGATCTTTCTTTTGCTGACCTTCCACCTCTCTTTACAAGATGTCCTTTTCCAAGGAATTCCCCTTCTAGCAACATATCCAAAGTATGTGAGGTGATGCTGCATCATTCTTGCCTCTAAGGAACACTCTGGCTACACCTTCTCTAAGACCTGTATGTTCTTTTGGCAATCCATGGGATATTTAGTACTCTGCTCCAACTATAATTCAAAGATACAATTTTTTTTTTCATCCTTATTTTCTGTCCAGCTCTCAAATGCACTGCAAGTGATTGGAAAGACTATGGCCTGAATCAGGCACACTTTAGTCTTCAAACTGTTAACATTACTCTTCAGTACTTTGGAGAGGTCCTGACAGCAGACTTTCCCAAGGCAATAAATCTTTTCATCTGTTGACTGCTGGTGCCAACGGTGTTAAATCATCGGCAATTTCAATCTTTTCTCCATCTATCAGTACACAACAACAATCGTTGATTATTGATCCAGTAACAAAGACTTCCGCATTCTTGTTGTTGTGATCTAGTCCATATTGAAGGCTGTAGTCTTTGATCTTTTGCAACAAGCTATTCAAGTTCTCCCCACTTCCAGCAAACAAGGTTGGGCCATCTGCATAACACGGGCTGTTGATGAATTTTCTAATATATTCCTGATGCCACATTTTTCTTCAGACTCCAGCTTCTCAAAGATTCTGTTCAGCACATAGATTTGAATAGGTATAGTGAATGGATACAGCCAGAACTCCCTAAGGACCTTATTTTCAATTAGTTCTTTTGCCCAAGCACTCAGGACCTAGTCAGGCTTTTGGCACAGATAGTTGTGAATGAACAGGGGTTAAGAAGGGAAAATTAATGAAAGGAGTGGGGTGATTCGCTCTATGTTCTGAAAGGAGTCATGGGAAGTCTCTGACTTTGACCTAAACACTGCAAGACACTCAGCCCCAGAAAGTGACAGCTCAGTCTCCGCCTCCAGGCACTTCCGGAAGCTGCGCGCGCAGCCACGCCCCTTGCCGAGCCCTTTTCCTTCCAGAGGCCGCTCCGCTCCGCAGGGAAGCGAGAGGAATGAGGGGCGGGACCAGAAGGACGCAAGCGCAGTGGGATCCGGAAGTGGTCCCCGGCCTTCCTTAAAGGAGCCGCATCCCAGCTTTGGCTCCTTCGGCAAGTGGGAAGCTGCAGGCCGTTGGTCGTGGGCCCCGGCAGAGATTCCGCCCTTTTAACGCCTCCACCCCCTTGGGCGGCCGCTGCGAGGCAACTTCCGGGTCCGCCCGCCGCGATGGCGCTCGATCCTGCAGGTACGGGCGCGGGAGCGCGGGGTACCCGGGAGCTCGAGCGCGGTCTCCCCGGTCGGCGTGCGGACCAGGGGCGCGCCGAGCCGGCGGGCTGGCACCCCCGATGACCTGCGATCACTTCGGGTTGCTGTCCTGCTCCGACTTGCTGGGGCTCCTAAGTCACCGTCCCCAGCACTGGGCTTGGGGTTGGGTGAAGGGCGCTGGGTTTGTGGCTTAAGTCTCCAAACGTCCTGAAGCCGATGGCGTGGTGCTTTGAGTAGCTGATGTTCTAGTGTCGAGAATTTTGCATAGTCTTACATATGCACGTTGGAAAGATCGCTTTTTCCAGATCCTCAGTTCACCAGTGATGTCCAGTTGAAGAGCACTTTACCTTGTCACAGGGGCGAGAGGTAGTGTCTTTGGAAAAATTCCTTGACGTCTTGGTGCATCTGTCATCATTTTCATGTTTGCACCTTACTTCGATTTGCAACAATTTCACTTACTCTCTTGTTCACCCCTTTCCAGAATCTCACTGGCAATTATCTTTTAAGGGTTAAGTCACATGGAGGCACTGTCTTTTAGTTTTTTTTTGGAAGGTGGTGGTGGCGTTAGGTGCCAGGACTCCTAGTGACTCTTTGAACAGCAGGTCTGAACCGTGTGCTGTCCTTATCAAACCATCTAGTTGATCTTCCCTCCACCTTTACAAGTATGATGTCTCTCTCCACGGAATAGCATCTCCTAGCCCAAAGTATGCGAGAGGAAGCTTTATCATCCTTGTTGCCAAGGAAGAGTCTTGGTTCACTTTCTCTAAGACATAACTGGTTTGGGCAGGTGTAGACGTAGAAGAGTTCCTGTCGGGCAAAATTAACACTCACCTGCTAACCTTAAGTTTGAAGGTTTGAGTCCTCCAGAGACAAAAGGGATGTACTTCCATACAATTAAGCACTGAGAGGTCTACATGCACTACTAATCTTAACACACATAAGGTAGCCAGGAGTCGTGAGCACTCTTTAGCAACTGGCTTGCTTTCTTGGTTATAGCTGTTGTGATGTGCCATTGAGTCTCCTGCGACTCATAGCAACCCTTTGTACAGCAGCCCTAAACGCTGCTCTATCCTGTGCCAGCCTTATTGTTTCTGACACACCTACCCCGGTTACCTCAGTCACTGAATCAATCCATCTCACCAAGGATCTTTCTCTCTTGCACTGTCCCTCCACCCTCCCAAGCATGACATCCCTCTCCAAGGACTGATCCCTCCTTGCAACATGTCCAAATTATGTCACACAAAGATTCAGAATCCTTGCCTCCAAGGAGCAGCCTGATTTGTTCTCCTAGCAGTCTGTGGTATATTCAGTACTCTTCTCCAGCACCAGAGCTCAAAGGCATTCTTCCATCATCTCTATTCATTGTCTATAGAGCTTCATTTTTGGAAGGGATGTTAATTAATTGCTCTAGTCTCTTCCCATAATTTCCTGGGGTCCATAGCTCAAGACTCTGGAAGGTGAAATGACACCATGCTTTTAGAAATTCTGCAGCAAGCAGAATATATAGCATATAATAAATTGTCTTAATTTTCTTAGTTACGCTGCCATCTTTAAAGCAAGTAGTCCGAATCCACCAACCAATCCTTAGAAAAAAAGATAAATAGTCACGTCCCTTGCAGTTTACAGCCTCTGAAAAGGAGTTAGCTATGAGTTGGTTCTGAATCCATAGCCCATAATGATGGATAGAACAATGATGATACCACAAGTAGAGGCTTTAACAAATGTATCCTCTTCTAGATTAAGACACTAGAAGTCTTAAATTCAGGACTCCAGCTCGAAGAGAAGCCTCTGTCAATTGGGGAAGAAAGTCCTTGTTTTCCTTCAGCAACTGTAGGTCAGGCATTTCCTTAGAGACCACCATGCAGCCTGGCCTTTTCTTTGCATAGGCACCCAGGTCCAGAAAGACAGTCTATTTCTGGTAATTGTTTTTGGTTGCTCTATGGATCAACGTCCTTAGAGCTCTGGTGGCCTAGAGGCAAGAAACTCTGCTGCAATCCCAAAGGCACAGGTTTGACGCCATCAGTTGCTCTGCCCAAAAAGATGAGAACAGTCTCCTCCTGTGCGATGAACTACCTCTAAAAACCTGACTTGGGTGGAGGGGTCCGCTATGACTCTGTAGTAAACAGTAAGAGTCCCCTTCAGGCTCATTTTTATCTTTAATGAGATAAAATGTTTCATGGGCCACACCCTGGAGAACCTGCCTTGTATCAGATTAGGGATACCATGGGATTAGGGGGTGTTGCATATCACTTTTAATGCTCCTACAACTATTTGGTTTATTAGTATCATGGGGGAATCATGATAGATAGATAGATAGATAGATAGATAGATAGATAGATAGATAGATAGATAAAATGTTATGTGCCATGGAGTCGCTTGTGACTCATAGTGACCCTGTGTACAACAGCCCTAAATGCTGTTCTATCCTGTGCCGACCTAGCCATCTCAAATGCACTCATTCCCACCACTCCACTCACAGAATCAGTCCATCTCATTGAGGGCCTTCCTCTCCTTCACCTTCCCTCCACTCTGCCAAACATGATATCCTTCTCCAAGGAGCAGTCCCTGCTTGCAGCATACCCAAAATATGTCAGACAAAGCTTCAGAATCCTTGCCTCCAAGGAGCCACCCTGTTTAACCCTTTCCAGGATGAATCTGTTTTCCTAGCAGTCCATGGTACTCTCAATACTCTACTCCAGCACCACAGCTCAAAGGCATCAATTCTCCTTCTATCCTCCTTGGTCATTATCCTCTCTGATGCATAAGAAATGATTGCAAAGACCATGGCCTGTATCAGAC
>NW_006399777.1:18226251-18229850 GCF_000299155.1 Elephantulus edwardii | reverse complement strand
TTTTTTAAATTTAGGGAGCTCTGGTGGCTGAGTGTTAGAGTTGTGCTGCTAACCTGTGCTGTGTGGGAGAAAGATGGGCAGTCTCCTCTCATGCAACTTACTGCCTTTGAAATGCCACTGGAGGGTCAGGAGTGAGTCGGTTCTGATTCGATGGTATGTAAAAACATATCTATTTAGATATATATGCACCAGAGAGCTGAACAGTGACCAAGGATTACAGAAGAATAATTGATGCCTTTAAGTTGTGGTGGTGGAGAAGAGTATTGAACAGACCATGGACTGACAGGAGAAGTAACAGGTCTGTCCTGTAGAGAGTGAAGAAAATGTTAAAAGTCCTGCAGCTTACTATATGTATTACATGTCAATGACAAGAAGACAAAAACCTTTGCCATTGGACCAACAGGAGACTTCATGAGAGATGAAGAAAAGATTGAATGAAGTAGGCAATTTCATTTTCCTTGCATCCACAGTCAACCCCCAGTAACCAAGAAATCAAAAGATATGTTGCGTTGGGAAAATCTTCTGTCAAAGACTTCTCTGATTTCACATGATCACTATCAGGTGTTCTGAGATTCCCACGTTTCTCCATGTTAGCCACAATTTATTATGATCCACACAGTCCAATTCCTTTGCATAGTCAACGAAACACAGATAGACATTCCTCTGGTACTCTGCTTTCAGCCAAAATCCATTTAATATTTGTGATAATATCCTTGGTGCCACAGCCTCTTCTAAACCCAGCTTGTATTTCTGGTAGTTGTCAGTGTTCTGTTCCAGTCATTCTTGGATGATCTTCAGCAGGATTTTGCTTGCATGTAGTATTAGTGATATCATTCAATAATTTCCTCACTATCAGATCACCCCTTTTTGGAGTGGGAATAAATAGGGATCTTTTCCAGTCAGTTGGCAAGGTGGTTAGGACATGGAAAGTACCAAGAGATGCTTATACTTGGGGGCAGAGTAAGTTGGAATTGAGTTTTAACACCAAACTCATCAACACCATCATTAAAGATTCAATATATGGTACTCGTGTTCATGTAAGGAGTATGAGCAGGTATTTCCTTAGAAGCCCCATTTAATTTTTCATATTATTATCATTGTTGGCGATAATTTTTTTTAAAAAGTTATTTGTTTGCATCCAGTCATTCTTAGGGATCGTGTTTCATGCATGTACATTGTATTTTATACAATCATTCATATACATTATTGAGAGCTCTGGTGGCCTAGTGGCAAGAAGCTGCACTGTAATCCAAACAGCACCTGGTTCAAGGCCACCAGCTGCTCCATGAGAGAAGGATGAACAATCCCCCCATGCAATTAACTGCTTCTGAAAATCCACCAGAGGGTCAGCTGTGGGTCAGTTCCGACTCAATGGTACACAACAACAACAACAAATACATTGTATTTTATATCATTAACTGATTGAGCTGTGACTATTATCACCCTGTCTTCAATTCTCCACTGGTCCTTTCCCATTCCTTCATCTCCCCATCTCCCCACCAACCTTTGCTTACCCAGTGATTTCCTCCCTTCCACTTTTATTGTTCCCCCCTTTTCCTCCTCCTTTAAAAAAAAAATTATTATTTGTGTGTGTGTGTGTGTTTGTACTGTCAAATCGGATCTGACTGGTACAGGAGGACATTGTCTCTCCTTCTCCAGCAGAGCATCTGGTGGATTTGAACCGCACTCCTCTGGGACTGCAGTGCAGCTTCTTGCTCTCCTTCCCCTTTTGGACATGTATACATACCTTGCTCAGATGTCCTCCTGTTTTCACAATTGTGGCCTTATGCAGTCTTTGTTTATCCTTATGTGACAAAGCTCTTTCCTTCAGCATAATGAATGCTCTTTGGGTACTTCTTAGACTTAAAATTTTTAGATTTAAAATTGAGGTTTTAAAAATGTTTAAAATTTGCCTTGAGGAGGGTTTGAGGAAGCTTGTAATTAATTCCATCAACCAGTTGTAAGTGATATTATAGAACGAAATTTGTATAAATTAATGAAAACCAATATAACTTTTTAAAAAAAATTTAAAAATCCAATTGATAAAATTTTCAGAAAACTTGCCTTCAGATCCTGTGTTATTTTAATCTTGATGTTACATTTTTTTAAATGTGTGTGTATGTGTGTGCGCGCGCGGGCACCCTCAAATCGGATCTGACTGGCACAGGAGGAAATTGCCCCTCCTTCTCCAGCAGAGCGTCTCGTGGATTCTAACCGTGTACCTCTGAGATTGCAGTGCAGCTTCTTGCCACTAGACCACCAGAGCTCCTTTTGATGTTACATTTTGACAAAATTTTGCTCTGAGTTTCAGCCCACAGTTGGCCAAAGACAATGTAGTGAACGAGGTAGATGATCATTATGGGGAAATGCCATCAAAACAAAGTTGTATTATGGAAGCAATATTCATGCTCATCCTGGATAATTCTAAAGTCTGGGTCATAAATCGTTTATTTGGAGCAAAATCTGAATCACTGGCAGAAGTAAAAGTCCTCAGAAAATAATAAGAATTTTCCCACTCTCTTATGAAAGTGGTCTACTGTATACACTGTTGTTGAAAGAAGGGAGCTCTGATGGCATCCTGGTAAGGAGGAGTTCCCGTGCCAGTCCAAAGGCATGCAGTTCGAATCCACCAACTGCTCCCTGGGAGAAGGCTGAGCAGTCCCCCCTGTGCCGTTTACTACCTCTCAAAACCCACTGGAGGGACAGCTATCAGTCAGTTCTAACTCAGTGATTCTTAACAACAGCAATGTTGTAGTAAGATGATGGAGGGGAAAATATAGAGAGAAAGTATCCAGAGGCACTGAAGAATATTGATAGAGTTGACTGCAAGCTACCACGTTATTGATAGAATGGACTGTATCAACCCTGTTACTGATACACTGGACTGTATGGTAGGATGTTATTGATAGAATAGACTGTATGCTATGAGGTTATTGATAGGATACATGATATGTTATTATGTTATTGATAGGACGGACTGTATCTACCATGTTATTGATAGAATGCATGGTATGCTGCTATGTTATTGATAGGATGGACTGTGTCTACCGTGTTATTGATGGAATGGACTGTATGCACCATGTTATTGATAGAATGGACTGTATCAACCATGTTATTGATGGGGTGGCCTGTATGCTACTATATTATTGATAGAATGAACTGTATGCACCATGTTATTGATTGAATAGACTGTATCTATCATGTTATTGATGGAATGGACTGTATGCACCACATTATTGATAGAATGGACTGTATCAACCATGTTATTGATTGAATAGACTATATCTACCATGTTATTGATAGAATGTGTGGTATGCTGCTATGTTATTGATAGGATGGACTGTGTCTACCGTGTTATTGATGGAATGGACTGTATGCACCATGTTATTGATAGAACGGACTGTATGCACCATGTTACTGATAGAGTAGCTGTATCTACCATGTTATTGATAGAATGGACTGTATGCACCATGTTACTGATAGAGTAGACTGTATCTACCATGTTATTGATAGAATGGACTGTATGCACCATGTTACTGATAGAGTAGACTGTATCTACCATGTTATTGATAGGATGGAGTGTATCTACCGTGTTATTG
>NW_006399777.1:18225054-18226151 GCF_000299155.1 Elephantulus edwardii | reverse complement strand
TGTATGCACCATGTTACTGATAGAATAGACTGTATCTACCATGTTATTGATAGGATGGAGTGTATCTACCGTGTTATTGATGGAATGGACTGTATCTACCATGTTATTGATAGAATGGACTGTATGCACCATGTTACTGATAGAATAGCTGTATGTACCATGTTATTGATGGAATGGGCTGTATGCTGCCCTGTTATTGGTAGAATTGACTGTGTGCATCATGTTATTGATAGAATGGACGATATGCTGCAATGTTATTGGCAGAATGGACTGTATGCCCCCACATTATCTTCTAAAAGTACAAGAGAGGGGACTAAATAGGCAGTATTGTGCGTTGTAGGCCGCATGCTGTTATTTATTCCTTTCTCAGCTCTCCACTTAAGACCCTAACCCTTCTGATTTTCTGCTAGATGTTCATGTTGTTGTTATGTGCCATCAAGTTGCCTGCTACTCATAGCGACACTATGTACAACACCCCTAAACCCCTCCCTGTCCTGTGCCAATCTCACTATCTCCGACACACCTACCCCCATTACCCCAGTCATTGAATTGATCCACCCCATAGAGGGTCTTCCTCTCCTGCACTCGATGTCCATGGAAAATTCTAATAAATGTCAAACCTGTACATTTGAGAATTGACAACAACAGAGATTGCAGCACATCTCTGAAACCAGCTGATTGCCTATGTTGACTTCCTGTTGTGGTCTATACTTTTATATCTGTTGCCATTTTCGGGCCAACTTGGTTTAAAGCAGTGGGGTAGAAGCCTTCACACCTTGCAAACTGCAGCATCAGAAGTCTTAAGAAAACCATGCTGTTTGGAAATGGGCACATTTAGTGTGAACTAGGTGATTATTAGCAGTGAAAGCTGATAAGACAGAGGAGTTCAAACGAAGCTCGCTGTTACGGGAAATAATATTTGACCTAGAAATGACACAGAAATGGTCACATATGTTTCATTGATGTGTTTCTATCTTTTGTTAAGAGCTTGAGCTTTACTATGGCATTTGGACAAGAACAAACTGGGAGGAGGGTAGAGAGAATAGTGCAACAGTGAATGAGTGGAAGCCCAAAATCTCTGTAAATGTTTATGAAAA
>NW_006399777.1:18222725-18224954 GCF_000299155.1 Elephantulus edwardii | reverse complement strand
ATTTTTAATATATTTTATGTTTACTGTCTTTGAATCACTCTTGCTGGATTTTGAAATGATCATCTTTCAGTGACAGGAATTAGAGAGTAAGAATCCCATGCGACTTTACTTTCTGATTAAAAAAAAAGAGAGAAATGTGAAATTTTGGGGAATCTTGCTTATTGGAAAATACAGCTTCAGAAACACTCTTATTGTGTAAGGGTTGTTTTAATAAACGACCTCAAAACTACTCATTCTGTCCATTTGCAGCCTTTTCAGAGATTGTAAATAGAATGGGAGGAGATTTCTCATCTTCTTTTCTATGGAACCAGTGGAGCCTTTGAGTTAATAAGCCCACTCCCTGTGGACTAGGCCACCAGAGCCCCCTAAGAATTGTTCCTATGCAGTGACATAGCTCCTGAAGCTCATTTACTTCTTTACTGGAATCACTGTAAATAGGCCACCACCCCATTTGTGTGGTGGTGCTGGGGAAGAAAATTTGGAACCTGTGTTTACATGATCCACTTTGTTACGTTGTGCTACCTCTGTGTTACATTGTCATTTTGTCTCAGAGCCTTGAGACAGTTCACCTCCAAGTGTGGTGCTGGAGAAGAGTATTGAGGTTACCACGGACTGCTAAGAAAAGAAACAGATTCATCCTGGAAAGGGTCAAACCGGGTGGCTCCTTAGAGGCAAGGATTCTGAGGCTCCCTCTAACATACTTTGGACATGTTGTACGGTCCTTGGAGAGGGACATCGTGCTTGGGAAGGTGGAGGGACGGCACAGGAGAGGAAGACCCTCAATGAGCTGGATTGATTCAGTGACTGGGGTAATGGGAATGGGTGTATCGGAGACAGTGCGATTGGCACGGGACAGAGCAGAGTTTAGGGCTGTTGTACATAGGGTCCCTATGAATCACAAGCGATTCGACGACATATAACAACGACAATTTGCAAAATGCAATCTATATACTTCGCTGAGCACACTCTTGGCTGTTGTTAAGACTATACATATGGCTTTTCTTGCCCCGTCTAGTAGTTTTATAGCCAGAGACAAGTTGGAATTTTGAAAGACAAAATCTCTCCCCCTGTTGACTCCATGAATTGTGTTTGTTTTGTCAGAATATATCTGGGAGGAAAGGAAGTGAGAAAACACAGATTCTCACTGGCTTGATTTTTCCCAGTCCAAAGACCTCAGCCTCCCGCCTCTCATTTTGCGTGAAGCAAGGAGGTATGGACAAGCTGGCAAGAGCACAAGTAGGAGGTTGGAAGCATGAACATTTGTGTGCTGTTGAAGACCAGAGCTGGTGTCCCCTCCCAGTGTGAAGCGTATAGTGAAGATGTAACATTACGTATGCTCCCTTGACTGTGCTGTACAGAGCGCTGGCTTCCCAGAGCAGCCCTCTCCTGACCCAGGTCCTTGGTAAACAGCACGGACCCAAGAGAGAAACTTGCTCAATGACAGTGTGGTTGCAAATGTGTCACAGGCCATCTTTGGTATTACTGCTTCTCCTCTTGAATAAGCAGTAGAAAGCAGACGTCTTGAGTAAATTAAGTGCAGCCCAGAAGATTTAAAAGTGGCATTGTGGAAGTAAGATCCCAGTTAGTTCAATTAGAACATGCTCGTTATTGACAGGTATACCTTGTGTCTCACATGTTGCGTTCTTAGGGGGGCTTCTCCAGCATCTGATTGCGTCTCTGATGTCATTGAGGATTCATCCCAAGCACCATTTGTCAGGCACCTTCTAACTAGGACTGCCATATCGCAAGGACACGTGTGCCCCAGAGCAAGAGCTGAGCTAACAAATTCAGCCAGTGAAAAAGGTGAAAATTGACTTTCAGGTGATGATAGAAGTTGGAAGCTTTGGAAATTTTCTCTGCTAGTATTGTCCTGATTTCTTGATCTCAGTCTAAATTTGTGTGAGGATATAGTAGCAGGCTCCCCAAAATATCTTTTTTGCGGGCCCTTCTGCACATGAATAATATATGTACAGCGTTGACTTCAGGACAATCACCTTGTAGTTTGATCTGTACTGATAATATTTGTAGATTTTAGGCATAAAATTTTCACTTGCAAGTAGATTTGAAATACATTGTTGTTGTTGTTGTTATGTGCCGTCGAGTCGCTTGCGACTCATAGCGACCCTGTGTACAACAGCCCTAAACTCTGCTCTGTCCTGGGCCAATCGCACTGTCTCTGACACTCCCACCCCGATTACCCCAGTCACTGAATCAATCCACCTCATAGAG
>NW_006399777.1:18155100-18222625 GCF_000299155.1 Elephantulus edwardii | reverse complement strand
ATCAATCCACCTCATAGAGGGCCTTCCTCTCCTGCGCCGTCCCTCCACCCTCCCAAGCATGATGTCCCTCTCCAAGGACCGGTCTCTCCTCACATGTCCAAAGTATGTTAGACGGAGCCTCAGAAATGCATAGACAATGTTATTAATTAATAATGGAAATTTAATTGTTCCTATGTTACCAAACGGGAATTTTTTATATGTATTTTAAGTAATTTCTGATTAACACCACAAATTTGGGGAAGCAAAAATCAATATTTATGCCCTTGTTGAACTGCTTCTCTGCCCTGTGAAGTTTTAGAATGGTGATGAGCCATTTAAAAAAATGTGTTGAAATAGAAATATCATAATGTAGAATTCATAGTGAAGGTACATTCCTACTATAATTAATTTATGAGGAAAATGCTTCAGTATTACAAAGATATTTCAAAAGAACTGATGAAAGGAAATGATCCTGTCATTGTCTGATTCCATTGCAAGACGTAAAGAGCAAGCAATGAACTAGTCAGGACTATTTTAATTCATTTGTATGGATGATAATTTAAGAAGTGAAAAAAAAAGGGGTAAGACTTTGAGTTAAATAGATCTGTATATTTGGTATTTCTTTTAATCTCTTCAGTAGTTACACTGTTTATTACCAAACTCAGTGCCATTGAGTGGATTCTGACGTCACAAGTGACCCTCCATTGGGTTTGTGAGGTTGTAAATCTTTATAGAAGGAGACTGCCCTTGCTCCTATGGGGTGTCTAGCAGATTTGAACTGCCAACCTTCCAGTGAGTAACCTGGCATGTAAGGGCTATGCCACCAGGGCTCCTCACACTGTTAATTGCTGATGCCTAATTACAACATCAGTTACAGTGAGGGCCAGTGGAGTAGAAAGCTGAGTGCCCAACCCCTAATGATTTCAGTCCACCGGCTGCTCTACAGGAGAAAGACGGACAGTCTCTTTCTCTGTGGTTAACTGCCTCAGAAAACCAGCTATGGGTCAGTTCTAACTTGATGTGACTGTGTGCCTTCAGATCGCAGCCCAGCTTCTTCCCACTAGGCCACCAGTTTACAGCAAATGACTCTTCTGAATACTTATGGCTCTAAATAGCATAAATTAAAGCATCTATTTAAGAAGGACATACTTTTGGTCATTTTACAAGGAGAAACCAGGCCTTGGAGAGGGACATCATGCCTGGGAGGGTGGAGGATAGCACAAGAGAGAAAGACCCTGGAAGAGATGGATTGGCTCAGTGACTGGGGCAGTAGGGTTAGGTGTGCCAGAGCCAATGAGGTTGGTTTAAGATAGAGCAGGGTTCAGAGCTGTTGTACATAAGGTTGCTATGCGTTGCTTGGCTCCACGGTCAACACTCTTGGCACCAGCAGCCAGGAAATAAAAAAACGTATTGCAGTGGGAAAGTCTGTTGTTAGGGACCTCTCTAAAGTACTCAAGAGCAACGGTGTCTCTCTGGAGACTAAGGTGCGCCTGATACAGGCCATGGTCTTTGCAATCACTTGTTATGCATCAGAGAGTTGGACAGTGCCTAGGGAGGACAGAAGGAGAATTGATGCTTTTGAACTGTGGTGCTGGAGAAGAGTATTGAATGTACCATGGACTGCCAAGAAAACAAACAGATTCATCCTGGAGAGGGTTAAACCAGGATACTCCTTGGAGGCAAGGATTCTGGGGCTTCATCTGACATACTTTGGACATGTTGTAAGGAGGGACAGGTCCTCAGAGAGGGGCATCATGCTTGGGAGGGTGGAGGGACAGCGCAGGAGGGGAAGGCCCTCTTATGAGGTGGATTGATTCAGTGACTGGGGTAATCGGGATGGGTGTGTCAGAGACCATGCGATTGGCACAGGATAGAGCAGGGTTTAGGGCTGTTGTACATAGGGTCACTATGAGTCGCAAACGACTCACAACAAAACAACAACATGAGTCAATGGCACATAACCATAACAACATAAAGTAAGAATGTTACACTGTAGCCAAGGAGTTTCAGCAGCATAGAGCATTATGTATTGGGCTCCTAACTGAAAGGCTGGTTGTTCAAATTCACCAGCAGCTCCACAGAAAAAGATGGAAAAGTCCCTCCCTGTGTTTACCGCCTCAGAAACCCATTCTGAGTCATCAGTTCAAGGTCAGTGTGTTTGGTTTTGTTTGGTGCTATCGTGGGTCAGTTAACCTTGACCTTTAGGCATTGAAGATAGTTGATAGATGAAGTCCATCAGATGGGGCTAGTCATGATCATTCAGATTCTGCATTCTAAGATGCTAGGGGCTGAAGGGCTGAATTTTAAACAATCAAGGATTTATTAATGGAAAATAATTTTTTAAAAAGCATAGAAACATCTCCTATACACATGGACTTCACCTGATGAACTACATAGCAGGGTTAAGGTCAGCTGCATCTGTGCAAAAAAAAAAAGCCAAGGGAGAAGCACAATCTCAGCAGTCAAAACAACGCCAGGGACTGACTGTGGAACAGACCATCAGTCACTCAGGTGCAAGTTCAAATTGAAGGTTAAGAAAATTAAAAGCATCAGATCCTGTTTGATGATAAATACACAAAAAATAATAAAATAAAATTTTTTTTTAAAAAAAAGAACATTAAAAGTAGCTCTATGAGATCTGAATTTGACCTTGAATCTGTCCCACCTGAACTTAAGAACCTGAACTTCACCAGGCAAGGATGACATTGAGTATATCCTCTATGAGGAAAGCAAAGCGTCTTTCCAACAGCAGGAGAGAAAGTAAAGATCAAAGTGGATGCCAGAAAAGACTAAAACTTGCACTAGAAAGCAAAGAATCCAAAACAGATGGAAGAACTGCTGAAGCAGGAGACCTAAAGGAAATTTCACAGAGCAGTTGAGGACACACCTTGTGATAATGAAGTGTGCAAAGAGCTGACATTAAGAAAACCAAAAGGAAGAACACGCCTGACATTTCTCAAGCTGAGATAAGTGCAGGTTTATGGTTTACTGTCCAAGATGACTTTTCTAGTCACTGATTGACTTTGACTTTGCCACACGAATGGGTGGAATCAAACAATCAGGATGAATTAGTAAATCCATGAGGGGATTGGCTAGTCTCGCCATCTCACTTGTTTTACACAGAGTGGTGTTAGCAGCAGAAACTGGAGAAATCTCGCCACCAGCAAAGAAGCAGAAAGTGTAGTACGCATCCTTGGGGCCAGCGATGCCTGCACTATGCAGAGTAGGGCCTACAGAAGCAAAAGGGGCAGAGACCACCATATGATACAGATCTGACCCTGGGACTGCTAGGCCATGGAACCAGACCTAGGAGCCTTCCCCCGAGCTTGCTGGAGGTCTGAGGGAAGATGCCATAACTGGCAGGACTAAGAGAACTTTGTGACACTGACCTGAGCTGTTAAAGTGAAGGTCACAGGGCCTGCAGTGATGCTTGTGACGTTGTATGGTCTGAGGAGTTGTATTCCTGTTGCCATAATGAGTTGGAACCTGTTAACTTTCCCAGTAAGCATTGTAATTGTGATTGTGGTTCTATATGGTCTATGTGGCTGTTGCAACAGATTTTTGACCCAGTAGGGCAGTAGGATTGGCTTTAGAAAGTAGTAGAAATAGGTGTGAGCAGATAGGGGATGTGTCAGACCTTACAGGAATTCGTTCTATATTGTGCATGTTGTTGATGGGGACTGTTCCCCTTTGTGGAATTAGTAGAAGTCAGACTTGACCATCCTCATACAGCCTATGCTCATTTTACAGAACCCAGGAACAAATTCAAGCCTCGAGTTGCAACACTGAGGGATTCTATAGGAAAAATCTTGAATGATGCAGAAAACATCAAAAAGAAGATGGTGGGGGGGGGGAGAAGGTGGCTGAAATACACAGAATCTCTGTACCAAAAAGTATTGATTGATGCTGACCCATTTCACGAAGTAGTATATCATCAAGAACCAATGGTTGAGAAAGAAGGAAGATGTTCAAGCTGCACTGAAGGCACTGGGGGGGGGGGGATGAGGCCCCAGGAGCTGATGGAATACTCACTGGCATGTTTCAACTAATGTTATCTATAACTGCTAAGAAAATAAACAGATTCATCCTGAAGAGGGTTAAACCTGGCTGCTCGTTGGAGGCAAGGATTCTGAGGCTTCGTCTGACATACTTTGGACATGTTGTGAGGAGAGACCGGTCCTTGGAGAAGGACATCATGCGTGGGAGGGTGGAGGGCAGGTGCAGGAGAGGAAGGCCCTCTGGGAGATGGATTGATTCGGTGATTGATAGGGCAATCGGGATGAGTGTGTTGGAGACAATGAGATTGGAACAGGACAGAGCAGAGTTTAGAGCTCTTATACATAGGGTCGCTATGAGTCGCAAGCGACTCAATGGCACATAACAACAACAACCTTGTTTTTAAAATGAAATTTAAAAAATATCTGTGGGAGTGGAGTGATGTATATACTTTAAAGCTTCATTTAAATCTTGTATTAGTGTTTTCATTGCTGTTTGTTTTCTTTTGTATAGAGTCATTCTAAGGTATCTCTAAGTGACAGAATTTTCCTTCATACTATCCACTTTTCTTAGGTTCTGACTTTATTCTGATACTCTGTCACTATCAAGAGAATTCTAGGGGAATCATGTAAGTGGGTGTTTTTTTCCATATGTTGTTGTTGTTGTTGTTGTTATGTACCGTCGAGTCGCTTGTGACTCATAGTGACCTTATGTACAGCAGCCCTAAACTGCTCTGTCCTGTGCCAATCGCACTGTCTCTGACGTTCCCATCCCGATTATCCCAGTCACTGAATCAATCCACCTCATAGAGGGCCTTTCCCCTCCTGTGCTGTCCCTCCACCCTCCCAAGCATGATATCCTTCTCCAAGGACCAGTCTCTCCTCACAACATGTCTAAAGTATGTCAGATGGAGCCTCAGAAACCTTGCCTCCAAGGAGCCACCCGGTTTAACCCTTTCCAGGATGAATCTGTTTGTTTTCCTAGCAGTCTGTGGTACTCTCAGTACTCTTCTCCAGCACCACAGCTCAAATTCATCAATTCTCCTTCTATCCTCCTTGGTCATTGTCCAACTTTCTGATGCGTAACTAGTGATTGTGAAGACCATGGCCTGTATCAGACGCACCTTAAGTCTCCAGAGAGATGCCATTGCTCTTGAGTACTTTGGAGAGGCCCCTAACAGCAGACTTTCCCATGGCAATGTGCCTTTTAATTTCCTGGCTGCTGGTGCCAAGACTGTTGACTACAGAGCCAAGCAAACTAAAGCTGTGTACAATCTCAATCTCTTCACCATCCATCCTGATGCTACCAATTGGTCCAGTGGTGAGAATCTTTGTCTTCTTGACATTGAACCTCAATCCATATTGGAGGCTGCAGTCCATATAAGTATTTTTATTAAATTGATGTTACATACTAATATTCAAGATACATATGAATGGTAAAGAATTTAAATTTGAAAAAAATAGTAACTAATGGGTGATAAATAATACGGATTAGAATATTTTTGGTCTAGTGTTTAGAAACTGCACTGCCATCCCAAACACACATGGTTTGAATCCACCAGCGGCTCCCCAGAAGAAAGACGGACAATCTCCTCCCATGCGATTTACGGCCTCTGAAAGCCCACTGGAGGGTCAGCTGTGGGTCGGTCCCTACTCGTTAGCACATAACAACAATAATATGATATATGTGGGGGCAGCTGTTCCAAGACAGAAAGCTCCTTTGTGACTTAAACGAGGGACTTAAAAACCAGAAAAAGAGGTATGTTTTTATGTTGAATTTTTATGCTGTGCCTTAAGGAATAAAAGAGGCAAAGTTTTAATCAAAATGTGTGCTGTACTGGGTAGGTGAGAGCTGAGAAAATCGTGACTGCCACGTAAGGAGCTTTAACATGTTCTCTCTGGAGATCTCGTCCGGGGCCTCTCGCTGGTGCTCACATCACTTTGCTAATGGGTGAGCACCACCACTGTCACGGACTTTGACTCCTTTTCACTCTCAAACCCGAGCCCTTTTGGAAAAGCCAGACTTGAGACTTTCCCATGACTGCAGGGCCCACAAGTGTTTTTATTAGGTAGAACTTTTATTTCCTGGGGTTTTTTTTTTTTAAAGATTTTTCTCTTTTCCTCCCTTCCTCCTCCTTTGTCAAGGTATATTTCCCTTCCCTTTAAATTGTTAGATATTGCTGGGAGGTTTTAGATTTTTGTCCTTTTTTATCAGACAGCAAAGAAGATGGGTGGCACCACCAAGGTAAGGGCTAATCACCTGGCCGTGCGACTATCTTCATCTATGTTTGCTAATTTCTCCCTTGTAGCCATTAATGCAATTTTATTGATATGGCAACTTGCCTCCTGTTTAATTGCTCCCCTTGAGATTTTGTGGGTAGTTTTAAAAACTGGTTTTGATCTTTTCCTTAAAGATGAGGATAGGACTTCTAGAATCGAGTGTGAATCCTGCCAGCTTTACCTTCACCCAGTCTTCTTAGCTAGAGATCAGAGAACTGGAGTGTTTGATAAGTTGGCTTACATGAATGTGGGGTCTAGCTGTGCTCACCTGAGTCTGTGTAGGGCCAGCTGTCAGGAAGGGTGTGCTGAGATTCTCAGCCCCGAGCCACAGCTTCAGTCCGAGAGTGGAATTCTTCGTCAGGGAACCCTCAGATTGACTCTTTTCTGCTAATCGAGTCAGATCCACTCAGATGGTCTGAAATAACATCCTTTATTTAGAGTTAACTTGCTGCAGAAGTTAATTGAATCTGTTGATGGTCTTTAAAATGGCAAGACTTAGGTTAATGTTTGACTAGATGAGTCTGTAGCATATTGATTGATATATTTGACCCCAAGCATGATTTCTACCAAACTTTCAAGGAACCAGTGTTTTTAGATGTCTTCAAGGCCATTTCCACTCATGTTGTTGTTGTTATTGTTGTTATGTACCATCAAGTCAGGACAGGCCCAGAGCTGACCCTCCAGTGGCTTTTCAGAGGCAGTTTCATCTCAGGGGAGGAGGGTGCCCATCTTTCTCCCACAGAACAGCTGGTGGATTTGAACTGCGTGCCTCCAGGATTGCAGTGCAGCTTCTGCCCTAGGCCCCTAGGCCACCAGAGCTCCAACACATGCAATAGGTCAAAACCTTAATCAATCCCTGAGCCAACCTCACAGTTATCAGCTGTGCATAAGCTGTGCGGTTTCTTATGCCAGCCCATCTCTGTTTCTGACCAGTTGGTCATTTTTACACAAACTGTTCCAGAAAATACAAAACGGGGGCGGGGGGGGGGGGGGGTAAATACCTTGGAAAGTGTCCCAGAGGAAAGGAAAAGGAAAACCCTAATTTATTGTTATTATTTAATAATAGAACTTTGATACTAAAACAATACGGAGATGAGAGAAGAAAGTCATGGGCACATTTCCCCAGGAAGATAGTTTGAACTGATGGAGTGGGAGCCACTTCCGAAACAACATGCCTCTGGAAACTCTTTGAACTTTAATGAATGGCATTAGTTATAGAAAGGCTTCAGGCCTTTTGTTCTTAGGGTCGCTATGAGTCGTGCTCGACTTGAAGGCAGTCAACAACACAACAACAACATCTTCACCTAACATGTGTTGTGGTGTCAGTTTTCTCCTGTTACTCTTGTTTGTTGTGACCCACCAGCAGGTTTACGTACAGAAGGAGGATTTCCCATCTTTGTCCTCTGGAGCAGTTGGTGGATTTGAACCACATACTTTTTGCTGGCCTTGCAAACACAATTTACCAGTAGACCCCCAGAACGCGTAAGGAGTTGTGCTGCCATCCCAAAGGTACGTGGTTTGATTTCACCAGCTGCTCTGTGAGAGAAAGATGGGCAGTCTCCTCCCGTATGATGTATTTCCTCTGAAAACCCACTGGAGGGTCATGGCACACAGTGACAACAATCTGATTCCAGCTGCCTTTTGTCTTTCAGAAATTCCTCATCACTTTTTGTTTTCCAAAGATGTTGACCCCTGTTTTTTTTTCAGGGCTGTCTAGAAATGAAGGAGCAGGTGGAGACAGAGATCATGCACTAAGTTTACCTCTGATTATCTTAGTCTAATTGTGGTTCTCCTGGTGTTTCAAATGCATGGAAATCTCACTTCCTTTCTTTTGCATATAAATTTGGGATTCTATTTTTCTTCTGCCCGATGTTTGTTTCTTTTGCTACTATTAATACTAATTAGAAAAAAATCTACTTATATATCTCTTAATTTTGGATCTCCTCAGCTTTGCTTGATGTTAGATGGTGTTATGTAAGATCAAGTCAGAACCTATGCATATCTGACCCTTCAGCAGGTTTTCAGAGGTAGTAAATCACATGGGAAGAGATTGCACACCTTTCTCCCATGGAACAGCTGATAGATTTGAGCCGCATGCCTTTACAACAGCATAATCCTACCGACTGAACCACCAGAGATGAAAAATGTGTTTATGAATCAGATTGTTGCTACTCATAGCGACCCTGTATACAACAGCCTTAAACTCTGCTCTGTCCTGTGCCAGTCGCACTATCTCTGACACCCCCAACCCGATTATCCCAGTCACTGAACCAATCCATCTCATAGAGGGCCTTCCCCTCCTGTGCCGTCCCTCCACCCTCCCAAGCATGATGTCCCTCTCCAAGGACTGGTCTCTCCTTACAACATGTCCAAAGTGTGTCAGACGGAGCCTCAGAATCCTTGCCTCCAAGGAGCCGCCCAGTTTAACCCTTTTCAGGATGAATCTGTTTGTTTTCCTAGCAGTCCATGGTACCCTCATCAGATTAAGCAGGCAAAATGGCAATTTAGACCTTTCTGTTAGTTGTGACAAGATTGTAGAATACATTAGCAAGTTAAAGTTTTGCACAATTGTTTGCCAGAATTTTTAGTAAGATGTTACCTGTGTTCTGTGCCTGTTTGACTGCCAGTTGCTGAGTGCTTGGAGTCAGCTCTGACTCATGGGTAATTCATGTGTGTAGAGTCTCTCTGGAGACTAAGGTGCGCCTGATACAGGCCATGGTGTGTGCATTCGCTTGTTATGCATCAGAGAGTCGGACAATGACTAGGGAGGACAGAAGGAGAGTTGATGCTTTTGAGCTGTGGTGCTGGAGAAGGGTACTGAATGTACCATGGACTGCGAGGAAAACAAACAGATTCATCTTGGAGAGGATTAAACCAAGCTACTCCTTGGAGGCAAGGATTCTGGGGCTTCGTCTGACATACTTTGGGCATGTTGCCAGGAGGGACGGGTCCTTGGAGAGGGACATCATGCTTGGGAGGGTGGAGGGGCAGTGCAGGAGGGGAAGACCCTCTATGAGGTGGATTGATTCGGTGACTGGGGTAATTGGGATGGGTGTGTCAGAGGCGGTGCGTTTGGCGCAGGATAGAGCAGGGTTTAGGGCTGTTGTGCATAGGGTCGCTATGAGTCGCAAACGACTCGACGGCACATAACAACAAAACAGCAACAAGTCTCTCTTTGCCCTTTCGACCTTTTGGAAGCAGATTGTCCGGTCTGTCCTGAGGTGTCTCTGGCTGCATTTTAGCCACCAGCCTTTCTCCTAGGAGTCAAATGCCACTCAGAAACTTTTCTTTTTATTACATATAAAAAAATTACTTAGAATGATTTCCAGTTTCTGAAAGAATCACACAGTAAGTTTTAAAGGGTGCATTTTCATTATTCCGAAGTGTTTATTTTCTTTTTTTGTTAATCTGGTAAATTTTTTTGAGACCTTTTTTTAAAAAAGTTGAGTTTTGGTTTGTTTTTTTTTTAAATACTGCATTCTTTTTACACATTGAACTAATTTTGCTCTACTAAATAAAACAATCCTATATTTGCTTTTTTTAGATCAGCATCTCAGGCATGTCGAGAAAGATGTTTTGATCCCTAAAATAATGAGAGAGAAGGCGAGAGAGAGATGTTCTGAACACGTTCAAGGTAAAATTAAAATATTCATACAGAGATCAAATTCCATTTTTATAATATGATCTGAATTTAATCCTTAGCCTCGGAGTCAAGGAGTCAATGAATTAATATGTATGAATTGCTTCTCACCCTTCCACTGAGATACCGGTGTTTCAAATTTCATAACTTCCAGGCAGTTTTCAATTTATTTACAATTGAAAAATATTCCTCTAAATTACTAGTAAAAAAAAAAAGCCTATTTCCCACCCACCCCCCAGAAATGTTATATAGAAAAACTTAATGGGAGTAAGTCTAGAGAAACAAGTTATTCTGATGATTTTGATACAGAAGAAACCTCAAATCTGGCTTGTTCTTGTTTGCATGTTTTTGAAGTAACATATTTTCAGAGGTTGTATATATATATATATATATATATGAATGTGTGTATCCAAATGTAGCTTTTTGGGGGGGGATGACATTATTTGCTACTGAATTGTTAGTAGAATAACAAAAAAATGAAGTCTGATCCTTTTCCTTTTTTTCCTCCCCTGCATTTCGAAATGGAAGATATTTATATAAACACATGCTTTTTCCTTTCTAAGCACACCTGTATTGTGTATGTCTAGTTACATTTTAGTGATTGATATGTATCATTCTAAGGAAAATTTTAAGCAAAATAGTGGAAGGCAGAAACTGAGCTTGTAGCACTGTCCCACTGTCTGGTCCACGCTGTCCCCTCGGGTGTTGCTGTGGGCTTGAGAACCCGTTGCTACACCCATGTGTCAGTCCATTTTGTGAGCTTCTCCCTGTTTTTTTATTGACTTTCTATCCACTTCCGTAATAGCTTGCCCCCGGAAACCCTATGAACCTGGAGAGAGGATTAAAGATTATTATCTGGTGATTTTGTATGTATCCCCTTAAATATGCTGAGAAAGTTTTCTTCTATTCCCATTTTGCTAGGAGTTTTTATCAGGGAAGTATGTTGAATTTTGTCCCCTTCTGTGCCGGCATTAATTGCTATGATCATATGGGGTTTCCCTTTGTTTTATTTATGTGGTAAGATGACATTGGTCCATTTCCTGATGTTGTATACCCCTGTAATCCTGCTATGAATCTTAAGAATGGTGTGTGATTTTTTTTTTAAGAAAAAAATATTGCTGATGCATATTCTAAATTTTGTTGAAAAATTTGTGTATCTGGGTTCGTAAGGGGTGAGGATGGATAGGAGAGAAATCACAGGGTCGCACAATTTGGTGAGTGGAGGGAGGGGGAAAGGGAACGAGAAAGCTCAGCAGGGACCTGAAAAAATGGAGTGAGGGTGGGCGTAGTCCAACGGTGATTAATTTTATAAGCACAATGTATGGGAATGATTTTATGAAACATCATGTTATTGAAGGAAAGTGTGTGTGGGAGGAATCTGTGTAATTAAAAAAATGTGCAAAAAACTACATAAAATAATCGTAGATATTCCCAGAGGGTTCATCTGTGAATATCCTAATAAAACACGAGTTGCTGTTTTATTATTAAAAAAAGAAAAGGATTGTTGGTATGTCATTTCCTTCCTTTTCCTATCCTGCCTTCCCCAGATGTCTTTACCTAGTTTATGCGGTGCTCTGGTGGCCTAGTGGCAAGAAACTGCACTGCAATCCTTAAGGCACACGGTTCAAAGCCACCAGCTGCTCCATGGGAGAAAGGTGGGCAGTTTCCTGTCTTGTGATTAACTGCCTCTGAAACCCAGCCTGAGGGTCAGCTGTGGGTCGATATACAAAGCTGGTGGTATAGTTCATGGGGAATTGCACTGCTAAGCTGAAGACCCTGCATTGCTTGGTGGTCCTGAAGACCACCACCCTCCAGATGCACCTCCTGTTAAGATTTACGGCCTCTGAAACCCCTGATGGAGGGTCCCTGTGAGCTGGACCCAACTCAGAAGTGAGTTTGAGTTGTCTGGTGGAGGTATCAGGATTATATGCTAGATTTATATTTTATAGGGTTTTGTGGGGTTTTTTCACCATTTAGTTCTATTTCTCTTTGGTGTGTTTGAAGAGATTTAATTGGGTTTGTGTCAACTCTTAATGTCTGGCAGAATTCTCCTTTGTAGCCATCTTATCCTGGGTTGGTTTTTTCTTTTGGTTGTTGGGATTTTATTGTTTGTTTTGTTTTGTGTTTTTTTAAAAATAGTTTATCAGTGTTTTCTTTTATAATAGAACTCAAACCTTGGTTTATGGGGGTAGATTCCGTGTTTCCAAGATTTGTTCATGTTGTGTTGGTTTGCAGTTTTTCCTAATAATCAGCTGTGATCTCTTTATCTCAATTAGAGTGATTATCGTGTTTTACTTCTTAAATTGCTTATTTGCGTTTTCTTTTTCTCTGTCGTCTAGCCAACAGTTCGTGTATTATCAGTCCTTTTGCCCATAATTTTTTTTCTTGTTGTATACCTTCCAGTCAGATCTGACTGGTATAGGAGGAGATTGCCTCTTCTTCTCAAGCAGAGCATCTGGTGGATTCGAACCGTGCATCTTTGGGATTGCAGTGCAGCTTCCTGCCACTAGGCCACCTGATCCTTTTTCTTGCCCTTGCTACATATTTTGGAGATGTCTCTTTTAGTTTCCTGTTATGTATCTTTCCCCCTAACTGTAGATGTTTCGTTCATGGTCTTGCTGATTCATTTGGAATACACTTTTTAAGGAATACTTGCAGAACTGGACTACTGGTGACAAACACTTCCCATTGGTTGCTTCCACCATCAAGTCAGAACTCGTTTTGGAATGACATCTTTGCTGGGTAAAATGTCATAGTTGACACCTGTTTAATTTTCAGTGTTTTATAGATGTAGCTCCATTGTCTTCAGGCCTTTAGAGTTTCTGGGAAACATCCCCACTATAGCTTATGGAAACTTCTTTGTAAGTTAGATTTCTCTTGTTTTCTTTGGCTTCCAAGGATTTCATTAGGACATGGCATGCGGCTGATCTTGTGTCTGTTCTATCTAGGGTTTGTATAACTCCTGCATTCTCAGACTTATTTCTCTGGTCAGGTCTGGAAAATTTTTTAATTTTTTTTTCTGATTCTGTCTTCAGACTCACTCAAACTCAGTGCCATCAAGTCGGAACTTACTATAGCTGATCCTCCAGTCAAGTTTTCAGAAGCTGTAAATCTCAAGGGAGAGGATTACCCATCTTTCTCCTGTGGAGTGGGAGGTGGATTCCAGGGCTCCCAACATTGTTGTTGTTGTTGTGTACCACAGAGTCAGAACCAACCCATAACTGACTATCTGGAGGGGTTTCAGAGGCAGTTAATCACACGGGAGGAGATTGCCCATCCTTCTCCCACAGACCATCTGATGGCCTCGAACCACGTGCCTTCAGGATCGCAGCACAGCTTCTTACCACTAGGTCACCAGAGCTCTCTAACGTTAGGTTTCTTAATTAACTACCACATTTCCTTTTGAATTTGTTTGCTTTTCTTTGTTTTTCCTTTCATTTCTCTTGAAACATGATAAACTCAATTCTTTGGTCTATCTAGTTTCTCTAGTCTGCCTTCTGTATGTTCAATTCTGTGTAGTAATCTTTTCTTTTTCTAATGCAGTTGTTTTATTCTTCAGTTCTAACAGTTGTCTCTCTTTGATGTTTTCCGTTTACATAATGACTTATCCCGTGTTCTGTTCTTCCAATTGTTTCCCAGTCTCTGTTAGTTTGTTTTCTGTGTGATTTTTGATTGTTGGAACATATTTAGTCATTGTTGTTGTTTTTACTGTTGAGTCGGAGCTGTTTTACTGTTGAGTCGGAGCTGTCCCATTGCAGACCTTCCAGAGGGTTTTCAGAGGCAGTAAATAACACAGGAGACTGCCCATCTTCCTCCAGTCGAGCAGCTCATGGATTCGAACCACATACCTTTGCATTGGCAGTGTAGTTCATTACCACTAAGCCATCAGAGCTCTGCTATTTGGCTATCGTCTGGAAATTATTGATTCTTCCATTATCCTGCTCTCTGTAGAAGAGTTTTTCTCATCTTGTTTTGCTTTTGGTTGGCTCTTCTTTGCTTGTGGTTTTATGGGGTTTTACTGCCTTTCTGTTATGTTTGGGTTTTACTTTTTTTTTTTTTTTTCATTTTTACCTTAACTTTTATATTCTGGTTTTGGGGGAACATCTTCTGATTGAACATCCTGAGGGCACAGTAAATAGCCAAGCTCTCAGCTTCCAATAAAAGCCTGGAGCCCATACCCACCAGCCCTCTGCACAATAAAGATGTAGTAGCTTTGTCTCTGCAAACACTCATCATCCTAAAAAAAAAACCCAACACTAGGCAGGTCAGCTGGACATGTGAGTCAGAACTGGCCTAATGGCAGTGAGTGACCTTGGTATCTTCTGGGAACCACTAGACTGGGGGGAAGAATTCTTTAAAATCAAAGACTAGGGGATTGTTAAATGGTACAACCATTCTGGAAGGCAGTTTGGCACTTCCTCAAAAAAGCTGAACATAAAAATTCCATATGACCCAGCTATTCCATTACTTGGAATATACCCTGAGAATATGAGAACTAAGGCACAAACTGAGATTTGTACACCAACGTTCACCATCGCAAGAACATGGAAGCAGCCCAAATGTCCAACCACAAAAGAATGGATTGAGAAATTATGGTACATTCACACAATGGAATACTATACAGCACGAAGGAGCAATGATTTTTTAAATTATTACCTAACTTGGGAGGAACTGGAGAGTGTTATACTGAGTGAACTAACTCAGCCCCACAGGATAAATATTGTATAAAACCATTGTTGTAGAATGAGTATAAGGATCCAGGAGGGGTGGGAGAGGCTGGAAGCAGAGGGATGAGGATGTGCAGGGGGATGACGGGATTAATCATTGGGTTGTACAATTTGATGGGTGTGAGGTTGAGGGAAATTGGAAGAATTTGTTCTTGAAAACAATGTATTCAAATTTTGTAAATAGTAGAACATTTAAAAAAAGAAAGGGGAAATAAATAAAATCAGGGGAGGAAAAAATCAAAGACTAGGCACTTTGTTAGCCTAGACCATAGCGATGAAGTTTTGCATCAGAAATAACATTTGCTCGGTAAAATTTCATTCAGATCCGAAAGTTGTCAGGTTCTGTCAAGTCCGATATGACTCATAGAGATCCTGTTGACTTCACATCTGAATCCTGCCCTATTCTATGCCATCCTTGTTATGTCTGCCACACTTGAGCCCATTGTTACAGTCACTGTGTCAGTCCATCTCATTGGGAGTCTTCTCCTCCTTGGTTGACACTCCACCTTTCAAAGCATGATGTCCGTTTCTGAGGAACAAGCCTCTCTCTCCTAGCAAAGTCTGAGAGATGAGGCTGTGCCATCTTTCCCTCCAAGGAAGCACTCTGGTTCCACTTTTCCGTAGACATGTCTATTTGTTCTTTTGACAGTCCGTAGGATATCCAGTGTTCTTCTCCAACACCACAGCTCTGTCATCCTTACTCATCGTCCAGCTCTCAGATGCATAGCAAGTGACTGAAAAAGCCCCGTGGCCTGAATCAGGTACACTTTTGTCTTCAGACTGACATCAATTGCTCTTCAGTGTTTTGGAGAGGTCCCTGACAGCAGACTTGCCCAAGGCAATGTAAATGATATGTAATTAGAAAAACAAATGGTGGTAATACAATAGAGTAACTTTATAAACAGTCAACAAGACCTGCCTCTTGGAATGGCCATCAAATAGTAGTGTAAACTTTTGCAGGGGAAGACGTACCCTGATCATTCCTTCCCCTTTCTCATCACTTTTCCTGGGAGTCTGTTGTTTCACACTAATTCATTCTTCCTTCCTTCCTTCCTATTTATTTATTACTTTTAGTGTGTGTGTGTGTGTGTGTGTGTGTGTGCACGCACACTCCGTCAAATCAGATCTGACTGGTACAGGAGGAGATTGTTCCTCCTTCTCCAGCAGAGCATCTGGTGGATTTGAATTGCTTACCTCTGGGATTGCAGTACAGCTTCTTGCCACTAGGCCACCAGAGCTCGCTATTTCACACTAGTTCTTAGTGAAGATAACCCACTGCCATGCCCATCAGGAAAAAGTGAGCCCGCTATGCCAACTGCATTTTCAAAATTGTGCCAGTAATGTTTGGGTGCTGGTAATATTTGTGCCCCTGTAATGCCATTTCCTCCGATCTACCTTGGCTATGGAAGGAGAGTGTCAGTAAAAGAAGAGTAATGAGTATTTCTTTGAGCTATCATTGTGTAATATGCTCATTTTGGTTCCTTAAATAACCTGTTATGGCCTGTTTCGTTTTTCTAGTCAACCAAAGATGAGTGACTTAAAATTCATTTTTGTCGCTTGATATTACTTGTGCTTCCATGATGCATGAGTTGTCTAATCTGAGCACCTTTCTCCAGTTCCTACCCCTGGGTGTCAGGAGAAATGAAGCCGTTGACACCTGCAGACGGGGTTCCTGTGCACATCTGCCTTTGCCAGGTGTCATGCTGGGAGTCTCAAGGGATAATCCCCCACCTGCTTCTAAAAACTTTAAATAGTGCATGCTACTATTCAGATCGAGGAAAATTAAACTCAAAACGGATAATAAAGTTGTGTGGCTCCCTTTTCATTGCTAAGGAAATCTACTTATTCCTCAGTCATCGGTCTGAAGGAGTAAATTTGAGTTGTGTCTGTGTTTTCTAACATACTGCCCTGATACCTAGAATGCAGCAAAGCCAGCCAACTTGTAAAGTGAAGATGCCTCTTCAAATTTTAATAATTACTAATTGAGTTTTTCTCACATAGTGCAGATAAAAATAAGCAATGATTGCATGATTTGGGGGTTCCAGAACTGCTTTCCTTTACTCTTAGAAGGTGAAACGCAGTTCCCAGCTTTTGAAATCAAAGTTGTGGAATAGAACCTCAAAATACTTGTTCCTTTACAGTGTGTAACTGCTGGTTTATAATGGGATGGCAGAGAAAATGTTTCATTTGATTTATCAAAAGTGAACTTGTTTAAGTCTGAAGCTTGCTGAGATAAATGAGCCATTCAGTTATTTCAATCAATGTATTTGTCCTTAGTCAAACATATGTGATAACCTAATTGGTTTATTGAATACTTGAACTTCTTATAGAAAATCAGGTATTGATTTTCAAGGCCATATGGCTCCAAACAGTGGTTTAGAATCTGAACTTGATTATTGGACTAAAGAACATAAATCCTTAGTGTTCCCCCCGTTTAACTATGTGAAAATCAGTGCAACTGCCCAAAGAGCAGGTAAATAGTTCCCAGTGTACTTTGAAGCTAGGACGCTTTCAATTATTCACTATTATTAGCCATTTTTTTTAATGAAAGAATTTTTGGATTTTAAATAAAAAGCATTGTACATGCTAATTGTAATGTTCTTGGCCAAAAATACACAAACTTTAAGAAGTGATCTGACTTTTTGGAAAATCCCTGCGGTGTCCTCGTATGATTGTTATTTTCATGTCATTTCAACCTAGCCGATGGTAAGAATTGGGTCAGGCTGCCAGATACTTGGGTTTGTGAAGGGACTGGCACAGCTTTCTAGGGACAAAGAGAAATGAAATCACTTTCAATGAAAGAAAGATGCCTCATTATAGTCCCCAACAGCAATGATTGACAGCTACACTTCCTATTAACAGGGAGCATTTAACCAAGAGTTTGGCTGTTGGATCTTTGGACTTGATCTAATTTGCTAGCATTAATTAGTTTCTCTTGAGCACAGACTCTTGGGTGCTCACCGCGATAGACTTGGAGGGCTAATTAGGATAGAAAATGGAACAGAATGGGGTAAGGTATTAACCTTCAACCATTACCAGCTGTGACGCTGATAGAGACCACAGAGCCCAAATGGTCCCTATTGATGAGGTGGGTGCCCTAATGCATATCAGTGTCAGCCAGGTTGCTGTATTTTTACTAGTTCTGTCTTATGATTTTTTTAACCAGTTTTCACTATACCTTATCCCTATACATTATTGGGTTTTACCGTCCACTGATTGAATCTCAATTGCACATTTTTATCTTATGCTTAAACCCAAAGTTTATCTTGAGCAGATGACGTTTAGAATGTTTCGTGTTTCTAGGCTATATCCTTTACATCCTAACCTACAATTGTGTGATTCTAATTTTATCCTGGCTTTGTATAAAATCATAGTAACTTCAATATTATGAAACCTATCACCTGATAGAAGAAGATCTCAGCTTTTGGGTGATAAACAGTGCTTGTTTTATTCAACCGAAGTCAGCTTGAGAATGTGACTAGAGAAAATATATTCTCTCCACCCACCCTCTTTTTTTTAAGAGAGAACTGGAGCTCATTGGTTTTCTTTTTGGAGCTTAGGTTGGTTAGTGGTTGTTGTTGTTAGATGCTGTTGAGTTGATCATGACTCAAAATGACGCTGTGAACAACAGGTTGAAACCTTGCCCTGTTCAACACCATGCTCACAATCTCCCCCCGTCCCAAGCTCAAGTCCACTGTTTTACAGTCACTGTCATTGTTATGTGCTTCGAATCGACTCCGACTCATAGCTACCCTATGTACTTTGAACCCTGCTCTATCTTAAGTCAGTTTCATTGTCTCTGACATACCTATCCCAGTCACTGTGTCAGTCTATCTCATGCAGGGTCTTCCACTCTTGCATTGTCCTTCCACCCTCCCAAGCATGACGTCCCTCTCCAGGGACTGGTCCCTCCTGGTGACATGTCAGACAGCTTCAAAACCCTTGCCTCCAAGGAGCAGCCTGGTTTCACCCTCTCCAGGATGGACTTGTTCTTTCTCTTGGCAGTCCTTAGCATGTTGAGTTCTCTTCTCTAGCATCACAGCTCGAAGGCATGATAGCCAAGCATTTGTATGAAAGATTAAGGATGAGATAAAGCACCTTGAATATCATCACAGCTCTGTTCTGATGTAAAGATAGTCTTCCTGGATCTCGGTGGTGATGGCAGTGGTGGTGGTGATTGTGGGTTGAGTCAGAACCAACCCACAGCTGACCCTCCAGCGGGTTTTCAAGGCAGTAAATCCCATGGGAGTGGATTGCCCATCTTTCTCCCATGGAGCCGCTGGTGGGTTCACACCATATACCTTTGTTTGCCAGTGAAACTCCTTAGCACTAAGCCACCAGAGCTCCCGGGGTGTGGACTGTAGCAGCTTCTATCTCGCAAGGGATAAAGGAAGAGGAAAGTGAGCAAAGATGGAGGAACTCAGTAATACCCGGAAAGAAACCTGGGGCAGGTCAAGTCTTCTGGACTCGGTCCCTGTGTTGAACACTTGACATGGAGGAGTCTGTGACCCATGGCAGTCTCTGGGGAATGCTGGGAGACAAGGACTGCCCTTCAGAACCTAAACGGAGGAGGAACAAATATCTTCCTCTAGAACTGGTCCCCTTTCTCTTCATCTGTGTGGTAGTGGATTTTATTTATTTATTTATTTATTTATTTATTTATTTTTGCATTCAAGCCAGCTATATGTGGTATCTCTGTTATAGCTTTAAAAAACAAACCCAGGAGCTCTGGTGGCCTGGTGGCAAGAAGCTGCACTGCAATCCCAGAGGTGTGCGGTTCAAAGCCACCAGATGCTCTAAGGGAGAAGGAGTGGCAATCTCCTCCTGTACTCGTCAGATCCGATTTGATGGTACACACACACAGACACAATAATAAAATTTAAAAAAAATATTTTTTTAAAAAAGCAAACCCAGAACAAGTCAGTCTCTACCCACTTTTCTCCCTCAGCACTGCTGGTGGATTTGAACTGCAGGAGACGTGACCTGTGAGTTTGCAGACCTCTCCACCAGGCAGAGCAGCTCTGACTCAGTTCCTGGGGATTGACATTAAGTGCTCACGTCTTCCTGTTCGGCTGGGTGTCATGCTCAGTAGTTACTTAAATAATCGATTCAATATAAATCACAAATATGGCTGAATCCTCATTAAATTAAAGCAAATCAACAAAATACATAATGAACATTATTAATTTGTATTTGCTTAATTATTACTGGTTTGCACAAAGTTTGCATACATTGCATTTCACACTATTCCTCATTCGTGTGGTGTTTCATACAATCATTCTCTTGCATCACGTTTTATAACATTAATCACCGTTGGACCAAGCCCATCATTACCCTATCTTTTTACGTGGATCCTTTTTACCTGGATCCCATTTCCTTTTCGTACTCTCTCCACCCACCAAACTGTGCAGTCCTGTGGTTTCTTCCCAACCCATCCTCACCCCTCTGCTCTCACCCCTTCCCTTCTTGGGTTCCCATACATGTTTTGTTTGTTTCTCTTAAATAAATTTTTTATTTTATACTGGTTTGCTTACAAAGTTTGTCATACCGGATCTTTCTTTTTTCCTTTACCCATCCCTCCCTCTACCCATCAAATTATGCAACCCTAGGATTAACCTCCACTGCCCATCTGCACCCCTCTGCTCCCACCCTACCCCCTTGGATCTTTAGACACATTTTATTAGTTATCTTTCTATTTCTGCAGTAATGGTCTTATACAGTATTTGTCTTAATGGGACTAAGTTAGTTTACTTAGTACAGTGCTCTCCAGTCCCTCCCAAATTAGGTAGTGATTTTCACAATCATTGTGCCTGCAAAGCTGCACAATATTCCATCGTGTGAATGTACCACAATTTTTCAACCTGTTCGATTGTGGTTGGACATTTGGACTGTTTTCATGTTCTTGCCATGGTGAGTAACGCTGCTGTGAACATTGGTGTACAAATCTCCGTTTGTGTCTCAGTTCTCAGGGTATATTCCAAGCAGTGGAATACCTGGGTCATATGGAATTTCTATGTTGAGCTTTCTGACGAAATGCCAAACTGCCTTCCAGAGTGGTTGTACCCTTTTACAATCGCACTAACAATGTATAAGAGTTCCTGTCTCTCCACATGCTCTCCAACAATTGTTACTTGCTGTCCTGTTAAACTTTGCCACTGCTACTGGGGTCAGATGGTACCTCATTGTGATTTTGATTTACATCTCTTATTGCCAGTGATTTTGAGCATTTCTTCACGTGTCTGTTGGCCATCCAGATATCTTCCTCTGTGAAGAGTCTTTCCATGTCTTTTGCCCATTTTGTAATTATATTATCAGTCTTTCTCTTGTGGAGGCCCTGTAGGTTTCTGTAAACTTTTGATATGAGGCCCTTGTCTGAAATGGTATTGCTAAATGTATTTTTTCCCCAGTCAGTATGTTTTTTTTTCACTCTGTTGGAAAATGTTTTGGAAGTGCACAGGGATTTAATCTTTAGAAGGTCCCATTCATCAATTTTATCCTCTCCTGGTTGTGTATTTCTGGCTGTATTTGTCAGTCTTTTTATACCGTGAGCTAGGCCTTCTAAGCTTGGTGGTCCTGCTTTGTCTCTTATGATCCTTACGGTTTGGGACTTGACCCCTCGGTCTCTGATCCACCTTGAGTAGATTTTTGTGGATGGTGAGAGGTGAGCATCTTGCTTCAGCTTTCTGCAGGTAACAGACCAGTTTTGCCAGCACCGTTTGTTGAAGAGGTTGCTGTTCCCCCACGCACATATGCCTTACTAGTTATCCTTCTATTTTTATAATAATTATCTTACTCTGTATCTGACCTTATGATGTCTTAGTTAACGGCTCATTAATGGCTTATTATGGTGGCTGTTTCTGAGTAATGAGCAATTTTGCAATAAAATCCTCTATATTAAACATAAATACTCTTAGATAAATAACTCATTGCTTCTCACAGAGAAAGCTGTCTAGTATATTTCGGGTTTAGAAGCAACTGAAATCTTTAAATTACTGAATTAGCAAGGAAATTTGTCAGGGCAGATGAACATAATATTTTAAATAATTTTTGTGCAACTCGTCCTTGGAAGTATAAGCCTGTGAAAATCTGCATTTGAACACAAAAGCAAAGAATTACATGGCTTGAAACTTTATTATTAGAATGAATAAACATTGCTAGTGTAAACATGAATCATTCGAGCAGTACTTCATTAACAAGTTTTTATTATCATCTTGGTATTTATCGGAATCAACTTTCAATTATTTTGTTGTAATAGACTTAAATCCATTCATCTTGCAAGAAATTAATCCAGTATTAAATATGATGTTTAAACAGTACCATGAACTGGATATATAATCTCAGTAGAGGAGCCCACTTTACTATGTAAATTGATATTCTTTCCAGAGTAACAGTCTACTATTGGAAACATTATGAAAAAGAACTCTGTATTAACTGAAATACTTTCATATGTTCTAGAAATCTTGTATGCTATTTGGAAGAATAAAAGGAAATTGGTTGGTTAAAAGTTGGGTATGCATACACTAGATCCTGAATTATTTTTTTAAAACTTACTTTTTTAGGGGGAGTGGCTGAGTAGAATTTGCTTGATACTGTAATGTATAAAATCAATAAAATTGTTTTATCACATTACTTTATTAAGTTCACAGATAAGTGAAAACAAGATTGCATTATATTGATAAATACAGATTTTAAGTCTAAAGCTGTGGATTATTGTCAACGTGGAGTGCATCTGTGCTTTTAGTTTATTTCTGTGGTTTTCTCCTGTGGGGATGTGACACCCACAGTAAATGCTCACTCAATCAACATTGTTCCAAAGAGTAATAATTTCTTATCATCTCCTAAAATGTTCAGAATGTTGTTTAGTTAACGAGAGATAATGGAAATTTTCCTCTAAAGCTTACTCGTAAGCAAGATTCTGCAGCATCTTGGTTTCTTGTTGTCGGGTGCCAGCGAGGTGCCTGTCACTCAGAACAACCCTGTGTCCAGCCGCTTGGAACCCTGCTCTGTCTTGAGCCAGCCTCATTGTTTCTGAGGACCGTAACATGTAAATTATTTCAGATAGACTGGAAGTCTTAATTCAGTGTACCAGTTACATTGTTGTGTACTGTTGAGTCAAACCAACTCATCGTTGACTTCCTGGTGGGTTTTCAGGGACAGTAAGCTGCACAAGAGGAGATAGCCCATCTTTCTGCCATGGAGCAGCTGGTGGATTCAAACCATGAACCTTTGGGTTACCGGTGCAGCTCCTTATCACTAGGCCACCAGAGGGTAAGGATAGCTCTCTTTGCTCTAGGAGAAGGTCCTTGCCAGTTGTTCATTTCTGTTCCTTGACTCCTTGGTGATCTTGATGAAGTGTCTGCCTTCTCTCCACGGGTACATCCCTTTCTATGGCCAGTCCGCACCTTGCGTGTAGTGTGTACCAAACGTGACCTGCTTGGCTAAGACTTAACTGATACTGTCTCAGCCACACAACAACGATATTTCTGCTCCCAAGTGGAACCACCTTCATCGGCACAGGGGTTTACAGTCCAAACACTTACATATTTCTGGGGACATAATCCAGTCAGCCTATCTGGTGCCATATTTTGGTCCTTTGCCCATCCCCAGTGCACTAGCAATTAGTAATTGAATTGCTATGGACTTGAATATGTTATTGTTTGGTGGTGATGTTGGTGAAGTCTGCCGTAGAGTTGGCACAGACTCATAGCTGACCCTCCAGCAAATTTTCAGAAGCGGTGAATTGCATGGGAGGAGACTGCCCATCCTTCTCCTGTGGATATATTCTTAATGTTATTCAATTATTATATAATGTGAAATATATTTTCTTACAAAGCTAATACAGGCTTTTTAGATTACCTTAAGCATTTGGGTGGAACTTTATTTGTATTATACACAACAATAGCTAGGGATGATAGAAGGAGAATTGTTGCCTTTGAGCTGTGATGATGGAGAAGAGTATTGAATATACCATGGACTGCTAGAAGAACAAATAGGTTCATCCTAGAGAGGGTGAGACCAGGCTGCTCCTTGGAGCCAAATATTCTGAAGCTCTGTCTAACATGCTTTGGACATGTTGCAAGGAAAGGACCATTCCTTGGAGAGGGACATCATGCTTGGAAGGGTAGAGGGACAGCACAAGAGAGAAAGACAAGAGAAATGAATTGATTCAGTGATTGGAGTAATGGGGGTAGGTGTGACAGACACAGAGTTGGGACAGGACAGAGCAGGGTTTAGGTCTGTTGTACATAGAGTCACTATGAGTCACAAGTGACTCGATGGCACATAACAACAACATGCAGCAACCTTTCCAAACATATTTCTGTACTATTTTCTATATACCAGTCACCAGTACATGAACAGTGAATTAAACAGACAAAAACCTTTACTGTGATGAGTCTTTAATGCCCTTGATAGAGATAAATAATGCACACTCTTTATACTGTTAAGGGTTGTGAATAATAAAGTTGAGTGAGAGCAGTGGGTGAAGTTGGAGAAAGTCTACAGTTTTACATCACTGATGAGTAGAGGTCTCGTGGAGCAAATGTCATTTGGACAAACTTCTTGAAGGTTGTGGTGGAGTGAGATACGTAGCTGTATCTGGGATGAATGATCCGAGCAGAAAGAATAACATATCAAAGACCCTGAGGCACTAAGTGTAGCTGTCATGTTCAAGAAACACTATAAAGTTCACTGTGGTTAGATTGGAATGAATGCAAGTGGATTACATTCAGAGAGCAATTCAGAAATCGTTTTTATGATTATGGAGAGCCCTAACAGCTGAATGGTTAAGAGTTTAGCTGCTACCAGAAAGATGGTGGTTCAGAACTAAGAGTTGTAGTTAACAGAGATGAGGAAAGCTGCAGGGAAAGGTTTCTTATTCTTTTCCTTTCTTTTTGCCAGGCTAGGAGTGTTGTTTTGAACTTGTTAACTTTGAGATATCTCTTTGACATCAAGTTTGAGAATATAACACCTAACAGTAGTAAAAACCCCTCTTTGGTAAGGAGCAAAGGAGTAGAACATTTATCTGCTTGTGGTTCTAATAACCTGACTTTTTTTTTAAGTAAATAGAAAAAGTTCTTTACAATCCATTTACATTTCCAACTTGGATTCAAAATTGACATTTAATTCTCTGGTGCTTTTTGGTTTTTCAAGTGTCCACATAGACCTCTTCCCTTCCAGAACATACTGTAACCACATGAGCCTATTGATTCAACAAACTGCTTGCCCTTGAGTATTACTGTGTACACCAGATGTGCTCAGAAAGTTGAGGAATACAAAGACATGATTTCAAACAGTAAAGAGAGATTTGTTTTTATCAGTGCTGCCATTAGAATCCAGGTATCATAATTTTCAACCTTTTTTTTTTCTTTTCTGTTCTCAAGTTTTCAGATAGAGGTCATTTTTTTTCCAGTTTTAGTCAGTTGGTAATGGCTTCCTAACACACTGTGAAGAGACTCAATCAGAAAGAGCACCATTAATCACTTAACTGCGTTGGTCAGAAGTTGTTGTTGTTGGGTGCCGTCAAGTCAGTTGTTGACTGTTCACAGTGATCCTGTAAACAGTGCATCTGAACCCTGTCCTATCCTGTGCCGTCCTCGTCATTTCTGATATATTCAAGCCCATTGCTGCAGTCCATCTTGCTAAGGATCTTACTTCCTTTCTCTGACCCTCTGTCTTTCTGATGTCTTTTTCTGAGAACTAGCCTTTGCTGGCAACATGCCCAAAGTGTTGGAGATGAAGTTTCACCATCCTTGCCTCTGAAGAGCATGCTGGTTGCCCTCCCTCCAAGATAGATGTGTTTGTTCTTTTGGCAGTCCATGAAATTTCCTTAAGTAATGCAATTCAAAGGCATGGATTCTTGTTCTCTCTGTCGTCCAATTTTCAGATGCATAGGAAGTAACTGAAAATATCATGACATGAGCCTGGCACACCTTGGTCTTTAAATTACAATCATTGCTCTTTAGCACTTTGGAGAGGTCCTTGACGGCAGATTGTCCCAATGCAACATGTCTTTTGATTTCTTGGTTGCTATTACTGGGGTGTTGATTTGTGGATACAAGTACAATGAAATTGTTGACAACTTCAGGCTTTTCTCTATTTATCATGTCGTTGCCTGTTGTTCTAATGGTGAGGATCTTCATTTCTTGCTAATAAGCTGTAACTTTTATTGGAGGCCATAGTCATTGATCTTCTGCAGCAAGTGCTTCAAGTCCTCTTCACTCTCTGTAAGCGAGGTTGAGTCATCTGCGTTTGTTGTTATGTGCTGTCGAGTCAGAATCGTCCTGCGGGCTCAGAGACAATAAGTCACACGAGGTATTACGCATCTTCTTCCCACAGAGCAGCCGATGGATTCAAACCACGTACTTTCAGGCTGGCAGCACAGCCGCTTGCCCCTAAGCCACCAGAGGCCCCTTCTGTATCAATACTCCATTTCTCCTTAGTATTTCACATCCTTAGAGTGGGCCTGTTTACTCAATGCCACAAGATTAAAGCGTCATGCCGTTTCTTCTGTATCGGATTTTCCTTTTACGTTCTGTGTCAGATTTGTTTAAAGGCTGAGATTTAAATGGTCACATTTCATGAAATTAATTAAATCCTTAATTACTCTTTATATTTCTTTGTAATTAATTTTTAATAATGAATTAATGAAATGGTCACAGAGCATGTACTCTGCCCACAGAATCGAAGTTCATTCAATGTCCATCTCTCACACATGGACAAGATAAGCTGTTCTCCATATTTTCTGTCACAGTAACTTGAAAAGTGTGGGTTTTTAATTTAAACACATCAGTACTCATCTCCATGAAAGAGAGATTATTGCTGTTGTTGTTATGTCTCGTCGAGTCATCTGAGACTAATAGCAATCCTATGTACAACATCTCTGAACCCTGCTCGATCCTGTGCCAACCTTTACTGTCTCTGACACCCCTACCCTTATGACCCCAGTCACTGAGTCAGTCCTTCTCACCCAGGGGTTTCCTCTCTTACACTGTCCCTCTACCCTCCCAAGCATGATGTGCCTCTCCAAGGACCGGTCCTTCCTGGCAGCATGCCCTAAGTATGTGAGACGGAGCTTCAGAATCCTTGCCAGGTCACCACACCTGCTAAAGTGGCAGAGGTAAGGGCACAGGACGTGTGTGAAGGAAATGACTTTGATCCAGAGAAAGCCTGTAGCAGCCTGTGCACATGTCCTGCACCCTTACCTCTGCCACGTTAGCCGGGATGGTGACCTGGTAACCTGCCCTGCTGGGGTGGAGAGGTTTGTGTAGATGACAGAGACACATTTGCATTCAAACACTGTTTCTGGACTGAGTTATATAATTTTCAGTGAGAACTAACATTTTATAGAGAGTATCCAAATATGGGTGGCACACTGGTTAAATGCTTGGCTTGTAACCCAACAGTCGACAGTTCAAACCTATTAGTGGCTTGATGAGAGGGTAAGATCTGGTTGTCTTCCTGTGAAACTTTGAGTCTACGAAACCCGATGGGGCAGCTCGGGGAACTCTGGTGGCTTAGTGGGAAGGACTTGTGCTGCCAACTTAAAGGCACATGGTTTGAATCCACCAGCTACTCAGCAGCAGAAAGAGGGGTCTTCTTCTCTCATGCAGTTTTCTACCTTTGAAAACCCACTGAAGGGTCGTCAGCTAAAAGTCGGTTTCAACTCAGTGGTACGTAACAAATGCAACAGTGAGGCAGTTCTGTCATTCAGGGTCCCTGTGACTCCACATTGATGGCACACAACAACAACATACAAATATGAGAACTGATCTTTTTTTATTTTATTTTATTATTTTTGTGTGTGTGTACTGTCAAATCAGATCTGACTGGTACAGGAGGAGATTGTCCCTCCTTCCCTGGCAGAGCATCTGGTGGATTTGAACCATTCACCTCTGGGATTGTAGTTGCAGCTACTTGCCACTAGGCCACCAGAGCTCCCCGAGAACTGATCTTTTAAAAGTAGCAAGGAGAACTCGGGAGATGGGCAGTGAAGGAAATTGTGCACAATGAATGAATTTTTGTTTTTTAAAAAAAGTGAACTGGGGGAGGGAGGAAGGTGGTAAAATGTGCAACAAAGAGTGAATGAAAATATTACTTCTCTCTAAATGTTGTTAAAATCACAATATTTTAATATCTTATTTTTAAAACAAACCTCATTTGTGCTAAAATGAGCATATAACATTTTAAAGCATCTTACTGTTACCATTCTGTATGTTGTCCAAATGAATTACCCAGAAAAGGGCTAAATCTCAAATTTCATGATAGTAACTGTGCAGTTTGCACTGTTTTACATTGATAATGCCAACTCTTTTTTAGCTCAGTATTTTGTATTTTGAACATTAACCGTTCTATCTCATGAAATAGAATAAGCTTAGATAGGCAGTCTGGAGGTGACTTTTTATCTTGAAGCAACATTGATTTTCATATATTCGGCTTTATACAAAAAAGGGTTCATTATTATTGAGATGGATTCTTCACTATTCTTATAAATTTTTATGTGCCATTTAATGAATATAAAGTTATGCAAAACATTTATAAGACTAATTAAGTATATCTTTCCTGCCTACTTTGCCATTCCTTCTGAGAGTGTTAATGTTAAAATAATCATTTCTAGCGCGGTGGCCTGGTGGATAAGGAGTTGCTCTGCCAACCTGCCAAAGACAAGCGGTTCAAATCCACCAGCTGCTCCGTGGGAGAAAGATGAGCCAGTTCCTCTGCAAGTAATTACAGCCTCTGAAAACACGGTGGACATTCAGCTCTGGGACATTCAACTTTATAATGCTTAACAATAACACTCCATTACTTAGAAGTATGTATGTAGGGGAGCTCTGGTGGCCTAGTGGCAAGGAGCTGCAACTACAATCCCAGAGGTGCACGGTTCGAATCCACCAGATGCTCTGCCGGGGAAGGAGGGACAATCTCCTCCCGTACCAGTCAGATCTGATTTGATGGTACACTCACACAAAAAATTTTTTTAAAAAAGTATGTATGTTTGTACCATCATAGCCTTTATCTTTGAAATATCCCTCTTAAAGAATGCAGTCCACAATGATGGATTTTTCCCCCCCATAATGATAGTTTTCATTGGTGGTAGCATGTTATAGTTTGCTTCCCCCCCACCCCATTTCCCTTTTGTCTTTAAGAAAAAGAATGAGGACTGTGCCTACAAACTGGTTCAGACTGAGGTGTGTTGTTGTTGTTGTTGTTGTTGATTGCCGTCGAGTCGAGCATGACTCAGCGACTCTGTGAACAAAAGACCTAATGCCTTTCCATAACTGTCGTCATTTCTCCAAGTTCATAGAGTTTCCAGAGGCATGTGGTTTAGGAAGTGGATGCCACTCCTGCTTCTAAACCTGTTTTACACCTGGGAGCGCCACCAAACACTGTCCACAATGGGAAGCCATTCTGGTATTTGATACCCCAATGGCACAGGGGTCAGCATCACAGCAAACGTAGGTTACTTCATACAACACATTGACATAAGAGCGATGGACAAAGTGGAAGAACGTTCCTCCAGATATTAAATAGGCAATTTCTACATTAAGACAACTGAGAACATTGTACTGAAGGTCATACAACCTTAAGAAGCAGTCCTCAAGAATAAAGTCCTCATCGACATACACGGCACGTAATGGCAGGTCTTACCTTCGGCAGCTCGAGGCCTGCCCTGATGGCCTGGTCGGTCAGCACGCCTTCATCCTCCTCATCATTCCATTGATGAATTTGTTCCCTTGTTTAATAAGGCTCAGTTTCCCTCCAGGGCTTCAGTGTTAACACAGCTCATGTGGAAATCATTGAGAGCTTTTAAGGGAAGGCTGTTTCTGCTGAAGATAAGAGCTCTAGATACGTCTCATGTTCAAGTTGGTAGCAAGCTGCTTCCCGTTGTTTAGTACAAACATGAGGGAGCTCTGGTGGCTTAGTGGGAAGGAGTTAGCTGCCAATCCAGAGGCACTGAGTTCAAATCCACCAGCTACTCTGAGGGAGGATAGTGGAGAGTCTCCGCCCACGTGATTTACAGCCCCTGAAAACCTGCCAGAAAGACGGCCATGGATCATGTGCCACTCGAAGCCACAAAACCACAACAATGCAAATGTGACTGTGTATTGTAAAAGGAAACGCGTCAAACACTCCATCAGCACATTTTCAAGACTTATTTTGTACCTAAATTCTTCTTAACTCTCTTCTGTTTCCTGAACATCTTGTTTAACATTTTTAGGTCAGTTCTTTGTCCAGACTCAATGGCAGACCCCAGTGAAGGGATCTATCAAGAATCCACTCATAGGTTTTCAAGATTGCATCGCCATGCATCAGGTTTCAGCTCCTTTGGTTGGTACCGAAGTGAAAAGGTGCCTATTAGTGAGTTGGGTGCTATCAAGTCAAGTACAACTCACAGCGACCTGTGAACCCCTGATGTGCACCCCGTCTACCCTGTGCCCTGCCCGTCGCTGGCACACGAGAGCCTGTTGCTGCAGGCACCGTGTTAGTCCTTCTCATCAAGCGTCTTCACTGTGTCAGTCCATCTAGTCAAGCGTCTTCCTCTCTTTCGCTGTCTCCCAGTTTGAAATACACTTGCTACTGACCTTCCAGCTTAAATCATATTGGATCTTCTCCTGGTTGCATAGTGATTAAGGTGTTGGCTGATTACTGAAAGGGCTGTGATTCACACTGGCGTTGTGGTGGCCTAGTGGTAAGAAGCTGTACCGCAGTCCCAAAGGCACATGGTTCAAATTCACCATCTGCCCTGCAGGAGAAAGATGGGCAGTCTCCTCCCCGGCGATTGGACGGCAAGCATCAGCAGTCTTGCAGGAGAAATCTGGTTTCCTTAAGATGGTGGTTGTGTGCTTGGCACTGACTCATAGCTGACCCTCTAGTGGGTTTTCAGAGGCTATAAATGGTACAGGGACCCTCCAGCAGGTTTTCAGAGGCTGTAAATGGTACAGGGATCCTCCAGTGGGTTTTCAGAGGCTGTAAATGGTACAGGGATCCTCCCGCAGGTTTTCAGGGGCTGTAAATGGTACAGAAGGAGATTTGAACTGCCTGCCTTTGGTTTGACAGCACACCTCCCTATCTGCTAGGCCACAAGGTTTACAGCCCTGGAAATCCTGTAGGGCAGTTCTGCTCTTTAACAGAGGGTCACTGTGAGTTGGAAGCAAATTGTCAACAACAGATTTTCTTTTTCTAGTTGCCATTGCTTGAGACCCTGTTGATTCTTGCTGGAACTTGTCTCTGGTGCAGAGGTGCCCGTGTTTTGTAATTACAGAGTTGAAGTCTTGCTGTTGGGTCGGAACCAACCCATAGCTGACCCTCTGGCAGGCTTTCAGAGGCAGTAAATCACTTGGGAGGAGATTGTCCATCCTTCTCCTGCAGAGCAGCTGGTGGCCTTGAACTGCATGCCTTCAGCATTGCAGCACAGCTTCTTACCACTAGGCCACCAGAGCTCTCTGTTTTGGTAAGAGACAGCAAGATTTTCTTTTTTTAACTATTGAAAATTTTTTCTAAACTTTAATTTTAAAAAATGGAAAATAATTTGTGTGTATGCATTTAAATACTTTCAATATTTAGATACTTTTTCTATAGCTATTAAAATGTTTTAGAAAAATTTCTCTATTTATAGGTCTAGGCTCTTTTATTCTCTTTTAAGGATGCTGTAAAGTGTTACTCCTTTTACTAGTACAGTATTTTCTTCACTTCTTAGCTTGTTAAGTTTTCCAATTTTTTCTCATGCTTATGGAGTAATTACAGTTATTAATTTCTTTGTTGTTGTTGTTGTTGTTGTTGTTGATTACCTTCAAGTCGAGCATGACTCATAGTGACCCTGTGAACAAAAGGCCTGAAGCCTTTCTATAACTATCGTCATTTATCAAATTTCATAGAGTTTCCGGAGGCATGTTGTTTAGGAAGTGGATGCCACTTCATTTAGAGACTGTATTTTATTATGTTAAGATCTATAAACACCATTGAATGTGTCATAAAATGTTAAACTATTGGCTATAATAAATAATTCTAAATTAGGAGGAATATTTACTGTTCATAATTGTGTCAGCTAGCCATATTGACAATTTAATTTTGTATTTCATTAAAATGAAATAAAATGTAGGGAAATCCACATTCAAGAAGCATAGAGAACACTAAATAGACTAGACCCCAAAAAAACCCATCAAGACGTAAAATAGTCAAATTCTCCAAATTAAATACTTAAAGCAGCACAAGAAAAACAAAGAGTCACCTACAAAGGGGAAACAATTAGATTAAGTTCTGATTTTTCAGCAGGAACCGTCTGAGCTAGAAGACAGTGGGAAAGCAGATACAGAAAGTTGGAAGAAAAATACTGCCAACCGAGGATCCCAAACTTAGCAAAGCTCTCTATCAAATATGAGGGAGAAATTAGATCTTTTGCAGAAAGGAAGGAACTTAAGGAATTTGTGAAAACAAGACCAAAACTAGGAAAAACAAAATCTAAGTGAAGACCTTCCCCTGGAGACTTTCAAATGAAAGTGACCACAATAACCAGAAACAGCAGAGAAAGAAACACAGCAAAATGGCAATGGTAAAACGTGCCCTGACAATAATCACACTTCATGTGAATGGACTAAATGTGCCAGTTAAGGGGGAAAGAGTAGAGTAGCAGAAAGGATAAAATAAACAAAGAGAGCCCGTTAATATGTTGCCCCTACACGAGACACATCTAAAAAAAGAAGAGACTGCACTGCAATCCCAGAGGCACCCAGTTCAAATCTACCAGATGCTCTGCTGAAGAAGGAAGGGCAATCTCCTCCTGTACTGGTCAGATCTGATTTGATGGTACACACACAAAAATAATAAAATAAAATTAAAAAGAAGAGAAAGACTCGAAATCAAAGGCTGGAAGAAAATATACCAAGCAAATGGCAACCACAAAAAAAAAAAAAAAAGCAGGTGTGGCAGTACTAATCTTTGATAAAATAGACTTCAGAATAAAAACTACCATAAAAGATAAGTAAGAGCATTCCATACTGATTAAAGGCACAATAGATCAAGAAGACATAACCTTGGTCAACATTTATGCACCAAATAGCTAAAAATGAAATAAATTTTAAAAGTCTGTTTTTCGCAAGTCCTAGCCACTGGCAAGTGCAGGAAAGCCAGATACAGCCCACAGCTGCCACCTCGGGCAGCACAGATACCAGTCTTGATCATCACCCTGAAATGTTTTTCCTGCAGCACTGCCTGTATTTTTCACAGTATCTCAATACTGGAATTTCCCTGTGTAAAATGAATTCACATGTGAAAGCATCATAGACCTTTATAGTCTCTTTTAGTAAAAGAGTATTTTAGAAAGAAATAAAACCATAATTGATCACATATAAGCTGGTTTTTTCCTTCTATATTGGTTGGATATATAAATGCATTACCAATGACACAGTTCTTTCAGATGTTTAACAGAAGGTATGTATTTTTGAAATATGCAGATACGCCTACTTTATCTCCATCTTGTGGTGATAGAAAAATGAAGATAAAGCTATGCATTGACTCCTCTGCTCTTTCCTGTAACAGCCAATTAAAGGCTTAGTGTCTCATTAGAATGTTGTGGGTCTTACTCCAAGAACTGATGAAAAAAAACTTTAGGTTGTTTTTAGAGTTACCATGAAGGTAGAAATACAGAACTGTGATTTTCACATACCAAATGTATTGGAATATTAAAAAAAAAAAAGTAAGCAGTTTAATCATGGTTAAGGGAGGGGGTGAAACTACCAAAACAGGAAATTTTAACTGCTCAAACTGCTTACTTGGAAATGTAGTTTGTATTGTTAAAGAATTATGATAAATAGAAAAAAATAAATAAAATAAAAAAGAATTATGATAAATCTATTTATATGATAAAGTCATGAGGCTTAATGGATTGTTTCTTAGTGGTTACATTAGTTCTTTTTATAATTTTAGTATTTATCATTTTTGGTTTTTAAATATGTTGACAGTCCCTCTGTGGATAATTGTAATTGGATGTAAATTAGAAAATGAGGATTAAAACACTTTGTAACATGTAAACAGTCTATTCAAGGGTTTAACTCAATCTTTTAAAAATTTATATTCTGAATATTTGGTTTGAAAACCAGATCAAAGCTTAAGAATGTATTTAAGATCAGATTGATATTATCACTCTTATTTTCTTTTTCACTTTTTTTGGTGGTTTTTCATCTCAATGTACTTAACCTGATTTTATATATATAAATTTAGATTAACGCAATTTACAAAGCTGGCAGTTTAATTTGTTAAAGGAAAACTGTAAATGCTGTTGGAAATCAGAAAAAAATATGATAACTGAATCTTTTAAGAGTTCAAAAGACTTTTTTATATAGACTTTAGTTAGACAAGAGACTTGGAGACGGTTTTTGTTCTACCTCCATATTTTGTTGGTATGCATATAATGCTTATGATTATTCATATGCATTGTGTTTCATTCATGTACATAGTGGGGTTATGGGGGGGATGTATTTCACACTTTCCTTCATTGGACTATGCTCACCATTACCCTATCTTTTTAGTCCCTACTGGATTCTTCCCATATCCTTCACCCCCTCCCTCCACCCACTAAATTCTGTGACTCTGTGATTTCCTCCCTACCCATCCTCACCCCTCTGCTCCCACCCCTTAGCTTTTAGAGCCCTCAGACACGATTCTAATTATCCTTCTATTTTTACAGTAATGGCTTTATGCAATATTTATCCTTATGAGACTGAGTTAGTTCACTCAGCATAATGTGAGCGTTAGATAGCCTTTTTTTTAACCAGTTAAAATAAGTTCTTTTATTGAGGTAAACAAGTTATTTCATGCTAGTTGGTTCTAGACAAAGGAAAGCGAGCATATCAAAGTCAGGAGAGACTGATAAACTAAAGGCTCCAGTCAACAAATCCTCAGAATTCTGAAGTGCTTCTGTTTCTTCTAGTCCAGAAGTGGATCAGAGAGAATGAGCTGTAACACTGTAACATTTAAGTTGCGGGTTGGTTGTTTAGTGGTCACAAATTGTGCTTCTAACTCAAAGGCATGTGTTTCTAATCCACCAGCTGCTCTGTGGGAGAAGAATGGGTAGTCTCCTCCCTTGTGATTTACTGCCCTCCCCCCAGAAACCCACTGGAGGGTCAGCTGTGGGTCAGTTCGAACCCCAGCATATTCAACAACAGGTAGAGGCTTCAGAACCCTGGTGGCTTGCAGGTAAGGAGTTATTCTGCCACCTTAAGGACACCCAGTTCAAATCCACCAGCTGAGCTGCTGGAGAAAGTTGAACAATCTTCTTTCCATGTATTTTACCACCTCTGAAAACCCACCGGAGGGTCAGCTCCGAGTCTGTCCCTACTCAGCAGGACACAACAACAACAGCAGCATGTAGAGGATACTCAGAGTAGGAGTTATTTATTGTATGGCAGTTGACCTGTGGTGTTAGATAGAGTACTGAATATCCCAAAGATTGTGGGCGGAAAACCCAAAGTCTATTTTGGAAGAAGGACAACCCACATGCTTTAGGACATGCTGTCAGGACGGGCAAGTCTTTGCAAAAAGACATCTTTCTGAGAGAGGGGTAGGGTCAGAGAAAGAGAAGAAGACTCAACAAGGTGGATTGACATAGGGAGCTCTGGTGGCCTAGTGGCAAGAAGCTGCACTGCAATACCAGAGGTACATGGTTCAAATCTACCAGATGCTCTACTAGAGAAGGAAGAGCAATCTCCTCCTGTACCAGTCAGACCCGATTTGATGGTACGCACACAAAACAAGAAAATAAAACTTTAAAAATAAAGATGGATTGACATAGTGACAGTGTCACTATGGTGAGGGTGGTGAAGTTCACCTCTATTGTTCATAAGGTCGCCGGGAGTCACGGTCAACTCAGAGGCACATAACAACAACATTGGGGAAACCGTGAAAGGATGACCTAACTATGTCCACCAGCTTAGTTCTGTTTAGGCTCTTGTTTTGGTGATCTTTGAAAGCCAGGTAAAGCAGCCTAGGATTGTTATAACAGAGAACAGAGATTTCCGTGTGGAAAGATCCCCCCTTAAGGCAAATGCTGTAATCTTCTTGTTGGGTGCCAGTTAGGTCAAATATGACTCAGCGACCTTCTGAACAGTGGACCTGAACCTTGTCCAAGCCTGTCCTCCTGTACTGTCCTCACTAACTCGGATGCGCTTGAGCCCTTTGCTGCAGTCACTGCGTCAGTCGTCTCATTTAGGGGCTTCTTCCTCTCTTTCTTTGACCCTCCATCTTTCCAGGCATGGTGTCCCCCTCCAAGGAGTAGCTTCTCTTAGTACATGTACAAGTATGAGAGATGAAGGTTCACCATCTTTGCCTCAATGCAGCATTCTGGCCATACTTTGTTTAAGACATAACTGTTCTTTTGGCATTCCATGGGATATTCAGCACTTTTCTCCAGCTCCACAACTCAAAGGCATCAGTCCATCTTCTATCATCCTTATTCATTGTCCAGCTCTCAGATATGTAGCAAGAGATTGAAAAGAAAAAAAGGAAAAGACCATGGCCTGAATCAGGCACATGTCAGTCTTCAGACTGACATCATTGCTCTTCAGTACCTTGGACAGGTCCCTGACAGCGGACTTTCCCAATGCAATACATCTCCTGATTGCCTCCCAGCTTGTACCAAGGGTATTGATTGTTGATCCATGCCAGGAATATGTATACTGAAAAAGATAGATAGATAGATGGATGGATAGATGGATGATAGATGGATGCCGTTGTTTGTTGTTATGTGCCAGTGAGTCGCCTGCGACTCATAGCGACCCTATGTACAACAGCCCTAAACTCCGCTCTGTCCTGTGCCAACCGCACTGTCTCTGACACTCCCATCCCGATTATCCCAGTCACTGAATCAATCCACCTCATAGAGGGTCTTCCCCTCCTGCACTGTCCCTCCACCCTCCCAAGCATGATGTCCTTCTCCAAGGACCGGTCTCTCCTTACAACATGTCCAAAGTATGTTAGATGGAGCCTCAGAATCCTTGCCTCCAAGGAGCCACCCGGTTTAACCCTTTCCAGGACAAATCTGTTTGTTTTCCTAGCAGTCCATGGTATTCTCAGTACTCTTCTCCAGCACCACAGCTCAAAGGCATCAATTCTCCTTCTATCCTCTTTGGTCATTGTCCAACTCTCTGATGCATAACAAGTGATTACGAAGACCATGGCCTGTATCAAACACACCTTAGTCTCCAGAGAGACACCATTGCTCTTCAGTACTTTGGAGAGGTCCCTAACAGCAGACTTTCCCATGGCAATGCGCCTTTTAATTTTAGACAGATAGATAGATACATAGATAGATACTGAAAATTTTATTTTATATTGGTTTGCTTACAAAGTTCATATAAATCTTTATGAGGCAGATTGCTGCAGCTTTCCCCAAGAGAACATGGAGAACTTGGTGACTCAGAACCAGTAATATTTTGATTAGCAGTCACATACTTCTGACCACTGCTCCACCAGGGCTCCTGAAGTGTCATGTGGCCTGAAAAGAATGTTCTCAAGTCATGTCTTTTAGAGCTTTGTGTTTACGCGTATGTTTGCACTGGAGACATTGAACGCTGCGGTGGGAGTTCTGTGGGCAGCCTGATTTCTCTCCCTGCACACCCTCTTCACCTCCAGTCTGTCACTGGGGACATTTTTCCTGATTACATACTAGAGGAACGAAAGAACTATCCTGCATATACTGTACAAACTAAATACTAGAAACTACACTGTATCCTAGAAAGAGCTGAAGTTCTTCCTTTATCCATGAATTTGGTGATGTGCTCAAGGTATGTCTTGAATGTTGATCTTGAATTAATTCTTCCTGGAGCATACTGTGTGGCTTCGATATTTCTGTTCAATTCTTCATAAATCATTTTTTAGGAAATAATTGGTTTATTCATAAATGATCTTGGCATAATTTGCTGTCTGGAAGTATTAGGTTGTCTGCTTCCCCTTATAAGTGAAGTAAATTCCATATTCATAACATTTAATTGTGAAATTTCTTTTCAGTTTTATATTGGTTTGCTTAGCCCTGATGTGATGGCCTAAGTCTCAAGCCATCCGGATTGGTTTGCTTACAAAGTTTGTGTACATTGTGTTGTACCCTGTTCTTCATTCAGATTGTTTCATACAGTCATTCCCGTGCATTATGTTTTATAAATTAATCACCGTTGGACCTGACCCATCATTACCCTGTCTTTCACACGTATCCTTCCCGTTTCCTTCCCCCCTCCCTCCACCCACGAAACTGTGCAACCCTTGATTTCCCCTCAGCCATCTTCACCCTTCCACTCCCACCTCTTCCCTGCTTGGGTCCCCGTACATGTTTTCCTAGTTATCCTTCTATTTCCACAGTAATGATCTTATGAAGTATCATATCATAATTTTTTTTTTCTTGCTGTGTACCATCGAATCAGATCCGACTGGCACAGGAGGAGATTATCTGTTCTTTTCTAGTTGAGCATCTGGTGGATTCGAACCATGTGCCTTCAGGATTACAGCACAGCTTCTTGCCACTAAGGCCCCAGAGCTCCCTATCATATATCATAAATCTTGTTGTTTCTTTGCTGTGGGTTTTCTCTCACACAGCCGTACTTGAAATATTGAAACAAGGACTGGCACTTGTTGTTAATTGCTGCATGTACCAATTACTCAGATGATATGACTAGAAACAGTCCACATTTGTTATTTCACAGTTTCTGGGGCAGGAATACAGTCTTGGCTTCACTAGCCCACCAGCTTTACCGTCTCTCAGAAGTCTGCAGTGGGGTTGCTGGCTCACTAACTGTAGTCTTGTCTGAAGCCTCGGAAGTATCTGCTTCCAGGCTCACTCACTGGATGTTGGCAACAGTGTCTTCTGGGTTGTTGTACCAACATCCTGCCTGTCTTCCTAAGTGTGTTGACTAGCAGCCACTTTAGTTCCTTGCCACAAAAGCCTCTTCGCCGTGACAGTTTACTCTATCAAGGAATGGAAGCCAAGAAGGTAGTAATAAATAGTACCTGCTACCAAAACAGACGTCACAGTTACCAAATCATGAAAATGACACTTCAGCATTGCTCTGTGACTTAGTTAGAAGTCAGTCAGTATGTTCATTTTGGCCCCGAGGAGAGGAAATTATGTGCAGTAATATTGATACGCGAGGGAGCTCTGGTGGCCTAGTGGCAAGAAGCTGCACTGCAATTTTGAAGGCACACGGTTCGAAGCCACCAGCTGCTCCATGGGAGAAAGATGGGCAGTCACTTATTGTGCAATTAACTGCCTCTGAAAACCCACCAGAGGGTGAGCTATGGGTCCATTCCGACTCTGCAGTACACAGCAACAACAACGTTGATACCCAGAGCCTGAGATTGTTGGACATTGTTTTAGGTGCTTTCTGGTGTAGTAGTTGCCTATTATACACGGAGCACTGGTGGTTTACTGGCAAGAAACTGTGCTGTAATCCCAAAGACATGCAGTTCGAATCCACCAGCTGCCACGCAGGAGGATGAACAGTCTCCTTCCATGTGATTAACTGCCTCTGAAAACCCACCGGAGAGTCAGCCATGGGTCAATTCTAACTTGATGGTACACAACCACAACAATTATACCTTGAGCTCTGGTAGCCTAGTGGCAAGAAGCTGCACTGCAATCCCAAAGACACGCAGTTTGAATCCACCAGCTACTCCGTGGGAGAAGGATGGGCAAACTCCTCCCATGCAATTTACAGTCTCTGAAAGTGCACTGGGGGGTCAGCTGTGAGCTGGTTCTCATGGAGCAGTACAACAACAACAACAACTATACCTTAGTATTTATGTCTTCATCAGGCCTTTTCCCCCTAATCTGCCTTTATTTACCAAGGTTAATTTGAATATTTTCCTCCACTTCACCATTTTCATGTTAGCAGTGTCTTTGATTTATATTGCCAAAACATTCATCAATGCTAACTTACTTGCTTGTCTCGCCTTTTGCCTGAAGTCTAGTTTTCTTGAATTTATGTTCCAACTAAGGTACATGGATTGAGGCTCAATGTCAAGAAGACAAAGATTCTCACCACTGGACCAATTGGCAGCATCAGGATGGATGGTGAAGAGATTGAGATTGTTCACAGCTTTAGTTTGCACGGCTCCACAGTCAACAATCTTGGCACCAGTAGCCAGGAAATTAAAAGACGTATTGCGATGGGGAAGTCTGCTGTTAGGGACCTTTCCAAAGTACTGAAGAGCAATGGTGTCTCTCTGGAGACTAAGGTCCGCCTGATACGGGCCATGGTTTTTGCAATCACTTGTTATGCATCAGAGAGTGGGACAATGACTAGGGATGATAGAAGGAGAATGGATGCCTTTGAGCTGTGGTGCTGGAGAAGAGTATTGAATGTACCATGGACTGCTAAGAAAACAAACAGATTCATCCTGGAGAGGGTTAAACCAGGCTACTTCTTGGAGGCAAGGATTCTGGGGCTTCGTCTGACATACTTTGGACATGCTGTAAGGGTGGAGGGACAGCACAGGAGGGGAAGGCTCTCTATGAGGCGGATTGATTCAGTGACTGGAGTGATGATGAGGGTTGGTGGGTTGGAGACAGTGAGATTGGCCCAGGACAGAGCAGAGTTTAGGGCTGTTGTACACAGGGTCACTATGAGTCGCAAGCGACTTGACAACATGTAACAACAATACTAAGGTTTCATATAGTGTCACATTTGAGAATATTCTTACTCTCTTTCAGGCATGTTTGCATAGTTATGCTCCTGTTTCTGTGGAGGGAGAAAAAGAATGAATGAGTTATTCATAAAACATTTTCCTGCTTGATTCTCTTCCCTGTGAGAGGTACACGTGGAGAACTGGGTGTTTATTCCATGTTCTCCTGAACCTGAAGAACGGCCAGTGCTGTTGTGGTGGTGGTGTTGTGTACCATCAAGTGATAACTGACTCAGAGCTGCCCTCCAACAGGTTTTCAGAGGCAGAAACTCACATGGAAAGAGATTGCCCATCCTCCTCCTGCAGACGGCTGGTGGATTTGAACTGTGTATCTTTGGGATTGTAGCGCAGCTTCTTACCACTAGACCACCAGCGAGAATACCTCTTTTCTTCTGTGCTGGCAGATGACCAATTTCTGCCTTGAAATATCCTCCTGTTCATCTGAGAGGAAGAAAGTGAAAAAAGTTCATGGAAACACAGTAGATACGTTGGAAGTCAGCACAACACAATGGTGCCCCAAGTCCTGAATTTGTTCATTGATTTATGTTCTTGAACTTTTTATTGATTTGTGTAAAAGATTACAGAACAGGTATTCCACTGAGCCGTTCACACACAGTTTGGTTTATGTCACTGATTACAGCCCTCACATTGTAACAGCTCTCTTCCAGCTCTCTTCCAGCTCTCTTCCACTTTCTCCTCTGGTTCATTTCTCATTCATCCCTCTGTCCTCTTTCTCCTTGTCGGGTTGATTGTTTCATCTGTCCATTTCTGTGAATTTAAAAAAAAAACAACACAAAAAACTTTCATATACTATTATGTACCATCGAGTTAGAACCAACCCATAGCCAAGCCTCCAGCAGCTTTTTCAGAAGCAAAAAATTGCACAGAAGGAGATTGCCCTTCCTTCCTTTCCCCCATGGAGGAGCTGGTGTTTCAGAGCCACATGCCTTTAGGATTGCAGTGCAGTGTCTTACCACTAGGCCACCAGAGCTCCCTTTCCCCCCTTCTTCCTGGAATCTCTTTATGGTTGATTAGTTAGTTAGTTCATTATCACTTTCTTTCCATTGACTTGCATAAAATAGAAAACTTGCCTTTAGTACATGCTAATATGATTAGTTGCTGTTCCAGTCATTTTTGGATAATCTTCAGCAGAATCTTGGTTGTATGTAATATCAAGGATATTGTTTGATAATTTCCACACTCTGTCAGGTCACTTTTCTTTGGAATAGGAACAAATATAGACCTCTTCAAGTCAGTTAGCCAAGTGGTTGTTCTCCAGATTTCTTGGCACAACTTGGTGAGCACATCCACGGCAGCATCTGTTTGTTGAAATATGTCAATCGGTATACCATCAATTCTTGGGGCCTTGATTTTTACCAGTTCACTCAGAGCAGCTTGAGCTTCCTTCTTCATCCCCATAGGTTCTTGCTGATATGTTGTTTCATGTAATTTTTCTGTGTCCACCAATTCCTTTTGGTACAATGACTCTTGGTATATTCTTTACATCTTCTTCTAATGCTTCCTGGATCATTTAATATTCTATCCAGAGCATCCGTAAGTATTGCAACTTGAGGCTTGAAGTTGTTCTTCAGTTCCTTCAGCAGATTTGGCCCCTTTGATTTTCTGATTCCAGCTCTTTGCACATTTCATCATAATACTTTACTTTGTCTTCTTGCACTACTAAGAGAACAAAGAAATTCATCTTGAAGAGGGTGAAGCCAGGCTGCTCCTTGGAGTCAAGGATTCTGAAGCTTCATCTGACATACTTTGGACATGTTGCAAGGTCAGATCAGTCCTCGGAGGGGGATGTCATGCTTGGGAGGGTGGAGGCACAGCGCAGGAGAGGAAGACCTATGAGGTAGATTGATTCAGTGACTGGAGTAATGGCTGTTGTATATAGGGCCACTATGAGTCACAGGTGACACGACAGCACATAATAACAATAACAATATGATTAGTGTGAGGGAATGCCGGTGGCTTAGTGCTAAGAACTTGTGCTGCCAACACAGAGGCACAAGGTACGAATCCACCTGCTGCTCCACAGGAGAAATGTGAACAGGCTCCTCCCGTGTGGTTTGCAGCCCGTGGAAACCCGCTGGAGAGTCAGCTGTGAGTAGATTCCAACTTAACACTAATATGACAATAATATGATGCCTTCTAGTTGTTGGTTGCTGTCATTGTTATGTACCATCATGTCGGATCTGACGCGTAGCTGACCCTCCAGCAGGTTTTCAGAGGCAGTTAATCGCACAGGAGGAGATTGCCCACCCTTTTGCAGAGCAGCTGGTGGCCTTGAACCGTGTGCTTTTGGGATTGCAGCGCAGCTCCTTATCACTAAGCCACCAGAACGCAATATGATGCCTTCTAGATTGATCAATTATATTAGAAATGAAACTTGACATTTTGGACTCAATGTCTCTCTTCATTATTGTACAGAAATTACAGGGATGCTTCCCTTTATGTTACAAACTTTTTAGAAAATCTAAACTGAACCCAAAGAACCGATAGTCTTGACTGAAAGGAATGGACAGTATTTTTCACACTTTGCCACCTGGAAATGTCCTTCCTTTCTTTCTCTTTTAAAACAGTGAATTCTTTTTTCATTTGAGGGAAGGTTTGCCGATTACACTGGTCTTCCAGCAGGTTTTCCCAGTGCAGCAAACCATTCGATTTCTTGACTTTTGCGCATTGATTGTGGATCCAAGTTAAAGGGCATAGCTGCCAGCCTCAGTCTTCTCTTCCTCTATCGCCTGTTGATCGAACGATGGGGATTTTTGTTTCCTTGATGCTGAGATGTAATTCACGATTGAAGGCTCCTGCAGCAGCTGCTTCAAGCCCCCTTCACTTTCTGAGGAGCAGTCATGTCAGGGTAAATCCCCCTGTGCTCCTGATCCAAGCCATGACCTTAGCAGTTGCTTCATCTGCTTCTGAAAGTTGGACCATGAGTAAGGAGGCCAGAAGGGGACTCGATGCCTGTGGGGGGTGGTGGTGGAGGGGGAGCCCTGACTATGCCCAGAGTCCCCAGAGTCCTGAATATTCCAAAACAACAAACGAGCCTCCGTTGGAGGAAACGGAACCAGCATGCCCCTTTGAGGCAAGGATCGTGAAACTTCATCTCAGAGAGTGCGGACTCTTTTGCAGGAGGGACCAATCATTGGAAAAAAGGCATCATGCCGGGAAATGGGGGAGAATCAGGAAAAGAGAATGACTCCCAGTGAGATGGATTGGCACCGTGTGTGTAACAGCAGCTTTGAGCATCTCAGAGGTGGCGACGACGGCGCAGGAGAGGGCAGGAGCCCAGTCTGTTGTTTATAGTGTTATTATGAGTCGTATTCACCGTGACAACACTTAACACCAGCTGCACAGCCACGTTGTGTGTGTACGTAATCATATAGATGTTAAGCCGGTAAACGCTAGTTCCTATTCTCTTCTGTTTCCCTTTTCGGGACAAATGCTCTTTACAATCAACTAAATCTCCTTGATCTGCTAAAGAATTGTGGTCAGCAGGTTGACTAGACAGTCAACACACGTTCTTTACAGATTCTGTGTAAATACAAGGGAGCCCTGGTAGTGTGGGCTTTCGGGAATTGTGTTGCTAACTCAATGGCCTCACTTTCCTGGCAGTTTGAATGTACCAGCCACTCCTTGAAGTCCAGCTGGGCAGTCTCTTCCCGAGCAACTTCCAGCCTCAGAAGCCGAATGGAAGATCAGCTCCTATCAGTGCCAACCAAGCAGCAATGTGGTTTTTTTAATCCATTGCCTTTCTTTTTGTCTTCTAATATTATTTGGAGGTATTTCACTTTCAGAGTGATCTTTTGAGGGCCCCATTTGTCACATTTCCATTTTCAAATTCTGTAGCCGGTCACTGCTTTGTGAAACTGCTCCTTATAATAAGAAATAGAGGTCCAAGTGTGGGTTCATTTCTTCTGAAAGAGGAAGACTTCTCTCCTGGCACGTGGGAGCAGATAGGAAGGAGGCAATGAGGCCACAGAGGCATTGAAAGTTAGGCATAGGATTCGTTCCAAGAGTTGATTAAAAGTTGAGACCAAATAAAGGGTCGGGAACAGATTGTTAGAAATCTGAATTACTTCCTCACCACCCTCCAGCTGTTATAATAAGACTTAACAGGCCAGGAATTATTCATATTGTTAAATAGAATGTGACAGATACGTCCTATGAAAAATGGAATGCTGACTTAGTGACTTAGTTAATAGAGACTGACTTAATGCTGTCACCATGCAGTGTTTTCTTCTGAAACGACAAGACTTAGGAAATAAACTTCCTTCTACTTGACCTAAAAAAATGATGATTTCCTCGTTTTTAAAGTTTGAACATTTTGAGAAAGCTCTTTTTAGCTTAATGTCAGCAAAGCAGCTGCTGTTTGAATTTGCTTTGTAAAACACTGAATTATTCATTTCCATAAACAAAACTTCCTTAGTAATTATTTACCATTAATTTATTTCCCTTTATTTCAATCAACCCTGTTGACGTTCTGGATTTTAATTAAAAATATTCCTGGTAGAAGCTAACAGATAAGATTGTGATGGCCACGCTCCCTGTTTTCTTCTGCTTTTACAAAGGAAAACGTCTGAATCTTGAGATGAAGCATGTTTATGACTTATTTTTAATATTTTGGTAAAAGTCACTAATCAGATACAGAGCAAAAGCAAAATTCTTACTTAGTAATATGAGAAGCATTGAGGGGGACCTGAAGCATTTGCTGCAGAAGGTCAAAGACAGCAGCCTTCAATATGGATTGAAGCTCAACATCAAGAAAACAAAGATTCTCACCACTGGGCCAATTGGCAGCATCAGTATGGATGGTGAAGAGACTGAGATAGTTACCAGTTTTAGTTTACTTGGCTCCACAGTCAGCACTCTTGGTAACAGCAGCCAGGAAGTCAGGAGATGAGTTGCATTGGGAAAGTCAGCTGTGAGGGACCTCTCAAGAGTACTGAAGAGCAATGACGTAAGGCTGGAGACTAAGGTGTGCCTGACCCAGACTATGGTCTTTACAGTTACGTGCTATGCATCAGAGAGTTGGACAGTGACTAGGGATGATAGAGAATTGATGCCTTTGAGCTGTGGTGCTAGAGAAGAGTGTTGTATATACCATGGACTGCTAGGAGAACAAACAGGTTTGTCCTGGAGAAGGTGAAGCCTGATTGCGCTTGGATTCTGAAGCTTCGTCTGACATACTTTGGGCATGTTGCAAGGAGGGACTGGTCCTTGGAGAGGGACATCATCTTTGGGAGAGTGGAGGGGCGGCGCAGGAGAGGAAGACCCTTGATCAGATGGATCAATTCTGTGATTGGGGTAGTGGGAAATGAGTGTGTTTGAGACGGCGAGGTTGGCATAGGATGGAGCAGCATTTAAGGTCGCTATGAGTCACCAGCGACTCAAGGCACATAACAACAACAGTTAACAAGTATTTTCTTGAATGTCTAACCCTGTGAAATTATTCCAGATATTTTACATAATTTCCCGTGTCATCATTTCCTCTCTCAGATTTAATAGTTTGTTTTGTGCAAAAAAAGGTAATGATTGTTGTTCCATCCATTGGAACTCTCAGCAGTCCAGATCAGGGAAGAGTTGCTTTAATTTAAGGCTCCTTTGCTGGTAGCCCAGGGAGAACTTCTCCTCCTTCAGACTTTGCGTTCTTTAGTCATTGTGCATGTCTTCCTTGGGCACTCTTTTATTACGGTGAAATATTTCTGGTACATCTTTCACATTTGTACTTTTTACTTCTGTCATTTGGTTTTATGAATGTCATCCCTTAGTTGTTTGACTTGGAGATTTCTAGAGGGCAACTGATAAAACTTGGCAGCTAAGTCATAAATCCCTCACAATCTAAGCAATTTAAAGTCAGGTGTAGGAAGCTATTCATTTTATAAAGTAGTTACCTCTCAGATGCAACAATCTTCTAATGCAGATGATTCTTAATAGAGTATGGGTTTTTAGCTCCACGAATTGACGGACAATCAACTGAAATGTTTCAACAAACAGATGCAATGCTGGAAGCACTTACTCATCCATGCCAAGAAATTTGGAAGAGAATCATTTTTGTACCTATATCAAAAACGAGTGATCCAAATATCTTTAATTATACACACAAATAAAACAGTGCTGAAGATAAATTTTAAATTACTCATGCAGTATGTTAATAGGAATGGCTAGAAATTCAAGTCAGATCTAGAAGGGAACATGAAATGAGGAAAATCACTATTGATGTTGGATGGATCTTGGCTAAAAGTAAAGAACACCAGAAGGATGTTTATCTGCTCAGTGTTGACTCTGGATCTATGCAAAGATATTCAACTATGTATATCAAAACAAGTTCTGGATAACATGGTGGGAAAAGCGTATGTTTTTAGGGAAGGTTCTCCCAGGGACCAGCTGGTGGATTTGAACCACCCAGTTGGTGGCTCACTGTTGAACCACTGCGTGACCAGAATAAGAATGAGCAACTGAGCTCTGGTGGTCTAGGGGTAAAGAGCTTCACTGCCATCCCAAAAGCCTGCGGTTCGAATCCACCAGCTGTTCCCGCAGGAGAAAAATGACCCATCTCCACGCATGCGAGTTACTGCCTCTGAAAACCCTCTAGAGTGTCAGCTGTGGGTCGGTTCCAACTCCATGGTACACAGCAGCAAGTATTACGTTCAAATGTGAACTTGAGGGAATGGAATGGGCCCATTTCAGTTCCAGAAAGGAAATAAAATTTACATTCAATAACCTTCACCAACCATGGAGGAAAACTGAGGTGGAGCTGTGGCAGAGAAGCAGAAAGGCTCCTTTCAGTCCTGCCTCTGGAACGGCAAGCCTGTTGAAGATCATTCTGGAGACCTCAGCCTTCGTACTTGTAAAGCACCTGGTGGTAGCTTTTGAAGCCAGGACCACTCGAGCATATTTAGGATGGAGTTGAAGTGCTCCAGAAAAGCTTTAAAGTAGACGAGAGGGCCTCAGCTCTTAGCCTGCAGCCGTGAAGCAGATGTATTTTGTTTTTTCATCCACTCTGTTTGAGAAAACGAAAGTCAGCTGAACTATTTAAAATTGTGAGATTTCACATGACCTAAAAAAACACACACACACACAACACAAAACAAACCAGGTTCTGGCTTTAAATGAAAATAAATCTTCAGAGCTGGTAATGCTGTGTTTCCAGGACTGCAAGACACTCAGTCATTTGGGTCTTTATGCTGTTTGTGCCTTTAGGAATGAGCATGTGCGTAAAAGATGAAGTCTTTAAGTACTTGTGTGTGAATGTGTTTAGAGAAGTATTTTCTGCAACCATGTTTTTGTCATAAGGAACCCAAATGGTACCTGTAGTTAAAACAAATAGAAAAAGTCAAGAATGAGTGTGCTCTGGTGGCCTAGTGGCAAGAAGCTGCACTGCAATCCTAGAGGTGAATGGTTCAAATCCACCTAGATGCTCTGCTTTAGAAGGAGGAACAGTCTCCTCCTATACCAGTCAGATCCGATTTGATGGTTGTTGTTGTTGTTGTTGTTGTTGTTATGTGCCATCGAGTTGTTTCCGACTCATAGCGACCCTATGCACAACATCTCTAAACCCTGCTCTATCCTGCGCCAACCGCACCGCCTCTGACACACCCATCCCGATTACCCCAGTCACCGAATCAATCCATCTCATAGAGGGTCTTCCCCTCCTGCGCTGTCCCTCCACCCTCCCAAGCCTGATGTCCCTCTCCAAGGACCCGTCCCTCCTGGCAACATGTCCAAAGTATGTCAGACGAAGCCCCAGAATCCTTGCCTCCAAGGAGCAGCTTGGTTTAATCCTCTCCAAGATGAATCTGTTTGTTTTCCTGGCAGTCCATGGTACATTCAGTACCCTTCTCCAGCACCACCGCTCAAAAGTATCCACTCTCCTTCTGTCCTCCCTAGTCATTGTCCAACTCTCTGATGCATAACAAGCGATTGCAAATACCATGACCGTATCAGGCGCACCTTAGTCTCCAGAGAGACACTGTTGCTCCTGAGTACCTTTGAGAGGTCCCTAATGGCAGACTTTCCCATCGCGATACGCTTTTTGATTTCCTGACTGCTGGTACCAAGAGTGTTGACTGTGGAGCCGAGCAAAGTGAAGCTGTGAACACTCTCAATCTCTTCGTCATCCATCCTGACGCTGCCAATTGGTCCAGTGGCGAGAATCTTTGTCTTCTTGACGTTGAGCCTTAGTCCATACTGAAGGCTGCAGTCCTTGACCCTTCGCAGCAAGTGCATGAGGTCCTCCTCAGTTTCAGCAAGCAAGGTTGTGTCATCTGCATAACGGAGATTGTTAATAGATCTTCCACCAATCCTGATGCCACAATTCTCCTCATAGAGCCCAGCCTCTCGGATAATCTGCTCTGCATACATGTTGAAAAGGTATGGAGACAGGATGCATGTTGAGTCGATTTGATGGTACACACACAAAAAAATAATAAAAATAAAATTTTTTTAAAAGTCAAGAATCAATGTTCTTCTGTTTTGAATCTGCTAATGACCCGGTTCTCAGTTGTATGTTGGTGGTTGTTATATGCCATCGAGTCACCTGCGATTCATAGTGACGCTACGAATGACAGCTCTAAACCCTGCTCCATCCTGTGCCAATCTTATTGTCTCTGTTGTATAGGCAACCCTATTTCAGAGTCTACAAATACTTGGAGAAATCCTATCTCAGCAATTTTAAAATTTCATTTTCTTCCTTAAGGTTTACAAGTAACACTTTTAACGTGTTTATTATGGGATTTAAATTCTGGAAAGTTGTTTCAGGTTTATTTACTTGATTCTTGACTACTTGTCATCCTTCCATGAAAGGACGTACCTAAAACCAGAAAACGCATATCTAAGATTAGTAAAACCAGTCTGGGTTTAGAAGGGGTCATGGTACTAGGGATATTGTAGCTAATGTTGTATCTTAGCTGAAAGCAGGGAATACCAGAGGAATGTATATCTGTGTTTCATTGATTATAAAGGCTTTGACTGTGTGGATCACAACAAACTGGCTGACTCTGAGAAGAATGGGAATCCCAGAACACGATCGTTCTAATGAGAAACCTATACTTGAACCAAGAGGCAGTTGTCAGAACAGAGCAAGGAAATACTGCATGGTTCAAAATTAGGAAGGGTGTATGCCAGGGATGTGTCCTATCTCCAGAGGGGTGAGGATGGGCAGTGGGGGGTGGTAGTTAACCATAGGGTCTCACAGTTTGATGATGGGGGTGGTGAAGGAAGTGGGAAAAATACGGTGGGAAAATCAACGTGTACAAACTTTGTAAAAAAAAAAAGTATAAAATTTAAAAAAAGAAAACAATTGAGGAATGAAAGATAAAGATAAGAAGAGGGAAGCTATTCTGTTTTCTCAGTGAGCAGTAGGAATTAGACATCTGTAAGCATTTTGTTACTTTTTGATTCACTGATGTCCCCACCCAGTGAGGGGGAGTCAGCATGCCTTGTCCTATCTGGAAAAGTTCTACAGCAGTAATTTAGTTGCTTTCAGGTATGTGTGTGCCTTCAAGGGGAGGAGTAGAAAGAGATTAGTCCAACAAGAGCCCTTCTTCGCAGACCCTGTGATGGTCTCTGCCTGGAACAAGGCTCTTACCTGTGAGTTACCAAATCTCCGGTAAAACTCCATCCCTAACTGCTTGAGCTGATAAACAGCTTTGTTTTAAAGAAGTCAGGTTGATTTTATGTCAATTTTCTACTTGCCCCTGTGCATAAGATAATATTTAATTACTTTATTCCATCTCTGTGTTCACATTAATCTGCTTCTCCTCCACGTTGGTGCTCAAATTAGAATAATTCTTTAATCAACTGTGTCATCTAAGGCCGCGGTCGACTAGAATAGAAAAGCTTCCCCGGCATACTGAAGACCCCTGTATTTTCTTTTCCTATTGTAATTTGAAAGTAAAATCAGAACTATTGATTTCTACTTGACTGGAGAGATGATTTCGTTTGAATATCGGTCTGATCTTAATCAGGTGAGAATTAATTGAGTTGGAGGTATTAGATATTCAGTGATGTTAACTGAACCGTGGTCAATCTAGGGAGCAGCTTTCCCTTGTACTATCTCAGAATCCTCAAATAGCTCGTGCACGACATTGTAAAAATAATCTTTTCATGTTCATCTTGCTACCTTCTTGCCTCATTAAATGCGCTCCTAAATTTCTTCAGTGCACAAGGCTAATCTTTAGAGTAACAAGCTAATAAAGCACAATTTAATAGAAAATTAAAAGCAGGATAATTTTGTCATAAAATGCTGGTTGACAATGATCTCTTTTCTGTATCTTGTTTTAAAATCAGGTGATTTAAAAACAAACAAACAAACAAAAACACCCCAGGTGATTAAAGCCTCTGCTTTTCTCATATACAGGAACTTAGAAAACAACAACAACAAACCAACAACTTAGGGGTTTTTTTCCGTGTTCAACAATGTAAGACTAAAGTGAGCAACACAGAATTATTTTCGTATTTACATCCAAAAAAAATAAAAACAGCGTCTGTAGCATTCTGTCAGTCTGCAGCGTGGCGTGGGCCTTTCATTTATTTTAAGAGTGTGATAACAATATCATAAGTGTTGTGAAAATATAAATGGTGAGATTACACCTCTATAGGGCTTGCTTTTAAGTAATAAAATGGTAAAGTCTTTAAATAAACCGCAGCCAGAATTGAAAGGATCAATTTGCCTTGCTAACTGGGGATACTACCCTTATTAAATGTCTAATTAAATTTAGCAAAACGTGTCTTTTATTTCCTTATTTCCGTTTGGGTTTCTTTCCCCCTGTAAGAATTTGGGCTGTAATAGGGAAGCAGCACATGCTGCCATGGTTGGATATATTCCATTTCAGGGGTTGGTGTGACTGTGTTAAATTAAAAGAAAGCAGGTCATGGGGCTTTTGATGCTGTTATTTTATGTGGCGCTTTTACATGCCACAGTTTTACATCAGTCGAGTACTTCTCACGTGGTTTATCCAAATCTGTGCTTAAAACAGTTAGCATAGCATTTAAAGTGCAGAAACATCCCTAGCTTGGGATGAGTGAGGGTTCTTAGTGACATAGGAAGTTTCCCAACCTGTCATTTGCTCTTATTAATTGCCATCAGGGGTGACCCTAGGGACAACGACCCTGAACCCTGCCCTGTTCTGTGCCATCCTGGCCAGCTTCCAAATCTGTTGTTGTTGTGTGCTATTGAGAGGGAACTGACCCATAGCCGACCCTCCAGGGGATTGGCAGAGGCAGTAAATCTCACAGAAGGAGGTTGCTCATCCTTCTCCCTTAGAGCAACCAGTGGATTCGAACTGTATGCTTTTGGGATTGCAGCACAGCTTTGTTGTTGTTGTTGTCATTGTTGTTTTTGTTATGTGCTGTCAAGTCACTTGCAACTCCGAGTGACCCTGTGTACAACAGCCCTAAACCCTGCTCTGTCCTGTGCCAACCTTATTGTCTCTGACAAACCTACTCCCATTACCCTAATCACTGAATCAATCCATCTCATCAAGGGTCTTCCTCTCCTGTGCTGTCCCTCCACCCTCCCAAGCATGACGTCCCTCTCCAAGGACTGGTCCCACCTTGCAACATATCCAGAGTATGTCAGATGAAGCTTCAGAATCCTTGCCTCCAAGGAGCAGCCTGGTCTCACCCTCTCCAGGACAAACCTGTTTGTTCTTCTAGCAGTCCATGGTATATTCAGTACTCTTCTCTAGCACCATAGCTCAAAGGCATCAGTTCTCCTTCTATCATCCCAGGTCACTGTCCAGCTTTCTGATGCATAGCAAGTAATTGCAAAGGCTATGGCCTGGATCAAGAGCACCTTAGTCTCCAAACTGATATTGTTGCTCTTCAGCACTTTGGAGAGGGCTCTGACAGTGGACTCTTCCAGGGCAATTCGTCTTTTCATTTCCTGGATCCTGGTACCAAGAGTGTTGATTGTGGAACCAAGCAAACTAAAGCTCTTAACAATCTCACCCTCTTTGCCATCTATGATGATTCGAACAGTTGGCCCAGTGGTGAGAATCTTTACTTTCTTGATGTTGAGCCTCAGTCCATATTGAAGGCTCCAGTCCTTGACCTTCAGCATCAAGAGCTTCAGGAAGCAGTGAAGCTAGTTGTTACACAATCTAATTCAGGCACCAAGACTATCTGAAGAGAGGACAGAGATAAAGAGAGATGGCTGTATCATTCTACCTAGCAAAACTAAGAATCCCCTTACCTGGATTCTGCTCTCTCTCCCATCAAAGTGTTTACATTTAACACACACACACACACACACACACACACACCCCAAAACCAACAAGACATATGAAGTTAATATATGTATATTGTTGAATGCCATCAAGTTGGAATCGACACTTTCTTCTACAGAGCAGCTGGGGGATTCCAGCGTTCAATACTTAACCACTGAGCCACCGGAGAGCCACTGGAGGGTCAGCTGTGCATCATTTCTGTCCCAGTGATGCACAGCACACACACACCACCACCACCACCACCACCACCACCACCACCACCACCACTACCACCAGAATGCCTTTTAGGACGTGTGTGGGGTATCAGACCCTGCACAGATGTGGTTCTCTTCTTGTCTCCCAGGCCCCCAGTTTTATTCCCTTGAGATGATGGTAACAATTTCTTAAATTCCTTCAGCAACTCTTAGCAGTTTCTTACATATTCTTCCACAGCCATTTTGTGTTTATGTATCTATTTATATGAAACATATATAAACATAAAAACGTATGTAAATATAAAAACACACATATATATGCATACATCTATAAATATGCAAGCATATATATGCATGAATATGTATCTTTAAAAGCAACTATAAATAAAAGCATAGATGCATAATATGTAAGTTTATATATATGCAAATATATATAACAATATCAGCATAATATAACATAAGCATCTATAAACAGGAGTGCACGCATGCACACACACACACACACACACACTCACGGTAGCCTAGTGGTAAGCAGCTGCGCTTCCATCCCAAAAATGTGCAGTTCAAATCCACCAGCTGCTTGGTGGGAAAAAGATGGACAGTCTCCTGTGCAATTAAACTGCCTCTGAAAACTCATGGGAGGGTCAGCTATGACCCTTCACAGCACACGACGACGTGTGTGTGTGTGTGTGTACATATCCTAGGTAGAAATGATAGCATATTGTAATGATACACTCTTGTGTACTAGGGAGGATAAAAGGAGAATTGACGCCTTTGAGCTGTGGTGCTGGAGAAGAGTATTGAATGTACCATGGACTGCCAAGAAAACAAACAGATTCATCGTAGAGAGGATTAAACCAGGCTGCTCCTTGGAGGCAAGGATTCTGGGGCTTCGTCTGACATACTTTGGACATGTTGTAAGGAGAGACAGGTCTTTAGAGAGGGACATCATGGTGGGTAAAGTAGAGGGACAGCGCAGGAGGGGAAGACCCTCTATGAGGTGGATTGATTCCGTGACTGGGGTAATCGGGATGGGTGTGTCAGAGGCAATGAGATTGGCACAGGACAGAGCAGGGTTTAGGGCTGTTGTACATGGGCTCGCTATGAGTCGCAAACGACTCGACGGCACATAACAACAAACAACAAGCCTCTTGTGCACCTTGACGTTTTCCATTGTGCGAATATACCACAGCTTCTCTAGCCATTCGTTTGTTGATGGGCACTTAGGTTGTTTCCAACTCCTTGCTATTGTGAACAAAGCTGCAATAAACATGGGTGTGCATATATCTGCTTGGGTGTCAGTTATGGTCTCTTCGGGGTATATTCCCAGTAGTGATATTGCGGGGTCAAATGGTATCTCTATTTGCAACTTTTTGAGAAAGCGCCATACCGCTTTCTACAGGGGTTGCACCATTTTACACTCCCACCAACAGTGAATCAGGGTTCCAGTTTCTCCACAACCTCGCCAGCATTTATTGCTTGCTGTTCTGTTAAATTTTGCTATTTTGACTGGGGTGAGATGATATCTCATAGTTGTTTTAATTTGCATCTCTCTTAGGGCTAGGGATTTTGAGCATTTCTTCATGTGCTTGTTAGCCATCTGAATGTCGTCTTTGGTGAAGTGCCACCTTGACGTTTTCACATCTAAGTTTTTAAGCTATTTTTCTGCCAGCACTGTTCCCCCCAAACACACAGTGTCTGCATAGTATTTCATGGTATAGTATTTCCACTCAGGCAGTTGGTGTGACCTTGTTAAATTAAAAGAAAGCCAACAGTGTGACTTTTGATGGTATCACGGACTCTTTTTCACTTATGTAAAAATATCTCTGGCTTTAGAGGAGAGAGGACAGAACGAAAAATAGCCAATAAAATGCCATTCTCAGTGATTCCGCGTAAAGGAGGATCTGTAGTTATTTTTGTATTCTAATTTAATTACAAGTCCTGGGTTTAAATTTGAAGAACGGATGGTCCCCGTGGGTGCCATTTTCTTAAGGGAGATGTTAAAACAGCTTCACCTACTTTGTGAATCAAGCAAGGTGTTAAATGCATAAATAAATTTGAGAACCCATTACATTTTTTTGAGGAGGGTGACCAGAATGTTGTCAATTATTTGAAAACCACATCATAAGGAATTGGAGAGAGCATTTCTAACTCACTCTGAGCCAGGAAAAAAGGAGAAGAAAGAAGAAGGCGGTTTCCTATAATATTTGATAAAGAGGCAATATTATTACACTTGTCTTTTAAGACGGGCTTCTAACCCTCCTTCACCACAACTTAACTCTCACACTGAGGGACTGGCCACTTTGTAAGGTAAGGTGTTTTCTGTACCACAGTCTTTAAGCAGTGCTGTAGGTTAGGAATTGTGGGATTTGTGTGACCGGTGTCCCCTTTCCCATTTGTTCCATTTCCTAAGTATAGGGCAGGGTGGCGCATGGTGGTGAACAGTGACTGCTAATCCACAGAACCACTTGCAGGTCTCAGTAAATGAGCTTGTTGTCTGCAATGGTATCTATTAGGTGTAGAAATTAGGTTTTTATCTGTCAGTTTCTAATAGTCTGTCATAATTAGGAATTCTCCTATTTGGGGACACTTTAGAGGGTTTTTTTAAAAAAAGCATATCCTGCCTCCCCATTTTCTCTTTTAATTTGATGCTCTCTCTAACTACATTTGACTGACCGAATTAATGGCTAGCTTTCAAATTGTGAAATAGATCACCCCTTGATAAAGGGTGTGGATAAATATGTAACCTGAGAGAAAGTGTCCCTGAATACCAGGACTTCCATTCTGAAGACCTCATCTGTCCCCATCCCCTCTCTCAGTTTTTATTTCCTGTTGGCAGCTTTATAATTCTAACCTGTATTTGTCATTGGGAGTTGACACTGTGTCCCAACAATACGATTTTTTAAATTTTATTTTATTATTTTTTGTATGTGTACCATCAAATCAGATCTGACTGGTACAGGAAGAGATTGTCCCTCCTTGCCCAGCAGAGCATCTGGTGGATTCAAACCGCATACCTCTGGGGTTGCAGTGCAGCTTCTTGCCACAAGGCCACCAGAGCTCCCCAATAAGATGTATTTTAAAGAAAAGATCCTTTTAAGTATGGTGTGCTCTAACTTGAATAAGACAGATACAACTGATAACTCGTATTTAGCATGTCACTGCTGTTTAGAGAAATCGTTTTCCAATATGTGAAACTGGGGTTTTGACTCTTTTAGTGCATATTATAGTAATTCTAGAGAGCAGGATATGACCATAGGCCGTAGAGGTATCTGGTGCTATTTTATTATCAAGTGCTGTGTGGTCTAACATCAGAGCAGCACTCTTGGCTCCTTTTTCTCCGTGATCATGATGGATGCGGCAAGGCCATCCCCAGCGGTCCCCAGCTTCTCACTTGTGAGAGCTGGCTTGAGTGGAGGCCGTGTGCTGTGAGCATGGAAACTTCCATCAGTAGTTAAGGCTGTCCTGCATTCCCATTACAGAACTGCGTACGTGGGATTCAAGAGTAGCTACACGTGTTTCCTGCAGTTAGAAGGGCTTGATTCTAGACCAATGTGGGCCATGCTATGATCTTGGAAATGGGACGTAATCTGTTTAAAGCTCAGTTTCCTTGTCCAACAAATGAAGCCGTACCTAGTTTGTAAAAATAAGCTAGCAAGTGTAAAATGTCTTAGTTACTTTTACGATCATGTTATTATTATGGCAACCTTTAAATAATGTGCAAACAAAAATATGATGGAATGTGGGGAAGTGGAAAAAAACTAGGAAAAGGTTAACGTGAAATGAGACCATTTCTTCTCATGGAGAAACGAGTTAAGATTTCATTTGGATCCTGTTAAGTAGTTCTAAAGGATTACTGAACTTTGTTTTTCATAAACAAAAATCTGTGTGTTACATTCTAAGTGTGCCTGGTGGGAATCACATTTGAATGTCATTAGATTTATTATTTCATGAGATTAAAGTTTAGGCAAAATGAGATTAATTTGGGTAGATTGTCCCTGGGCGGTACAAATGCTTGATGCACTCAATTGCTAACTGAAAGATTGCAGGTTTAAGTCCAGTTCTGGTGCCTCGGAAGAAAGGCCTGCCGACTGGCTTCCACAAACTCGGCTGTTAAATCCCTGTGGGGCACAGCTCTCCTCTGACACTCAGAGGGTTGTGATAGATTGAAGGCAACTCAGAGAATACTAGTTGACCAATTGCATTGGGAATATCTGCTGTCAGAGACCTCTCCAAAGTACTGAAGAGCAGTGATGTCAGTCTGGAGACTAAGGTGCGCCTGATACAGGCCAGGGTCTTTGCAGTCACTTGCTATGCAACAGAGAGCTTGACAATGACTAGGGATGATAGAAGGAGAATTGATGCCTTTGAGCTGTGGTGTTGGAGAAGAGGACTGAATATACTGCTAGGAGAACAAACAGGTTCGTCCTGGAGAGGGTGAAGCCAGGCTGCTCCTTGGAGACAAGGATTCTGAAACTTCGCCTGACATACTTTGGATGTGTTACAAGGAAGAACCAATCCTTGGAGAGGGATGTCATGCTTGGGAGGGTGGAGGGATAGCACAGGAAAGGAAAATCCTCAATGAGATAGATCAATTCAGTGTCTGGGGGTAATGGGATAGGTGTGTCAGAGACGATAAGATTGGCACAGGATAGAGCAGGGTTTAGGGCTGTTGTATATAGATAGAGTCGCAGGCAACTTGACAGCACATAACAACATAGTGACCATACTTTTTTTGACATATCTGTCAGGCAGGTATCAAACTCAACCATCTGTACTTGTTAATAAGTTTCTTTTTCTTTTATAAGCTTCCTCAGAACAAGAACAGCAACCTTTTCTGTCTTGCTCTGCATAAAAACTTGAGAACTTAATATGTTAAAGTGCATAGTACAGGCTATTAAGCACGTAAGCAGCTCTGGTAGGGCCATGGCTAAGCTCCTGACTGCTGGTGTAACAGTTGGTGGTTCAAAGCTAACAGTAGCCTCATGGAGAGTCTGTTACCGTAAAGATCAGAGCCCCAGAAACCCTGAAGGGCCTGTCTGCTGTGCCAACTAGGACCTGCGTGAGTCTGAATCTTCTCAGCGGCATACAGCACCACTTTGAAAACATGTTTGTTGATTGAATTATTCTTCCGTGAGCCTATGAATAAGGACTGAAAGAATATATGGGGGAGAAATAGCTCTTTTTAAAAACATTTTTTTATATTATTTTTCATTGTTGCACATTTTCTTCCCCTCCTGTCCACCCACCCCTCAATGTTCCAGATTGTTCCATACATATAATGCCTAATCATAAATTCCTTTCAGACAGTTCTCCCCTTGATCTGTTCTAACACGTTGTTCATTATCTAGCCACTCTTCCCCCCATTCTCTTCCCCACACGCCTACATCTGTCCCGATTAAAATAGCTCTTTTAATTTATTGACTTAGTTAATGTAGATGTCTGAACCAGCATGTTGAACAAACGTAGCCCATTGTAAACATAACAAATGGTCCCTGTTGTTGTTGGTGCTTTCATGAATCAGGCCAGAAGGAGAGGTTTCCTTTTTTTGTATTTTTACTATTCAAAAACATTTTTTTAAAGTTAAAAATGGATGTCTTCTTAACAGTAAGGTAACAAACAGCCATTTCTGTCTGCCGTCTTAGAGATCTGCATTTGAAAATGGAATGTGTCTTAAAGAAGTAATTGCACTAAAGAAGCACCTATTTCGGGGTCTGTGTCTTGGAAAAGATGCTTACTGCTCCTGCGTATCACGGTTTTTCTCCATGGGAAGCTTTGATTGTGGAGCTCCTTTGGACTTAGATGATGTAGGGATTGCCAATTTGTTAGAACTTTTGCTGAAGATTTTCTCTGATGTTCTCGACTGATGCGAACTTGTCCCCATTATCATCTCCCAATGTTTGACTTTGGCTTTGGTTTGGGTTGAATATTTTTCCCCCCCAGAAGTCAGTAATGGGACCATTTACAAGGCTCAGAGTGCCTCGACTTCACTACTGCATCTTAGAGACTAACATATAGTTCATGTAAAGTCAAAACCGCTCGCAAAGTCTTTCCTTTGGGCAGCATGAAGTGATTTTTCATTCTGTTGATTTTGTTCAGTGATGTGCTCTGCGGTCTCCGGTGTCTTCAGCTAGAAAGTTATTAGAGGAAGACAGACTCCTGCCTTCATTGTCTCTGTCGGGGCTCTGAGTTTCAGCACTGCATTTGGAGCGAGTGGATTTAAAACTGAGGATGACCTGTAGGCTTCAGGCCCTTTTTACTTCACAGTTTCCAGAAAGGATGTTGATTTCCAAGACAGAGCAGCACTTAGGCATCAGCCTACAGGGACCTGGCATTAGATTGTTCAGTACATAAGGCTTCACATAAAAGACTGCTTTCCATGGAAAAGGGGGGGAGGGAACAGAGAGAAGAAAAAACAGGAAACTTTAAAAGATATTCTTCTGAAGGGTACTAAAAATTGGCTCCTACCTAGGCCCTCCTCAGATTCTATGCTTGTCAGCCATCCTTTTTCAAACATTTTTATGATTCAGGAACTAAAGATTGTGTATAATATTATATTTAAACTACATCTCTGGTTTTTATTCTTAGCCAGGACACTGTTTTGTGCTTCAGAGTTTTGTTTGCAGACTGACAGGAATTTAGGGGAAATTTTAGCATCTGTCCTGCCCACTGCTTTTCATAAGCAGTCTCTTTTAAGTAGTTTTCATTTAAGTGAAATTGAAGCTTTATCTTTGAACGTGAGGCCATTATGCTGATGTTTGTATCCACAGAAATCATACTCATAGCTTATGTGTTAAATCTTTAAGTTCCACTGATATCCAAATAGATTTGCTTTAGTAATGTTGGAGGAAAACAGGCATTTGTAAACAATTTTACTGGTTTAAATAAGTAGTAAATAAATAACAGGAAATAAAATTACTGGGCAGTTAAGAATAAGAAGTATGTCTAAAGATAACTGTAAAAGCTATGGAAATGATTTTTTTTTAAATTCTAAATTATTGGAAATATAGAATTTAGGCACATGAAATACTCGTATTTTAATCTCATCTTATTGTTGTTGTTGTTGTTCTTGTTCTTGTTGTGTAGCTGTTGTGTCAGCTACAGCTCACAGGGACCCTGTGCAGAGGAGCTCTGAACTCTGCTCTATCCTGAGCCAATCTCACTGACTCCAGCACACCTCCCCTCATAACCTGTTACTGTGTCAATCATCTCATCTGAGATCTTCCTTTCCTGCACTGTCCCTCAACCTTTCCAAACATGATGTCCTTCTGCAGAGGCTGTTCTCTCTTGGGCTGCATGTCCAGCGTATGTGAGGTGGAGTCTCAGAATCCTTATCTCCAAGGAGCAACTTGGTTTCACCCTTTCTAGGGAAGACCTGTTAGTTCTCTTGACAGTCCATGGTGTGTTCCATATTCTTCTCCAGCACCACAACTCGAAGGCTTCAGTTCCCCTTCTGTCATCCTTGGTCATTGTCCAGCTCCCTGAGGCATAGCAAGTAATTGCGAAGACAATGGGCATTTTTTCAGATTCATTTATTAGTTACTGCTTTAGGTATATTCTAGATGACTGCTTTTGAAAAATACCATATTGCTTGAAACTGAAAAATGTAAAAAAAAAGTGTTATTTCTAATTGTATGTTTATCATTTTACACCATACTAAATAAATGTTTAACCTTGGCCTAATTAAGGGGCTTTGTTATTCGGAGGTTATTTAAATATTAAAATATACTCAAAAGCACTATAAGTTAAATTAGTTAAAACCAACGTCAGTTAATCTTTTATCTTGCCATATATTCAGAAGCTCCCCAAACTCTTTCATATAATAAGCTAGGAGTTATGTTTATACTTAATAACAATATGAATGGCTATTTTTATCCCTTATTTTAGCTAGATTGTTATAAGACCCTATCTCTCTGTATTTCCCCCCTATCATTAATGACAAAAAAGGTGGTTTTTGATCCAAATTAAGTGGTTCCTTTGAGAAAAAGGAAAGATTTATAAAGACATGGAACCTTATTCTTGGGGCGGGGAGATATATAGATAGAGATAGATATCTCTGTATCTGTCTGTCTGTCTATCCATCATCTATCTATGTTGTTGATTGCCTTCGAGTTGAGCATGACTCATAGCGACCCTATGAACAAAAGACCTGAAACCCCTCTACAACTATTGACATTTATCAAAATTCATAGAGTTTCCGGAGGCACATTGTTTAGGAAGCGGATGCCACTCCTGCTTCCAATATATATATAAATTTCTTTGTTGCTGAACATAGATAAATTCAGTAATGATCACATGTTCAATTCAGGGACATCCATTACATTGAGTTGTGCATTCTGAATTTCCTTTTCTTCTTCCTTCATGAACATAAATTGCCCCCTAAGATTGTCCAGCTGTTTTAGTAAATTTGATCCCAAGATAAGGAGATACATTTTGGGGGATGAGGGGTAGAAAGATTATTGATATCGCTGGATCTTAAAGGAGCTCATTGCTTTAAGCAGGCATTCTTTACTAGACAAGCTAAATGATTGTTTGGTTTCAGGGTATGTTTTGGGTGTAAAGTTTGTCTCAGAACAATGGTTTCAGGATTTTTTCCAACCTCCGTGGCTCCTGGTGGCCTCTGGGGTGAGGAGTGGTCAGGAGTGCAAAGACACATAGTTTGAACTCACCACCTGCTGTGAGGGAGAAAGATGGGCAGTCTCTTCCTTATGATTACGGCCTCTGAAAACCAGCTGGAGGGTCCGCTGTGAGTCACTTCTGACTCCATGGCACAAAACAAAACAACGTGGTTCCAGAAAATTTGAATTCTGTCGGAATTTAAAATTCTGTCCTGCCATTTCCCCCTTCTGTAATGATAGTTGGACACCACCCAGTTCATTCTTCTGGTCTCCTAGTAAAAGAGCTTGTTCGTGGTTCTACTTTCTTCATCACCATCCTTTTTACAACATCTGCCACTCTGAGGAGCTCTGACGGTCCCTGTTGTTTTCCTTTTTTTTTTTAGTCTTAGCCATTCTAATGCGAGTTAGTTTGCCATTGTGCTTTTGATTTGTGGTTTCTCTAGTGCCAGAAAGATGATTCCTGTGTGTTGATTGACCACGCGAACTCATCTGACTGTGTAGATCATAACCAACTATGGATAGTAAACACTGTGAAGAATGGGAGTCCCAGAAACTTAATTGTGCTCATGTGAAACTAAAAAGCAGCCTGTCAAACAGAAGAAGGGATTACAGCAGGGTTTAAAATCAGGAAAGGTACGTGGTAGGGTTACATTATTCCACTGTATTTCCTCCACCTGTATACTGAGCAAATACTCTTCAAAGCAAGACTCAGAATATGAAGAAGAATGCAGTATCTGGACTGAAGGAAAACTTAAAGACGTCCTTCAGTATGTTGTTAGTTGTTGTTATGTGCCATTGAGTCCCTTGCGACTCTTAGCAACCCTATGTACCACAGCCCTAAACTCTGCTCTGTCCTGGGCCAATTGCACTGTCTCTGACACTCCCATCCCAATCATCCCAGTCACTGAATCAATCCACCTCATAGAGGGCCTTCCCCTCCTGCACTGTCCCTCCACCCTCCCAAGCATGATGTCCCTCTCCAAGGACCAGTCCCTCCCTCCTTACAACATGTCCAAAGTATGTCAGACGGAGCCTCAGAATCCTCCCCTCCAAGGAGCAGCCCGGTTTAACCCTCTCCAGGTTGAATCTGTTTTGTTTTCTTAGCAGTCCTTCAGTATGCAGATGATAAACCTTGCTTGATAACGATGCAGAGGACATGACAGCTTGCTTTTAATGAAGAAGTTTCAGTATGGATTACACCGGGAAGAAAAAAACAGACAAACCCCAAATCTCACCACTGGACCAGTAACTAGCGGCATCTTGATAAACGGGGAATGATTGAAGCGGCAAGGCCTTCCTTTCCCATGGAGCCACAGTCGTGCCCTTGGAAGCAGCAGTGCAGACGTCAGACGGTGGAAAGAGCTCTGGTGGCATAATCTATAGGTTGTTACACTGTTAGCTCAAAGGCCGCATCTCTGGTGGTTTGAAACCACCAGGGGTCCTACTGGAGCAAGCTGAGCAATCAGCTGTTACCATCTAAAGCCCGGGACGCCACGGAGGGTCTCTGTGAGTCAGAACAGACTTGGTGGCAGTGAGTTGGAATGTTATTGGGATAATCTGCTCCCTTAGACCTCATTAAAGTGCTGGTGAGCAAGGATGTCACTCCAAGGACTAGGGTGCATTTGCCTCAAGCTAGAGTGTTTCAGTTAATGCATATAAATGTGAAAGTTGGATGATGACTAAGGAAGACCAAAGAAGAATGGTTGCCTTTGAATTGGGGTGCTGGTAGGGAATGTTGAGGATCCCAAGGACGGCCAAAAGAGCAAACAGATTTGTTTTTGAAGAAATACAGAATGCTCCTAAGAGGCAAGAATTTTTGGTTTTGTGTCTTGTGTTTTGGAGAGTTTTCATGAGAGGCCAGTCGCTGGAGAAAGACATTGTGCGTGGAAGGGAGTCGGCAAGCAAGCCGGAGACATTCAGTGGGACGGATCATCACAGCGGCTGGAATCGGGAGGGTGGCTCACACCCGGCGGGGACTGTGAAGACCGCCCGGGAGTGGGCAGTGGGCTGTGGGCAGTGTTTCCTGCTGTCCTGTCTGAGGTTGCCAAAGTCAGAACCAACCCAGGGACATGTAACCACAGTGCGTGATACTGAGTGACTTTTCTTCTGCTTATTGCCCGTCTGACTATATTTGGTGAGGTGCTTGTTCACGGTATTCCTATTGGTCAGTTGAGCTGTGTTTACCATTCAGTGTTGAGTTGCAAATATGCTTTGTTTGTTTCTTGTCCTGAGTCCTGACCAGTTGTTTGGGTCCCACATATTTACTTTTTTTTTCCTACTAGTTTATATACAAAATTCAAATATACATTTGAACAAATTCTTTCAATTTCCCTCCCCCCCATATCAAATTGTACAACCCAATGATTAACCCCTCCTTCCCTTTGCACATCCACATCCCTCTGCTTCCAGCCTCTCCCACCCCTCCTAGATCCTTATACTCATTCTACAATAACGGTTTTATACAATATTTATCCTTGTGGGACTGAGTTAGTTCACTCAGCATAATGCTCTCCAGTCCCTCCCGAGTTAGGTAATAATTTACAAAATCATTGTTTCTGCGTGCTGCATAGTATTCCATTGTGTGGATACACCATAATTTCTCAATCCATTTGTTTATGGTTGGACATTTGGGCTGTTTCTTAATAAAGTCCCTTGATGTGCAGAAGTTCTTTAGATTTGGTACTATTTCTCTTTCTTCCCCCTTCTTGCCACTGCACTTTTGGTATAAGATCCTTCTTTCCTGGACATTCTGATGGAAGGAAATCGTTGCTGTCTTTGAGCATATTTCTTTAGACCTTGGACTGGCTTTCCACAGCCTCACCACATGCTGCTATTCGATCTATTCATACTTAATTATATCACCTTAAGAGATTGTATGTAAAAGAAATTTTACCTGTGGTAGTCTCTCCTGGTGACACAATTTTATAGAAAGAATAAGGCGTGCACCCTGTAACGCGTAGCATCATATTACTGAAAGGTGGAAGCAGTTTAAATTGGATTGTTTGACAATATGGTTTCATAATCAGTTGACAGTATCAGCAACTTTAGTATTCCAAGACTGCACGCAAATGCAGTATGAAAGACACAGCCTCATTAAAATCCTGTTGCCAAACAAGTGACAAAAGCCGTACAAACAGCTTGAGGCTTCAGGCCAGTCGGAGCAATTCCTGAAGAGACTTGGACAAGTGTGAAAATACATAGACGGAGCCTCTGTGGTGATCAGAAGGCATAAATGCTAGCTCCCGTTAATTCCAAAGGAAGAATACTTTTTTGTCTATTAGAAGAAAAGGGAGCTCTGGTGACCTAGTGGCCAGAAGCTGCACTGTAATCCCAAAAGTACATGGTTCAAGGCCACCAGCCGCTCCGCGGGAGAAAGATGGGCAATCTCCTCCCGTGCCTCCGAAAACCCGCTGGAGGGTCAGCTATCCCGGCAATAAACAACAACATTCGAAGAAATAGTCTCAAAAGTAACAGAAGGCCTAAGAGTGTTTGCTGTGAATTTCTCACATGAGGGGAAAAGACTGAAATTATTCCATTTGGAAAGTGAACTTTTGATTTAGTTGCCATTTTTGTTTTCCAGAAAAGAACTGGGGCGTGTTTTCCTTAACTTCATCATGGTGGTGCCTTTAGCCTATTGAGAACAAGCTCTTTGTCTGTCATCTGGTGAATGGTCTTCCAGACGTTACCTGGAACCGGCCTGGCTGCTGCGGGTGTAGATAAGGTGATACGGGGGACACCAGCCCGGGCTTTGTCATGATTGTGAAACATGGCATTTCTTCTAAACACGCCTGTAGCCAGAGTCAGCCCGTTTTGGATTAATTGTGTGTCCGTACTCCTCTGTGGGATTGTTGTTATGCGCTGCCCCTCCCCCCCAGTGGGTTTTCAGAGGCCGTAAGTTGCCCTGGACGAGGTGGCCCACCTCTGCCCACTGTCTGCAGACGAGCAGCTGACCGGTTCCAGCCACCTGCCTGTGGGTTAACAGTGCAGTTCCTTACCCACTAGGCCACCAGAGCTGCCTGTTTTTTGGAGGCCTGTTCTTGTCTGGTGCTGTCAAATTGAGCACAGCTTACAGTGACCCTGTGAAAAATGGGATCTGAACCCTGTCCTATCCCATGCCATCCTCATCATCTCTGCTCATTGCTACAAGTCACTGTGTCAGTCCATCCTGTTGAAGGCCTTCTTTTTTCACCTATCCTCCACATTTCTAAGCATGGTGTTCCTTGTCCAAGAAATAGCCTTTCCTAACATAGACCCAAAGAATGTGAGATGAAGCCTTGTCATCTTTGCCTCCAAGGAGCATTCTGGCTGCACTTTTCTCCAAGATGTATCTTTTTTTTCTTTCGGCTGTCGGTGGTATAGTCAGTACTGCTCTTCAACACCACACACAGCTCAAAGGCATCAATTCTCCTCCTGTCATCCTTATTCATTGACCAGCTTTCAAGGCACACTTTAGTCCTTACACTGACACCATTGCTCCTCAGTACTCTGAAGAGGTCACTGACTGCAGACTTTCTCAATGCAGTAGGTCTCTTGACTGCTGGTACCAAGAATATTGATTGTGGATCCAAGTAAGATGAAGTTGTTGACAGTTTTCAATCTTCTCTCCTTCCGTCATCATGTTGCCTGTTGGTCCAGGGGTGAGAATTTTTGTTTTCTTGACTTTGAGATGTAACCCATATTGATTAGGGTCAGAATACTTGACACTTGATTAGGATCAGAATATGTCTTAGTTGGGTAGTGCCGCTATAAAAGCAGCAGTAATTGGGTGACTTTGAAAAGCAGGTGTTTGTTTTCTCACAGTTTAAAGGGTGAAAATCCCAGTCAAGGTTATGACCTTGTGACCTCCTTCCCTGTCTGTGGCCACAGGTTCCTTGCTTGTGGACAGTCCTACATGGTGTCTGTCTGCCTCAGCGTGTGTGTCTCTTCTGGTCTTTGTAGACTTCATGAGTGACTGGGTTTAAGAGCCACTCTACACTGATCTGGATTGGTAAACATAGCAAGAAAATCTAATTTCCAGTCAGCCCCAGATCCATAAGAAATTCAACATAGATTTTGGAGACAGACTTTTCTATTCATAACAGAGTCAACTATCCTGAGTTCAGAATCAGAAAGCAAATGATGGGCATTATGCACATTAAATTATTTGAATGAAAGTCATTTCCTGTTTTCTTTGTCCTTGATCCTTTTCACTTTCCTGATAGTCAACCAGTTGTCCTTTGAAGTCCATGTGTGATGCTGTGGACAGATGCAGATGGCTATGCTGTGGTGCGCCTCTCCTGACAAGGTGCTGGTGGTGTGTGCTGTCGAGTCAGAACCGACCCAGAGCTGACCTCCAGTGGGTTTGCAGAGGCAGGAAATCACACAGTAGAAGAATGTTCATCTTTCCCCCACATGGATTTGAACTGTGTGTCTTCAAGATGATATTGCAACTTTTTACCACTAGGCCACCGGCGCTCCTTCCTAGCAAAGCATACCTAATGAGCATTTTACACATTTAAGAAATCTCTTATCATTTTTATTGGCTTGTGATTTAACTTTATGTGCAGTATGTCTTGGAAAAAAATGCAGCCAGGGTGTTCCTTAGAAGCAAAGATGGTCAAGCTTAATCTCACATACTTTGGGCACGTTGCTAAGAGAGGCTGTTCCTTGGAGACAGACATCATGCTTGGAAAAATGGAGGGACACAGTGACTGCAGCTGTGTGTCAGATGATGAGGATGGCACAGGGTAGGACAGGGCTCAGCTCTGCTGTTCACAGCTTCTCTGAGTCATACTCATCTAAGTGGTACCTAACAACAACATGTAATATGTGCAAATAAAAACCCCCAAAACCCACTGCCATCAGGTCAATTCTGATGCACCATGATCCTGTGGGACAAATTAGAGCATATATATATATATTTGTTGTTGTTATGTGCCGTCAAGTCGCTTGCAACTCATAGTGACCCTATGTACAGCATCCCTAAACTCTGCTCTGTCCTGTGCCAGTCGCACTGTCTCCAATACACCCATCCCGATTATCCCAGTCACTGAATCAGTCCACCTCATAGGGGGCCTTTCCCTTCTGCGCGGTCCCTCCACCCCACCAAGCATGGTGTCCCTCTCCAAGGATCTGTCCCTCCTTGCAACATGTCCAAAGTATGTTAGACGGAGCCTTAGAATCCTTGCCTCCAAGGAGCAGCCCGGTTTGAC
>NW_006399777.1:18137500-18154705 GCF_000299155.1 Elephantulus edwardii | reverse complement strand
GTATATATGTATATATATATGTATGTATATATGTATGTATATATGTATATGTGTTTGTGTATATATGTGTGTGTGTGTGTGTGTGTGTATATGTGTGTATATGTGTTTGTGTATATATGTGTGTGTGTGTGTGTATATATTTTACGTAATTTTCTTTAAGACTGCCACATCCAGTAGCATTCCACGGCAGAAGCAAGTGAACTTTTTGGTTAACAGTCAAGCTCTTATCAACCGTGTCACCACGGGCCCCGTGGAGGTCCCAAATACACATGATACCAGAGAGGCCAGGACATTGCCACAAACCACAAAAACCAAAAATTGACGGAACACCATTTGACATTTCTGAGACCTCTGAGTTGGGAGTGACCCAGGGACCCTGTTATAGAAGCGTACCTCTTTGGCAGGGATGTCTAAGAGTAGGGTGCAGCCTAAACCAGCAGGTGGGCACCTACCAGATGGGCAGCGATTGGACAGAAGCCCCCGAATTTCTGGAATAAGAGTGAAATTCCCCTTTCTCTCTTATTAGTGCTTCTTAGAATATATTCTTTCCCTGTTAGAAATCCTAATGACTCTACCATCCTGCCTCTAGGAAGCCTCCTCATCCCCATGTACTAAATACCTTTTCTCCCCTCAAATCTCAATTTTTTATTCTGCACCGTGAATGGTATTCAGCTCATGCTGCCTTTTACGCCTCTGCACACACCTCTTGTTGAATGTTTATGTGCCAGACACTATCTAGACAACAGAAATTATAATTTTCGGTTTCTTAAAAATAATATTGATATAAAAAATAATCTTGATATCATTAACAGTGGTTTCTTTCTTTTTTTATTTTTTTTAGACTTTACCAAATGTTGCCAGGATTCTGGAATTCTCATGGTGGTAAAATGCCGGAAAGAAAATTCTGCACTAAAAGATTGTCTCACCGCTCAGTAAGTAGTGACCTCAGTTGCTGAGACACACACAGGCACACGTGCACACATGCACACACTCAAACACACACACACTCATAGCAGGTAAGAGTGTCACTTGTTAATTCATTATATGTAGTACAACTGTACCCTTGTTTGTTTTAATATGTCAAGTCGCCTGCAACTCATAGCAACCCTGTGTATGACAGCTCTGAAGCCTGCTTTTATGAACATTGTATGTCTATTGTAGTACTGACTTGAGTGAGTTTATTTTTTTTAATTGATTTTTATTCCATCATCTGTATTTTGTTTTATAATGTGAATTGAAGTTGGTCAGTGCCATTTATCATCAACTCCTTTCCGTACCCTCCCTTCCTCTCACTCCCATCGATCCTCCCAGCCTCGTCCTCCCTGTCTCATCCTCCCTGCCCCGTCTTCCCTGCCTCTTGCTCCCTGTCCCGTCCTCCCTGCCCCGTCCTCCCTGCCCCATCTTCCGTGCCCCTTCCTCCCTGCCCCATCCTCCCTGCCCCGTCCTCCCTGCCCCATCCTCCATCTCATCCTCCCTGCCCCGTCCTCCCTGCCCCATCCTCCCTGCCCCATCCTCCATCTCATCCTCCCTGCCTCGTCCTCCCTGCCCCGTCCTCCCTGCCCCATCCTCCCTGCCCCATCCTCCCTGCTCCCTCTCACTCCATCCTCCCTGCCCCAACTCCCTGACCCGTCCTCCCAGCCCCATCCTAATTGCTCCATCCTCCCTGCTGCATCTTCCCTGCTCCCTCTTGCCCCATCCTTCCTGCCCTGTCCTCCACGCCCCATCCTCCCTGCTCCATCTCCCTGCCCTGTCCTCCCAGCCCCATCCTAATTGCCCCATCCTCCCTGCCCCATCCAGGCCATGCCCTCTCTCACTCCCCTCCCATCCCTGTCAGCCCTCCACCATTGCTTCTGTCCCTGTGTGGACCTTACCATAGCTTTTGTAATTCAGTCACTTAATGCATATACTGTTCCACATTGTTAATTGTAGCTCACACAATGTCTTACCATGAATTAATTTCTCGTTGACCTTCCTTCATCTATTCTAATAAAGTGTTCTTTATCACTTGACTTGGTGACTTCAGCAGTGGGCTCTAGTGTGTCAGAGATGATGAGGACGGGCAGGGTTCAGGTCGACCGTTCACAGGATTGCACCTCACAACTTGTATCAGTTAATTTCCTGTTCCCCTCCCACCACTTGAAGCCATCTCCTATTTTTATAACAGTATTATTATACATAATTTGTTGTTTTTTGACTGACTTGTGTCACTCAGTATAATATCCTCTAGAGTCCTCCAGGCTGTATGATGTTTCACAAGTTCTTGATTCTTTTTCAGTGCTGCGTAATATTCTACTGAGTGAACACAATGTCCTGTAGGTTCTCTGTTTACTTGTTTGTTGATCACCACTTGAGCCATTTCCATTTCTTTGGCTTTGTGAATAATCCTGTGTGGCTGCATGTGTTTATTACATAGTCTTCTTTTATCTTAGCTCTTATTTCTTTCTCAATAATGGCATAGCTGAATCAGAGGATACTTTCATTTTCTTCTTTTGGAGGAAAACACCAAACTGCCTTCCACAATATAAAATGCTGTACCATTTTATATTCCCACCACTAACAATGAGAGTTCTAATTCCACCCCGTTCTCACCAGCATTTGCTTTTTGCTGTCCTGTTGAACTTTGCTGTTCTTGCTGGGATGAGATAATTATCTCATTTTAGTTTTGATTTGCATCTAAAAGCTAGTGATCTTGAACATTTCTCTAAGTATTTGTTGGCCATATGAATGTCTTCTTTGGTGAAGGGTCTTTTCAGATCTTTTGCTCATTTTGTAATTGGGCTGTTAATCTTTTTCTTGTTGAGATGCTGGAGTGTTCTATAAATTTTAGATATGAGTCCCTTATCAGAGATAAATATCATTGTCAAGTTTTTTTCCTAGTCTGTGGACTCTCTTTTTACCCTTAAGAAGAATTTTTTGGTGCACACAAAGATTGTGTTTTTACGTCCCATTCATTTATTTTATCATCTCCTGGTTGTGCATTGTTTTTACTTTTTTGAAAGCCTATTAATGTCATAGACTAAGATTCCTACTGCCAAAGGGGCCCTTTAGAGTAGTGAGAGAAGATCTTCACCCTGAAACCCACAGCGTCCCTTTTCAGCAGGAAGTAGCTAAGAGAATACGCCATCCCCTTTTCCTTATGACTCAGGGTGAAGTCTCTCTCAGGGAGGAGTGATAGGGAATGGCAAAGGATACACTGACAAAGAAGATTAATGAGAACTGGCTTTGACAAGCACTGTGGCATTTGGACGAGAACAAACTGGGAGGAGGGTGGAGAGAATAGTGCAACAATGAATGAGTGGAAGCCCAAAATCTCTGTAAATGTTTATGAAAATTAATTAAAATATAATTATAGAAAAAAAATTCCTAAATTTATTCCTACTTTTCCTCTGATGATTTTTATTGTTTTAGTTTTTACCCCTACATCTCTGATATGCCCTGAGTTCATTTTTGTGTGTGGTACAAGATTAGGATCTTGTTTCCATTTTCTGCAAACGTCTGGTTTTGCCAGTACCATTTGTTAAAGGGACTGTCATTTCCCCACTTAATGGGTTTTGTTTCTTTGTCAAAGGTGACTTGAGAATAGGTGATTGGATTGATTTCTGAGTTTTTTATTGTATTCCATGGGTCTATATGTTTGTCACTATACTAGAAATACAGTTTTGATTATTGGGGCTATGTAGTATGTTTTGAGATCAGGGAATGTGATGCCTCCTACTTTTTCTTTTTCAGTAGAGTTGTTACTTATTTTTACCTTCCAAATAATGTTGGAAAATGCATTTTCCATCTTTAAAGAATGGCATTGGCATTGAAATGTATTACATTAAACCTGTAGATTGCATTTGATAGAATTGTCACTTTCACATGATTGAGTCTTCCTATCCATGAGCATGGTATGTTCTTCCAATTATCTGGATTGCTTTTTGTTTGTTGTAGAAGAGTGTTGTTATTTCCCATGTGTAGGGTTTTTGAGTCTCTGGTTATGTTTGTTCCTAAGTATTTCATCTTACTGTAATTGATAGTGGTTTTTGTTACTTCCTTTTCAATGTTCTATTATTTGAGAGAAAGTTTGACTGATTTTTGTATGTTGGTTTTGTATCTTGCCACTTTGTTGAATTGGTCAACTTGTCCCAACAGTTGTTTTTTTTTGTTGTTGTTGTTTTGGGTTTTTTTCCCAAACAGTTTTCTGGCTGAGCTTTTAGGGTTTTCTGCATACATCATCATAACATCTGCATATATTGTTTGTCCTCCTCTTTCCCAGTTTGGATGCCTCTTACTTCCTTCTCTTGCCTTACTGCTCTTGCTAGGACTTCCAATACAATATTGAATATGAATAGTAGATTGAAAACCTGGTCCCTCTTTGCAAGCAGAATGCCTTTAATCTTGAGATGTTGGCTATTGGTTTTGTAACCCCTTTCACCTTCTCATTTTCTTGAGTGTTTTAATCAAGAAAAGTGCCAAATAAGTATTTTTTTATTTGTATTTGTTAGCTTTTGTTACCTGAGTAAAGAATATGAATTATGTGAAAACTCTTCAAGTCTTCTAGGAATAGGAGAATAAATAGTAGATTGTAGTTCATTCTAAGTTGTGGGAGTGAGTTCTTGTTTAAATGGAAGCTGTGGACTCTTGCTTCACCCGCCATTGCTGATAGGAAAGAAGTTTTATTCAGACTCCTTGTTCTCCACAAACTTGTTAGAATATTAAAGAGTGCTAAAGCTGTATGCCTGCACATTAAAAAAAAAGAATAAAGATGTGCAGTGAAGGAAATAAAAAGGGGGCCCATCTTTCTCACACAAAGCAGCAGGTCCTCAGGCCTTTTACCCTGTGTATGAGCAGCGGTGTTTGGATCTGTCTGGTTCATCACGGATCTGTTTTCTGTGGTCTGTGTGCTTGTCCCTGAATGCCTGTGTGTTAGACCTTCAGAATGCAGCTTGTTCCCCATGCCAACTCCGCTTTCCTCTCCTCATGTTTCTGCAGTGCTATAGACCATACTTCTGACACTTTGTACACTCGATTCACCTGCCTGCCCTGTACCACCACACTCGAGCCTCCAACGCCTGCTGTCGCTATGTGAAAAAGAACCACTCCCCCCACGCCTGTTCCCTTTAAGTAGTTCAGTAACCCAATGCTTACAGTGAATTTGTGATTGTTGATAAAAGTGTCCGGCTAAAGAAAGATTGAGCTTGATGAAGTCAGTTGCCTATTACTAAAGAGAGATGAGATTGAAAGGTTGCAGTGATTCGTTCTAAAGGGAGATTTTCTTTTCCACTTTGTAGCTATAAGGATCCGGCCTTTTATGAAGAATGCAAAGCAGAATACCTCAGAGAGAGGGAAGAGTTCAGAAGAACGGGCATCCCTAACAAGAAAAGGCTACAGAAGCTGCCCTCGAGTATGTAGGCAGAGGTGGAGGGCACGCAGGAGCCCGTCCCTGCGGAAGGCTCCGTCGCTCCTTCCTGGAATCATGATAAGGAAGTGCTATTTTGCTTTTGCCCTAAATTAATGGAAATGTTAATTTTATCTGAAATAAAGTTATGTGTTTTATTTTTAATTTCAGAGTTATGGTTTAATAAACATGCTAGGAGGAATTCATGAAATAGCTTTCCTGAGCATTCTGGATATTTAATAAATTTTTCTAAATTTATTTTTTATAAACCAGTTATACAGGAGTGATGCTTTTTCTTCTGTGTGGATCATACATGCCCCTCTTCAGCTGCACCAGTTAATAACCACAGAAACTCTTAAAGACTAAAGAAAAGCAGCAGTGGCTTCCTACAGAACAGACAGAAGTGCATGACTCCGTGTCATCCCTGGTCCAGCTGCTACGTTAGATGCACAGCTGCGGACTGAGGGCCTCACTGTCGGAAAGGTTTCACTGAGCATTCCAGCTTAGATGAATGTATCTAACAGTACCTTGGAAATTGTAAGCCCATTTTGTTAATCATTATTTTAAAACACAGATGAGATTTTCTCATATTTATTCCTTTTACTTACATCTTTGCAGTATGACATTTCTCAACCTGTTAACTTGGCTACTAAAATATTTTAACTTTTCATTTTAAATGGTTTTTATAAACATGAACTATGATTCTGAACACAGTAAAGATCTCAGGAGTTAGGAAAAAATTGTCTCAAGGCAGTAATGAAATCAGGGTTTCCACCCCTGCACCCCCCATTTTTTTCTACTACTTGGGAAGAGAGCCCTTCACCAGTTAATGTAAAAGCTTCTAACTGGTTTCAGAACTAGATTTTATGCCTATTATGTACACACTCCTCCCTAAAATCACAGACATCACTGCATACTGAAACAAGATTTAACTATGGTTCCAATGCCAAAATCGTTTGGGCTTTTTGCTTTTAATAAAGCAAACAGGACATGAAGGGACCAATGGTTAGGTTCTACATTTCAGTCTTTAGTGAATCACTCAAAAAAAATTTTTTTACATTTTTTTAAAAAGGAAACCACATTTTCCCATACCACCCAGCAACAGGAGGGGGTTCCTAGAACAGATTAAAGCAAATGCAGGCACCTCAGGTCCACGTAGCCTTGGGTCACACAAGTCTGTGCTGGCCTTTGGGCCCTGGTGTATTTCTAGAGCCAAGATCTTCCTTCTTTTCATGCTGGAAGCCTGAAGTTACTCCAAACAGCTAGGGTATTAGCTGTCCCCACTTTTCATTTAGATTAAAACAGACTTGCTTCATTTTTAAGTGGAGTATTCACTTATGTAAATGACACTAGACAGATTGGGTTATGGGGCATAATGAATTCATACCCTTGATTAAAAACCAAACGTTCAGTAGTGTTCTCAAGATACCAAGCTCTCCCTCCTCTCATGCACTTTGCTGACTTGTGTACCGATGTGTCTTCCTTATTTGTGCCTCAACCTGAAAGGACAGCTTGTAGTGTTATACCCTCAACCCTTTCTCCAAGTACCCTTCCCTCAATAAAATCATTACATCATTCTGTCCTTCGGTCTTCCATTTCCACCCCTTTGATTTCTAATACCTCACAGGTACGAGCCTGAGTCGGTGTCCCTCTGCCTATATGTCATTAGAAATTTGCCTTTTCAGAGAAGACATGTTTCCAAGTAATGGAGCGAAGGGGAGGGAAAAGGTGTGTTATTGTTTTTTTCTTTTGCTCAGTTCAGTTACAGATGTGCTGGATTTCATTCATTTTATTCATTCACCTCATTAAAAACAAAATGTGCAGATACATTCAAAGGAATCCCTTTGGATCATGTCTCATCTGGTATGAGAGAGGTATACATAATTTTTTTTTCCATCTTAAATATATTGTAAAGTACTTAAGAGCTTTTTTCCCCCTTAGTACCTACCAGTATACATTTAAACGTTCCTAATTTTTTAAATGTTAGTCTTTTCTTACCCAAGTCTTACGTATTTATTTAGCACTTTCAACACTCAAGAACATTCAGCCACCGACTTTCCTAGCATACCTGGGGGCAACATTCATTACTCTTGTTTACGAAAAGCAATTTCTCTATTCAAAAGTTGCGGTCTTTAAAGATTAGCAAGGCATGTATCGGTTACATGAATCAAATTAATAGTGTGGGTGATTGGCCTTGGAATGAACAGTCAAGGACGGTATTCCTCATCCTCTTCAATTTCAAACAAACATCTTTTACTCCAACAATTCCCCGCATTGCTCAAAACACTAATCAAGACATTATCTCGTAAGACTGACTTTCTATATAAAGAACATTTCCAATTTGGTTTTAAAAAGGGCGCACCAGTAAGCTACATTAGAGACTGGATGTCAGGCGCAGCCTATGCAGCCACATGAGAAATCGTTTCTGCTGCTTTGTTATTACACAGATAGTTGCTCCCTTCAGCTGCGGCCTGGAGTTTTCTATTTGTTTTATGCATATTGGGTTTTGTTTTATTACTAGGGAAGATACTGTACTCCCTTGAGCCAGCTGTGTTCATTGGTCAGAATAAATTCCAGCATCTGACACCAATTCCATTAATCACGAACAAGCCTGAATAAGTGAGTGACAGAATACAAAGACCGAAATATCTGGTGAACAGTGAACACTGCTTATGTATGTATGCTATTCAGTAACGCAGAAGAGATCAGAGACATGATTTTAAGTTCAAGGTATGTATGAAGCCATCTATCAAAAAGGATAAAGGATTCCTCAGTGAAACACTATCCCCAAGCAAAAGGTCTATAAAACAGGGAATACTTCCACCTTGGAGTTTAGATTAACCCTGCAAATTTACATGCAGAGCCATCTTGTGTGATTTCTTATTTATAAAGGACAAACCACCCAGGAACTTTTGGGATACTTCATGATTGTACGACATCAGTATAATGGAAAATCTGGAGCCGCTATTAAGATTCCATTTGTTAAGTAAAACGTGCCATTTGAGAACATAGCCCTTCCTCCAGGCAGCTGTAGCCCCCGGGAGAGCATGGTCTACAATCTAGAGTCTCACTGTGGGCTGACCAATGAAGGGGCAGAGTAGACTGAAACCTTTGTCACCTTTTCTACTTCTAACTGGCCATCAGTGGGTCTGTAATCATTTCTTTAAAGATAAAGTTTTACAACTTTTTTCCTTTACAATTATGACTTGAACATACTGACACAATGTTGCTTAAATGATCAGGGTCTTTCAAGTCCTACAAACCAAACTGCAATTCTCATTCTGTGGATAAGGAGAGAGAGTTTTCAATACAATGACATACAGAGATTGAATAACTTGGAGTATTATAAAATACTCCACTGGAGTAGTTTTTTCAGATGTGTAACACATTACCTTTTATGCAATTCGAAGCTACTTACAGAGTTTTATTTTTAAAGTGGCCTCTTTGATGATTTTTAGAAATGATGTATTTACGCATATCACACTCTGTAAAACTTTGTCCCAAAACATCCAATTCCATTCTTTATCCGAGACACAGAAATTTACAATTGTGCTCAGAGGGAAAAAGCAGTCTTTCTCAAACACCTTCAGGGATTTATTAGTAGCATGTAACTGATTCTTTGTCAGCCTGGGGTCTTCTTCCATACTAGAAAATCAACTATATAATTAAGGGATAATATGTGCAAATGTGTATATACCAGAAAAATTGCAAAATTGTAATCAAAATCTACTTTCAGTTTGTTAAATAATTCCTTGAGCGGCCACTGACGGAAACACAGCGTCCTTCCAGCCCAATCACAAATCTCATCTAATTCTTGGAAAGGCAGTTCTGATTGTATTGATCCAAATAATGCAGTGGCAGCAGGTTGGGGAGAGGGAGCGCTCTGCTTCTGGTTTCTCCAAAGGCCGTCTCGCCTGACTTAGGAGGGCTCGGGAACACCCACGAGTTATCTTCCAGAGAATTTCGGCCACAGGAGTTGTGTTCCGCAAAGTGTGTCCCATCGCTGGGGACGGGTCTTTCGCTGGCTGTCCATGACTGGAGGACTTCTTTCTCCGACAGTGCCTTTGCATGTCCTGGTACGGGAGAAGCTGTGGTGTGAGGCAGAGCTTTGCCATTTGGTGAGAGAGGGGCGTGTCTTTTGTACGTTGCAGTAAAATTCGTCAAGTGCAGTTTGGTGCTGTCTCTCCCAAGGTCGTCCATGTGCCCCGCTTGGGCGCAGGCTGAAAAGAAAGCAGAGGCCAGATGTCAGTTCTCAAGGCGTCTATCAAACACTGCAGCACTGCCCGACATTTGGCTCAGTGCTGGAACTGACTGTGAAATGAACATTTCCAATGAGTGCGACGACTGAAGAACTGGCGTGCAGGGAGAAGATCGGGAGTTCTAACGCCGGAGAAGCCCTTTCCTGACACAGGGACTTAACTGCTCTAACTGCTCCCAGTGCCAATTCCCTACTGCACAGTATCTGCAGGTTATCTGTGTCTCAGATATACCACAGTGTTATGGATAAATAATGTACTAGTGGAAAACAGTCAGACGACGACTGACGACCTCTCATGCCCCAGAGAACCGAAAGCTTCTGATGTGTCATTGGGGTTGAGAAGGCGGCTGTCGGAGTTTGTATGTAATACGCTTTGGTTTATTCAAACCTTCCCCCCACTGACAATCCAGAAATGATTAAAAAAAAAAAAAACACAAACCCACACAAAACCAAATAAAACTAATTATGCAGTGAATTGGTAAGACCCAAATGAAGTTTTAATACAGATTTTAAATATAAAGATTCAGACCATTTAAGTAAAATCTTTAGAATAATCCTCTTTCTCATAAAGTACATGGAAATGTACATCAAATTCCAGTCTGGTCATAATAATGATCACCTGAGAGAAATCAGTGGGGCTGGAGGGATGGGTGCGGGGGAAGGGCAAGGACAACATACAACTGACAAACCACAGTGTTTATTACATTATGCAGCAACGGCCTGGAAAACGAAGACGCCTCTCTCAAGATAGGATTAAGCCAGAACCCAGCATGGTGGCGGCACAGGCTTTCCTTCCCGTACCCTTAGCCTCTTAGGGTAGAAAAGACAAATGTATTTCGAGCTCGAGAAGGATGCCCAGGGCAGCGTGGCTCTTGTCCTAGAACAAGGTGAGTCACTCTGTGGTAACTGTCGCCTGTTCTTAGAAGACGCAAGGCAGGGCCCAAGGAGAGCTGGCAAGAACTTTGTCCAGCTTTTGGATACGGTGGTATGTAGATCAGTGCAGAGAATGGTGTGTCAACTCTCTCTGTTTTGAGGAGAAGGAGCCTTAAACTTGCCAATGTCTGACAAGGTGCTTCAGAAGCTCCCAGTCCAAGGCACTGGGAGACCCGCTACCTGCCAACTTTGAAGAGACAGGGAGGAAAAAAAAAGAGGTATTTCTAAGTGTGAAGAAAAGAACATTTATCCTCTATTATCTTTGGAAGTGCTATTTATTCCATAAAATATAGCTGTTGTTATACCAAAAACACCATCTACAAAAGTACTCAGAGATCTCCAGCTTTACTTCCACCACCACCTTCCAGTCTCCTCACATCCTCCTTGGAAAGTCAAAAGCCAGCTTCATCACAAAGCAAGCCAAAGCTCACTAAAAGGCCACATTCTGCTGCCTGGTTCCAGAAACTGGAAGGGGTAGATCACCTAGTCCACTCTCCTGGAATACTGAACACTCCCAGGGAAAACTATTCAAGGACACAATTACGGGACAAGTATTTCTGGAAGGTTACAAATCCACTCCTTTCAGGAGTAACTTACAGGGCATTCAAGTTTCTAATGTGCAACTTTTTAAGGCAACTTTAGGCCTGAAGGTGTGCGTTTCTCTCCGAATTACAGGAGTCTCGGCAGAGCATTCACATAACTAGTCAAGACTGCTATCAGCTGCGTAGCTGCAGAGGGAAGGTGAAGCGTTCCAATACTGGCTGGGTTGGTGGAGCCGAGAAGCTGCTGAGTCTCTGCTTCATATATGTGTCTTTTACAAAAAGAACAATGACGTTTACAAAAATGTCTGGTTAATAATAATCCTTTTAAAAAGCCCACAGAACCGCCAACCTGGAAAAAGCTATTTTTTAGTATGGTGCAAAAAGCTTAAGTGTTTGGTGTGTTCTGTAGTGCTGGAATGAAAAACAGCATTTGGTGTCTTCTTTTTTTTTTTTTGTAATATATGAAGCAGTTGTGGTAAAAGGTCAAGTCGAGCAAACTTAACACCTCAGCCTCATACACATAAGCAACACTTGCCTGAGAAAAAAGCCACAAGGGGAAAAGAATACAGTAGTGAAGAAAAAAACACATCAGCAACACCTCGATGTGTGAAGCTGACCAGTGTAAGAATGAAGGCAGAGCAGAGGGCGGGCGGGCTCAGAACTGCCCCGTGCTTGGCTTTATCAAGCCCATCTGGGGAGGTTCTGGAGACACGAGAGCGAGCTGCGGAGCTGGCGCGGGACCAGCGTTTCCGGCCCCCGGTGACTTACCTTTCCTGACTGCAGCTGGGGATTTCAGCTTCCTCAGTAGTTCAGCTTGGACTTGGGTCACAAGATGTAAATTTGACATTTCCCTCCTCAGCTCCCAGTACGCATGCAGCATGTTATCCCTGAAACACAGGTTTACAGAGAGTTAATGGTCGTCATCTTGAAAAGGGAATGGGAAGATGGATTTAAAATAGACACAGCAGGTCTACATTTCTGCTAAAATCAGTTGTTGTTTTTTTGTTTTGCTGGGTTTTTGTTGTTTTGTTTTGCTTTTTGTGTGTGTGTACCATCAAGTAAGATCTCACTGGTACAGGAGGAGATTGTCCCTCCTTCTCCAGCAGAGCATCTGGTGGAATCAAACTGCACACCTCTGGGATTACAGTGCAGCTTCTTGCCACCAGGCCACCAGAGCTCCCTTAAGATCAGTTTTGAGATGATGTGATATATATTAAAATTTCTCATTTAAATAAATCATGAAAATGGCAATTTAATGAGAGCATTAAAACAGCAGGTCTGAAGAATCACACTGTCCTTCTGGGTCTCTTTAAAATTTCACAGCCACTGAAACCCACCAGAGGGCTCCCACCAGTGAGAACCAACTTGACAGGAGCACGTGTACAAAGTTATACAAAGACATTTTCTAGTGTACAACAGTCCCTTCTGGATTTCTTCTCAGAGAGAAAGAGAGAGAGAGACAGAAAGAGACAGAGGGTGTGTGAGTGTGTGTACACACACACTCACACTTTCTTCTGGCTTCTTCTCAGAATGTGTTTGTGTGAAAGCAGTTCAGAACATGCTCTATAATGACAGGAATATGCTCCTTCTCTGTGAATTTGACCCAGACTTTAATATCACTCACACATGGCTTTAAGCTGGTTTTTACCACCCAATTCTATTTTGATAATGTGAATGAAAACAAGATGTCGAATATTAACTGTGTCACAGAGCCCACATTAGAGGAAGTTTTCTGTTCCACATGTTACATTCTTTTGTTTGACTGAGCTGTCGGTTCTCCACTAATGTGACAAGACAGCTAAAGTCATGAAGAGCTCGGTGATTTCATGGGACGGGGAAGGAAGACGGAAGGAGAGAATTCGCTGGAACACCCAGAAAATGTCATAAATGCCTCCGATATTTTTATAACTTTTTAGTTTTAAACTCCGTTTCTGGGAAACTATAAATTAAGACACTTTAAACCTAACAACAGCTTTCTGTTTTCTCATTGAATATTTCATCTTCTTTTTTTTTTTTTTTTTTGAATATTTCATCTTCTTGATTTCCCTTTTGAACCTCTCAAATGCCAACTCTACAAACTAAAATTCTGAATACTGATTCTTAGTTGAACAAGAATACATAGAATTCTAAATGTAGGAACAACTTGGCTGGCCCGAATTCAACCAACCACTGTTACCTCTTAAAGACAGTACAGAAATCAAATGGTACAAAAACCTGGGATCTTACACCTCAATTTGCACTTACCCATAAACAAAACTTTTAAACAGATTTCACAGAGGTGATATCTTTGCTAACTAAATTTAAAATCCTAATTAAGGAAGCAAGAGATACAACGAAAAAATGGAATTAATTTGAATTATGCAAAATTTAATGCCCTTTTTTGGTGAAAATATTGCCATTCCAGAAAAAAATTAATCCTTTAGCAAGAGAAGTAGCAGAATCAACTATTCGCTCTTCCATGTTGTTAGGTGCTGCTGAGCTCACAGCAACCTCATGAACAATAGACGAGAATTGTACTGTGTCCTAAGCCATCGTCACAACCTCTGATATGCTGGAGCCCGAGGTCAGCGTCACTGCCGAGCCTCATGCCATCTCCCTGACGGTCTTCCTTTCCTCTTGTGACCCTCTATCTTTCCCAGCAGGAGGTCTTATTCTAAACAACTGCTTTTAATTTGTTCTAAACATCATCTGTTACCAACTGTTGTTGTTGAGTGCCTTCGAGTCGAGCACAACTCATAGTGACCCAGTGAACAAAAGGCCTGAAGCCCCTCTCCAATAGTGACATTGAGTTCATAGTTTCCAGAGGCACGGTGCTTAAGAAGTGGATGCCACTCCTGCTTCCAAACCTGTCAGAGTATGTTATTGTTGTTATGTGCCACTGAGTTGCCTGTGATGTATAGTGACCCTATGTACAGCAGCTCTGAACCCTTCTCTGTCTCACTAACTGACACACCAATCCCCACCACCCGAGTCACTGAGTCAGTCTATCTACTCCGGGGCCTCCCTCTCCTGCACTGACCGTCCACCCTTCCAAGCATGATGTCCTTCCCCAAGGACCGATTTATCCTGGCCACATGCCCAAAATACGTGAGGCAGAGCTTCAAAATCCTGGCCTCCAAGGAGAGACTTGGTTTCACCCTCCCCAAGATAAACCTATTTGTTTTCTTGGCAGTCCATGGTAGGTTCAAGACTCTTCTCCAGCACAACTCAAAGGCTGTTACCAGTACCATATTTAAAAAAAAAATCACAAGGCTTTTTGCACGTTTTGGTAGGTGTAAAATAATCACTTCACAAAAACTAGTAAACCATCTTTGCTTGCCTGGTAAATATTTGTGATGTTTGCTACAATGCATGTTTCCCACAGGCGCCTGTCTTAAGTAGGAAGAGCTGTTGGTTCCGTGGTACAATTCTTAGCATCCTAGATGCCCTCCGACGGATTATTCATATTACTCACTGCAGTAAATGTAACACCACGTGTGCTAACTCATTCAGTCACGATATGAATAATGCAGTTTAGAAAGATGGCTATTTTATTGACAAGTTACCCAAGTATCTGACATGAGGAAATGAGAGGCAGATGCCACACACAGTGTATTGACAAGGAGATGAGAAGTCCACCTAAGAATGTATTGAATAGACAGCTAAGCATAGAAACTCACAGAGAAACGTCATGATGGACGGGTTAAACAGTGCCCAACAGCTGTTTCCAACCTAATCAATTTCTGCTTTGGTTAAACACAAAACAACGCCACTGAGCTTAAAATTCTTTGACAACTGTATTTAAATGTCACCTGAACTAAAAACGTAGAATCTAAAAATTATTACAAAGTAAAAGCTCTCCCTCTTGTGGATATAAAAAGTAATGGCAGTTACAATGAAGAAACGGTTTACTGTCTTCAAGGTTCTCATCGTTGGGTGCTGTCAGGACTGACTCCAGGCCGACTCTCCCCAGTGGGTGTGACGACGGGATGACTGGTCTACAAAGGAGTAAACCACACGGGAGAAGGCGGCCCATCTTCCTCCCAAGGTGTCAATGGTCGGTTAGGACTGCCCGTGACACAACTTTTGGATGAGTGGGAAAGGTAAATCTTTTAAATTGTCACCCACAAATATTAAGCTGGTTTCAAGTTAGCTTCTTTAGAGATGTATTTTGGGGGCTGTATGTCAACTGCTCCCTCATGTCCACGTTCCTTGGTTCCCAGTATAAGCAAATTTCAGTAACGACTATCGCTTACAAATACTCGGAAAATACTGAAAGCCAACACTAAAGCAACTCCTAAGGCACGCAGTTTGAGACCACCAACTGCTCTGCGGAAGAAGGACAGGCAATCTCTTCCTGTGTGATTAACTGCCCCTGAAAACCCACTGGAGGGTCAGCTATGGGTCGGTTCCGACTCTACAGGACACACCACCACCACTAAAGTGGAACAAATGAGAATCCTTAAAAAAACAAAACAAAACAAAAAAACTAGAGCAATAATGATGGTTGAACTTTTTTTTCCTTGTTGTGTACCATCAAGTTGGATCCAACCAGCACAGGAGACTGGCCCTCCTTGTCCAGTGGACCATCTGGAGGATTTGAACCACACACCTATGGGACTGCAGTTCAGCTTCCTGCCACTAGGCCACCAGAGCCCCCATGGTTGAATATTTTACTGCATGCCACGCACCTGACCCACATTCTCATACCAACTTGACAGACTAGGGTCACCTCCTTCCATGAGCGAGGAAACAGGGTCAGAAGCAGCTTCTTCACCCTATCACACGGCTGCGCAGAGCCATCCTTCACTTATCAGGTAATAATGGCTGATAACTGCTACTCTGAGGGAGAACTTTGCGCATTTTCACACATTTGCCAAACATCTAAAATACAGACTGCCAAGACAACCATCGGCCCTTCAGCATGAGCTTTTACACCTGAGATGTCGGCCTGTCTGCACTTCAGGGAGCTGATCAAGCACTGTCACTGGGCGTCATCAAGCCAGTTCCAACTGTCCAGCTTTCACACACACGAGGCGTTTGAGGGAGGGCCCTGGCAGCAGACAGGCCCCAGGTAAAATGTGCCTTGATTTCCTGTCTGCCAGTTTCGTGAATGCTGACTGACTGCGGATCCAAGTAGAATTTCACTTTATTCTATGCATCCCCGCACCCTCTGTGTTGCTTCCAACGCAAAGCAGCCCTCCACGGGGCTTCTGAGGCGGTGCATCTTCAAGGAAGGAGTCTGCCCACCTCTCCCCTGCACAGCTGCTGGCACATACAGCTCTCACAGTGAAGAGGACCTGAAGCACTTGCTGCAGGAGCTCGAGGACTACAGCCTGCAGTATGGCCTGCATCTCAACATTAAGAAAACAAGAATTCTCACCACCGGGTCCTCAGACAACATCATGATCGAAGGAGAACAGAATCAAGATGCTAACAATTTGAGTCTTACTTGGATCCACAATCAACACTCTTAGTACCAGCAGTCAAGAAATAAAATGACAAAACTGCACTGGGAAAATACACTGTCAGGGCCCTCGCAAGAGGACTAAAGTTGCTGGAGAAGAGTTTTGAACATACCATGGACCGCCAAGAGAACAAGCAGGTCCTGGAGAGGGTGAAACCAGGCTGTTCCTTGGAGGTAAGGATGATGACACTCTGCCTGACAGACTTAAGGCATGTTGCCAAGAGCGACCCGTCCTTGGAGAAGGACTTCATGCATGGTAAGGTGGAGGGTCAGCCTAAGAAGACGACTCTCCAGGAAGTGGGACTGACAGTGACCTCAACGATGAGCTCAAGTGCGTCCGAGATGGTGAGGGCACCACAGGACAGGGCTAGGTCCAGAGCCATCATTCACAGAGTCACAGGTGACTCGACAGCACCTAACAACAGCATGAGGAGCTTAAATATGACATTCTTTTCTCCCAGGGGGTACTTGGACTTGCTTTGACCACACTGTTGTTGTTGCTAGGTGCTGTCAAGTTGAGCACAACTCACAGCGACCTTATGAACAAAAGACCTGAACCCCTGTTCTGTCCTGCGCCGTCCTCACACTTCCGGACACACAAAAGCCCATTGTGGCAGTCCTTGTTTCTTTTTTTTTTTTTTTTTTT
>NW_006399777.1:18110858-18137209 GCF_000299155.1 Elephantulus edwardii | reverse complement strand
TACTCTTACGATAAACATAATGCCCTAAAATATAAAATATTCTCTCCCCCAAAGACTTCAATGCCGTAAACATATTTCATCCAGTTTTTCTCAGTCTTACCCCCATCCCGATGTCAGCCTCATTCTACAACAGTGCCACCATATAGCATTTGTCCTTGTTTCAATCCACCTGGTTGAGGGTCTTTCTCTTCTTTGCCGACCCTCTACCCTTAAAAGCATCATATCCCTCTCCAAGGAATAGCCCTTCCTAGCAACATGCCCAATGTATGTACTTTCAGACTGTTTTTATTCTATTTCAGATGATGCTATAGGAAACTGTAGTCTATACATGAGGCCTGATATATTTCCAACTCAGGCTTGCTGCTAAGGCCCATCCTTCAGGGTCCCAGCCCAGAAGAGGTGATTTCTTGAAGCCACTCCTTGCTCATGGCGCCAGACTCTAATCCTTGCTGTTCACCTAGACCTTTTTGAGATGGTCAAAATTACCCCTCAAAAACCAACAAATGCCTCCAAGAGGGGAAAAAAAAATATCTGGCTTCCTTCCTCGGCTTTTCATTCTCTCCAGTCCTAGTCTGGAAACTCTTCTTTAGATTGTAAGTTATCAGATGCCTTAGACATTCTGGTGAGTGGACGTGGATCATCTTTGAAAGTTATTCTGAGTGTGAACCAAATGATACGGACGGAAGAAGTCTCACTGCATTGGGCAAGCCCACTGTCAGGGACCTCTCTAAAATGCTGAAGAAAAAGGAGGTCAGTCTGAAGACTTAGGTGCCCCTGATTCAGGCCATGGTCTTCTCAATCACCTGCTATGCATTAGAGAGCTGGACAATGAATAAGAATGACAGAAGAACTGAAGCCTTTGAGCTGTGGTGCTAGAGAGAGTATTGAACATTTCACACACTGCCAAAACAGCAAGCAGGTAAGTCTTGGAAAAAAATACATCCAGGAGTGCTCCTTGCAGGCAGAGATGGTGAAGCTTCATCCTTCAGACTGTGGACATGTAGCGAGGTGAGATTAATCCTTGGAGAGAAACACCATGCCTGGAAAGATGGAGGGTCAGCAAGAGAGAGGAAGACACCAAAGAGATGAGAGATGACGAGGATGGCACAGGATAGGGCAGGGTTCAGGTCTGCTCTTCACAGAGTCGCTGTAAGTCATACTGGACTTGATGGCACCTAACAACAATAATACACTACCCAGGCCCTTTATCTGACAAGTCTGATTCTGAAAGTCTTTCTTCATTCCCTGCCTTTTCCCAAAATGATTTAAAAGTGGCTAATAATTAATAAAGGGAGTTTTGGAGGCCTAATGGTAAGGAGCTATGCTGCCAACCTGAAAGCACTAAGTTCAAATCCACTAACATCTCCTCAGGAGAAAGACAGGCGATCTACTCCCACCTGATTTACGGCCTCTGTAAAACCCTGGCGAGTCAGCTGAGTTGGTTCCGTTCAATTGCATGTAACAATAACTCACAAGGAAGCTTTCATGGCACAGTCCACAGGCAGCTGCACGGCCAGACCAAAGGCAGTGCCTCTCTGGTAGTTGGAATCCACCAGCAGCTCTGGGAGTAGCCAACGGGCACTCTGCTCCTGATTCACACTCTACCAAAAGCCCGCTGGAGGACTAGCTAGGAATTGACTCGATTCAATAGCAATGCACATGGTATAATTAGTAAGAGGCCACGTTGGCTCACTGTAAAAAGAACATGCATAAATGTTGTAGTAGGGGGTCACAGAAATTTTTATACGAGATAAATAAGTCCTTTAGGACAATTTTCTCTACACATGGCCTTGAGAAAAGAACTTAAACAGATACTATATTAGACATGAGAGTTTTGCTTTTAAGGCTTTATTTCTTTGCTATAAAAGTTGAAGGTATAATTTAAGTAGTTATGTCGAGCCCAGCCCACAAAGTCTGAAATCTCAACTGCTGTTGTGTTATGTACCTGAGTCAACTAGAACTCACAGTGATCGCATGAACAACAGATCTGAACGCTGCTCTATCCGGAGTCAACCTCGTCTCTGACACACCTGACTCCACTGCCAGTCACAGTTCAATCCATCTCATCCACGGTCTTCCTCTCCTGTGCTGACCCTCCACCCTCCCAAGCTTGATGTTGTTCTCCAAGGACTGGTCTCTCCTGGCAACACGCCCAAAGAATTTGAGAGTGAGCTTCAAAATCCTTGCCTCCACAGGGCAGTCTGGTTTCACCTTCTCCAGGACAGACCTGTTTGTTCTCTAAGCAGTCGTTGGTATGTTCAATACTCTTCTCTAGCACCACAACTCAAAGGCATCAAATCTTCGCTCATCCTTATTTACTGTCCAGCTCTCAGGTGCACAACAAGCAACTGAGAAGATCATGTGCACCTTAGTCTCTAGACGAGCATCATTACTCTTTAGCACACTGGTGCCCTAATTACTTAATAGAAGAGAGGATACACAATTTTCTGAAACGGATCTCTTTTCTCAAATCTCGTTCTTGAAAGGAATAACCCACTGCCCGGAGAGTTTCCAAAGCTGGAAATTTTACAGAAGCAGATGGCCTCAGCTTTATCCACAACGTGACCGGAGGGTTTTATCCACTTACTTTTTAGTTACCAGCCACATCATTTAACCACTGACTCACGAGGACTCACGAGACAAATAGGTGGTAATCTATACTACTTCCCTGGGATAGTAAACTTTGGACATCTAGTGTTAAAAAGAAGGTTTTACAATGAAGTCACATCTATATTTCTCATTGGCTGGGGGTGATATCTACACACATGAAGATACATAGCAGAAACAAATATTATGAAATTTAGAGCACAGAAGTTAAGTAACTTAACAGAATTTATTTGGGAAAAAGGTCTTAAGATATATGAACTGGTTTTGGATATATGTACCATATAATCTGGGGTATATTTCATTATATTGGAAAGACTAAATTACTCAAGTTTGCCCTTTGCCTTTAAACAAAGGGTTATGATTAGCATGCATAATTATTTAAATACAAAATCAGGATTTCTCACCAGGTACTTTGTGTTACTGCATACCATAGAGTCATAACTGTCCCACAGCTGACCCTCCAGCAGATTTTCAGAGGCAGCCAATCACACAGGAGGAGACTGCCCATCCTTCTCCCTTCAAGCAGCTGGTGGATTCAAACTGCGTGACCTGGTGATTGCAATGGAGCTTCTGACCACTAGGCCATGGGAGCGCAGGGATATGGCCAGATGCCAATCTTTCTGTTTAAGGCATCAAAGAATGGATTTTTCTACTGTTCAAGTTCAAATGTGTTGTTAAGTAACAGCTATTTCTTTTTCTTTGACAAACGCAACAGTCTACGATTACAGTTGTGTCCATTCTTCTTTTAAAATTAAATCATAATAGAAATATAGAAACCCACACTAACTGACCTGCAGAAGAAAATAACACACATTCTTGTTTTAATGTTGAAGAAAGTTCATACCTTGAAATGCTGAATGCCTGGAGATCTCTGCTCTTCAGATTATCTTCATCAGAGAGATTCTAGCATTTGTTTAAAAATAAAAGTAAAAAAACTTAGCACATTGTAACTGTTACATTCTATTTATCCTCAAGAGCTTACTGCTAGAGACCTCCAGGTTTTACAGGAAACATCTATCATGTTGTTACTGAGGATTATGGAGTGGAAACCGACCCCTAGCTGAGCCTCCAGCATGTTTTCAGAGGCAGTAAACTGCCTGGGAGGAGACTGACCATCTTTCTCTGGTGGAGCAGCTGGTGAATTCGAACCTCAGACCTCTTGGTTAGCAGCATAACAGTGTCATACAACCTTGAGCTGCACATCAACAGGGTCCTAAGGATACATAATCTCAAGAAACAATGTTCAAGCTAAATAGGTCCCGCTACCTGAGGACCAGCTGAACCTTTACTTCACCGAGCACACTGAGAATCCCCTAGGGACCCCACACATCTCTAAACTCACCCCCTCTACTAACCCAACTCTTAGCACTCCTCTGACCCAAGAGTTCTAGTGCCTTAAGACCAGCTGCTGGGAATATAAATATAATGGGACTCTGGAATTGCAGGAGTCTACAAGACAAGGAGCATAGGATCCGCAATTGCGCCAAGAACCATGTCTTCTCCAATACCAGGCATTAGTCAAAGGAGTTTCCTAATCAAATATTAAAAAGACACACTACTATGTCAGTGAAGAATAATAAATAATTCTGAAGATGCTAACAAATGTTTTACAGGAAGTGTATTATTTAAAATATTTGCAGTATTTTTAATATAAAAGCAAGACTGTTAAGGTTTCAACGAAGCTTCTAGACTAAGACAGACTAAAAAGCAGGACTGGCCACCCACTTCTGAAAGAACAGGCCCTCAGAGACCCTTTGGATAACACGACAGCACTGTTAGATCCAGTGCCCCTCAGTAAGGCACTCAAAATGCAAGTGGGGAACAGCTTCGTCCTCAAAGCAGAGTCTGCATGACAGGACAGACGGACTACAGCTTCCACCCAGTGAGGACCCTTCACTTGCTGACGGGATTCGGCAAGACTCAGAACTGACGAGGAACAGCTGCGAACACTCACCGGAACATGGGATGGATGACATATAAATGCGGGAAACTGAAAGCTGTCAAAAATTAAATGAATGCTTCAAGACCAACAAGCGAGGCATCAGTGGGCTGGGAGAGCCTGGTGTTGGTCACTCTGAATGTGAAAGTCAGAAGAACGGCTACGATGGGAATGGCAAAAGGAAGAATGGTGTCTCATTCACTGTCAAAAAACGGTATTCCAAGAACTATCCTGAGGTACAATGCTGTGAGCCACAGGGTATTAGCCATAGTCACACACAGAGTCTAACTATTACTCAAATATGCACACCAGCCAGTAATGGCAAAGACGAAGAAACTGAGCATTTCTATCTGCTTTTACAGTCTAAAACTGATCAAATACACAGTCTAATGGCCAAGTAACAAATGAGAACAGAAACTGAAAGACGGAATTTTGTACAGTGAATGATTTATTTACTGAAAACACTATTTTTTAAAAATAAGGGGACTTCCCACATGGACCTCACCTCCTGGACCACACAGGAATCAGACCAATCAGATCTGTGGAAAGAGACCCTGGAGAAGCTCAAGAGCAGTAGTCTAAACAACGCCAGGACAAATCATGGGACAACTGGTCAACTACTCACATGCAAGTTCAAATAGAAGATGCATAAAATGAAAACAAGGCCACCAAACCCAAAATACGACCTTGAGTCTACCCCAAATGAATTTGAAACCCATCTCAAGAATAGATTTGACATATTAAACCATCCTTGAACAAAGCAAAAGGTCATTATAAAGAGAGGAGAGAAAGAAAAGACCAAAATGATGTCAGAAGAGATTCCCAAGCTTGCACTAGAATGAAAAGAAGCCAAAACAAGGGGGAGGGAAAAAAAATAAAAGCCAAACAGAAGGTTACAAAAGACAGCTCAAAAACACAAAGCAAACTATTATCACAAAATGTGCAAGGAGAGGGAGCTCTGGTGGGCTACTGGCAAGAAGCTGCACTGCAATCCCAGAGGTATGCAGTTCAGATCCACCAGATGCTCTGAAGGAGAAGGAGGGGCAATCTCCTCTTGTACCAGTCAGATCCGATTTGACGGTACCCACGCCCACAAACAAAAAATAAAATTAAAAAACAAGGGGAGCTCTGGTGGACTAGTGGCAAGAAGCTGTACTGCAATCCCAAAGGTAAACAGTTCGAATCCACCAGATGCTCTGCCGGAGAAGGAGGGACAACTTCCTCCTGTACCAGTCAGATCTGATTTGACAGTATATGCACAAAAAATAATAAAATAAAATTTTTAAAAAATAAATTAATAAAATTAAAAATCAAAACAGAAAAAACACCCACCAAAATGTGCAAGGAGCTGGAGTTAGAAAATTAAAAGGGAAGAACACACTCAGCATTTCTCAGTCTGAAAGAACTGAGAAACAATTACAAGGTCCTGAGTTGCAACAGTGAAGGACTCTGTGGCAAAACACTGGTGATGCCAAAAACATTAAAAGAAGATGGAAAGAATGCAGAGTCACTGCACCTGAAAGAACTGGTTGACATGGAACCATTTCAGGAAGTCGTACTAGATCCAGAACCAACGGTGAGGAAAGGAGGAGTCCAAGCTGCCCTGAAGGCTGTCAAAAAATAAGGCCGAGGAGTTGAAATGCCAAGGTGGGCTTTTCAACAAATGGTAACCTTGGACAATCTCGGCCAACAAATATGAAGATGGGTACCTGGCACACTGACAAGAGGAAGGAAGTATCTGTACCCATTTTAAATATGGTGATCTAACAGAATGTGGAAACTATCAAAGAATACCATCAATACGACACACAAGTAAAATCTTGCTGAAGACTTAAAAAAATGCCTGGAATAGTACATCAATAGGGAACTGCCAGAAGGTCAAGCTGGATTCTGAGGAGGTCTTGGCCTAAGGGCTACAGGAAACAGTGAGAAGAATAGGAATCCTGAAGGATTCATAGTGTTCTTGTGACACCTACATTTAGACCAAGAAGCAGGTGTCTAAGCAAAACAAGAGAACACTGCACGGTTTAAAATCAGAGAAGGCTGTATCTTTTCACCATCTTCTATTGAACCTTTCTAGGTGCTCTGGTGGTCTGTCTAGTGGTAAGGAACTGCACTACTGCACTGCCAACCCAAGGGCAGGAAGTTCGAACCCACTGACTTTCATATCTTGAGAAAGATGGGCAATATTCTCCAGTGCCATTTTCTGCCTCAGAAAACCGGCTAAAGGACTAGCTATGAGTCAGCTCTGAGTCAACCGCACATAAGAATAGTACGCTGCCCAAATAACAGAAGAAGCTGGACTAGGTGAAGAAAAACGTAGCATCAGGATTGGAGCAAGATTCATCAACAACTTGCATTACGTGGACAATACAACTTTACTGGCCAAGAGTAAACAGAACTTGAAACACTGAAGAAAATCAAAAGACGACACCTTTCAATTTGGGTTAGATCTCAACATCAAGAAAACAAAAATCCTTACCACTGGACCATAGACAGTATCATGATATATGGAGAAAAGACTGACGTTTTCAATGATTTCATTTCGCTTACTACACAATCAATACCTGTGGTACAGCAGTCAAGAAATCAAAAGACGTGTTGCATGAGAGAAACCTGCTGTCATAGAACACTTTAGAATGCTGGGAACCAAGGATGTCCATTTAAAAACTAAGGTGCACCTGATTCAAGCCGTGGTCTTTTCAACTGCTTCCTACGCATGTGAAAGTTGAGCTATGTATGAATAAGGAAGACCGAAGAACTGATACCTTTGAACTGTGGTGTGCTGGTGATGGGTAAGGAGCATCCCATGGACCACCAAAAGAACAAATAAATGTCTTAAAGGATTCACAACCAGGGCGCTCCTGAGAAGAAGGATGGTGAAACTCTGTCTCACACTTTGGGCCTGTTGTCAGGGGGATCAGCCCTGGAAAAGATATGCTGGGAAATGAAGAGGGTCAGAGAAAGAGGGAGACTCTTAAAGAGACAGACTGACGTAGAGATTGCAACAACGGGCTTGCAGCCCAGGCCAGGGTTCAGATCTGTTGTTCCTAAGGTTGCTAGGAGACTAAGTCAACCTATTGATGCCTAATAACAAGAATTAAGGTTCAATAACAGAAACTCTTCTTTTCAGCCAGCTCTTATTTCCAGACACAAGGAGATTCTGGGCAGTATCATCACAAAATAAGATTTTAAAAGTACACAATCAAAAAAAAAGTACACAATCCATAATATTTTACTTCAGAACCCTTCATATATTAATATACTTTCCCTCACCCCTTTTCTGATTCTCCATGATTCGCCATAATTTTTAATTCATATCTTCTCTAACCCAACCCATAACTAAATCCTTGTTAAAATCTGGCCACAGTTTAATTAATCTTTTTTTTATATTCAAACATCTCATCTTCTCTACCCTCACAGTGATCTAGTCTCTGTGTTCAATTTCTTGCTTGCAAAAACTAAAACAAAGAAAGAGGGGGAAACCCAAAATGAAAAAGAAGAAAGTTTTTCTCAAGTGTCTTGTACATCTGAAAGTTTGTTTCGGTGGTTTTGGACACTAAATCTCAAAGCAAAATGTATTCCATGGCACCACCTAGTGGAAAAAGAGTACCTGATAAACTACAAATCTGTACGTGCAAAGCCTGAAAGAAGAGACCGCCCGACTAGTGGACTAGAACAGGCAGGCGCTAGCTGCCTCTGGACCAGCAACTTCCGGCCCAGCAATGCAACTCCCTACAGACTGTGCCCCGAGATCCCTAAATGTACACTGACACGTGTAAATGCACTGCATTCCTGGACTACCCTCATCTGTGTGCTTTGTTTAAAAGTTACGGAAAACACACTACCTGTTCTTCAGGCGCTCTGGTGGCCTAGTGGTTAAGAACGTGCACTGCAATCCGAATGCAGGTGGTTCAAATCCACCAGCTGCTCTGTAGGAGAAGGATGGGTAATCCCCTCCCGTGCTATTTACAGCCTCTGAAAACCCTCTGGAGGGTCAGCTGTGAGTTCCAACTCCATCGTACAAAACAACAACCTGTTGGACAGATGTTGTCTAAAGTAACAAAAAACAGGCACTATAAAAATCTATTTTATGGAAACAATTTCAAAACAGTTCATTGCCTTTCCTAATGTTATACCAAGCAGCTCTGGTCACCTAGTGCTAAGAAGCTGTGCTACAATCTCAAAGGCCCGTGATTCTAATCCACCAGCTGCTCTGAGAATAATAGGCAAGCTCCTCTCATTCCCTTTACTGCCTCTGAAAACCCACAGGGTCAGCGATGGGTCGGGTCTGATTAGACGGTACACAACATTATACCATTAAAGAGCAAAACACAAAGCAAGTTTCTATCATTTCATAGCTAGTACTTTTAACCATGACTGGTTACTACTCTTAACTAATACTGCTTCTCATTCTACAATACAGATGATGATGATGATGATGATTATACAACACAGATTATTACTTATTGTGTGATAAAAGCCATTCAATACTTCCTTCCCAATTGTTGTTGTTATGTGCTGTTGAGTCGCCTGCGACTCACAGCAACCTTATGTACAACAGCCCTAACCCCTGCTCTGCTCTATTATGTGTCAATCTTACTGTCTCTGACACACCCACCCCCATTACCCCACTCACTGAATCAATCCACCTCATAGAGGGTCTCCCTCTCCTGTGCTGTCCCTCCACCCTCCCAAGTATGCCATCCCTCTCCAAAGACTGGTCCCTCCTTGCAACATGTCCAAAGTATGTCAGACAAAGCTTTAGAATCCTTGCCTCCAAGGAGCAGCCTGGTCTCAGCCTCTCTAGGATGAACCTGTTTGTTCTCCTATCAGTCCATGGTATAATCAATACTCTTCTCCAGCACCACAGCTCAAAGGCATCAATTCTCCTTCTATCATCCCTAGTCACTGTCCAGCTCTCTGACACATTCCAAGTAATCTGATAAGACCATGGTCTGGATCAGGTGCCCTACAGTCTCCAGACTGACATCGCTGCTCTTCAGCACTCTGGAGAGGTTTCTGACAGCAGACTTTCCCAATGGAATTCATCTTTTCATTTCCTGCTTAACCTGGACTCTTCAGAATGTTCACAGAGGATATCTGTATCTATAGGTTGACAGATGTAAGGATGGGTGTGAGTGTGCAAATATATATTATGTACACACACACATATATATACATACCAACACACTGATATACTGGGAAGTAAGAAGATGCAATGCAATTCCCTAAGCACGCAAGTCAAATCTACCAGACACTCCATGGGAAAAGGCTGGGCAATCTCCTCCCACGCAATTTACTGCCTCTGAAACCTGCTGTAGGGTCAGGTATCAGTCGGCTCCACGGCACACGCGTGCACACACACAGGGTATATACACATACACAAATATATGGCTAGTTGACGCCACATTACTACACCTCTCAGTTTCTTCTAACAACTCTTAAATTCTCTACTATGGAGATTTGCTCTCTTAACTCGGCTTTTTTTATCAGCTGCCCCTTTGATCTTCAGCACACTCTGTCCCATTATCTGCAAACAGTACTCCAGCTGGTCAGATCGGAGTGGGAAGTAAACAGACTCCTGAGGGCCCAGAAAAGCCTGTGCTTTGGTGCCCAACTTCAGCAATGCAGCAAGAACTGCTCCTCTTCCCATTCCCTAAACTCTCAGCTGTTCACTGAAAATTAAACTTCTCTCAAACTTATCAAGACTTCCTTTACACACACAAAAAAAAGAATTCTAAAATCCACATACTTTCTTGGTTTACCGTCGTTAGGTGCTGTCGAGGAGACTATGACTCACAGTGACTCTACGAATGGCAGATCTGAACCCTGTCCTTTCCTGCCCCGTCCTCCTTATCGTCTCTGCCACACCTGAGCCCTTTGTTAAGGTCATAATGCCAATTCATCTCGTTAGGAGTCGCCCCTCCTCTGCTGACCCTGTATTTTTCCTGGTATGATGTCCTTTCCAAGAACGGCCCCTCCTAGCAACATGTGCAAAGTATGTGAGATTAAGTTTCACCATCATTCCCCGGCTGCACTCTCTACAAGACACCTGTGTTCTCTTGGCAGTCCGTGGGACTTTCTCCAGCAACTTCACTCCAAGATGTCAATCCTTCCTGGCATCTTTATTCACTCCCCAACCTTCAGATAAGTACTGACAAGACCAAGGCTTGGATCAGGTGCACACTAACCTTTATAAACTGACATCCTTGATCTTCAGCACCTTGGAGAGGTCCTTAGCTGCAGATTTTTCCAGTGTAACACTTGACTGTGCTTATGTGAAACCTATACTTGGACCAGGAGGCAGTCATCAGAACAGAGCAAGGAGACACTGCATGGTTCAAAACTGGGAAGGGTATGAGTCAAGGGTATGTCCTACCTCAGTATCTTTTCAATCTATATGCAGAACACATTATCCAGGAGGCTGGGCTCTATGAGGAGAAGTGTGGCATCAGGATTAAAGGTAGACTCATCAACAATCTGCCTTACACAGATGACACAACCCTGCTTGCTGAAACTGAGGAGGACCTGAAGCACCTGCTGCAGAAGGTCAAGGACTGCAGCCTCCAATATGGATTGAGCCTCAACGTTAAGAAAACAAAGATTCTCACTGCTGGGCCAAATGCGCATCATGATATATGTGGAAGAGACTGAAATTGTTAACACCTTCAGTTTGCTTGGCTCTCCAATCAACATTCTTGGTACCAGCAGCCAGGAAATCAAGAGGTGAACTGCATTGAGAAAGTCTGCTGTTAGAGACCTCTCCAAAGTGCTGAAGAGCACCAATGTTAGTCTGGAGACTAAGGTGCACCTGATAAAGGCCATGGTCCTTACAATTACTTGCTATGTATCAAAAAGCTGGACAATGACTGACTAGGGATGATAGTAGGAGAATTGATGCCTTTGACCTGTGGTGTTGGAGAAGAGTACGACTGCTAGGAGAACAAACAAGTTCATCCTGGAGAGCGTGAAGCCAAGCTGATCCTTGGAGGCAAGGATTCTGAAGCTTCGTCTGACATACTCCGGACATGTTGCAAGGAGGGACTAGTCCTTGGAGAGAGATGTCATGCTTGGGAGGGTTGAGGGACAGCGCAGGAGAGGAAGACCCTTGATAAGATGGATTGATTCCATCACTGGGGTAATGAGGTAGGTGTGTTGGAGACAGTAAGATTAGCACAGGATACAGCAGGGTTTAGGTCTGTTGTACATAAGGTCGCTATGAGTTGCAGGTGACTCGATGGCTCCTAACAATAACAGCACATCTTTTGATTTTCTTACTGCTAGTCCCAATGGTGTTGACTCTGGATCTAGTATCTTCTCTCCATCTACTATAATGCTGCATACTGGCCCTGTGGTTGACACTAAGACACAATTCATACTGAAAACTCCAGTCACCCCTTGATCTCTGCAGCAAGCGCTTCCAGTCCTCCTCACTCTCACCAAGCAAGGTTGTGCCACCTGCCTAATGCAGGTTGATTAAGTCTTCCACCAATCCTGCTGCCAGAGACACTGAAAACTAATGACTAAAGACCAAATGAGGTGTGGGATGACATCAAGGATATCATCCATGAAGAAAAGCAAAAGGACACTGAGACAAAGGTGAAAGAAAAAACTAAAAGGATGTCATCAATTGTACTAGAACGTCGAGAGGCCCAAACCAATTCCAGAATTGCCTAAGTGGAGATGAACAGAAAATTTCAAGGACAGCCTGAGAAGAAAAAGCAAGTATTCTAATGATAAAGGCAAACAAAGAGCTGGAGTTGGAAAACAAAAAGGGAAGAACTTGCTCAGCATTTCTCAAGCTGAAAGAACTGAAAACTAAATTTGAACTCTGAGTTCCAATACTGAAGGATGCCAAGGGCAAAATCCTGAACGATGTAGGAAGCACAATGCACTACGTCACTGTACAATAAAGAATTAGCCGACACGGAACCATTTCAGGAAGCAGCTTGTTCAAGAACCAATGGTGATGAAGGAAGAAGTTCAAGATGCACTGACTGCTCCCGGCGTCAAGAAGATACCAATGAATATATTTCAATTAACAGATCCGACGTTAGATGTGCTGACCAGGTTGTGCCAAGAAATTTACAAGTCAGTTACCTAGTCACCAGACAGTAGCAGATCTGTATTTGTTCCTATTCCAAAAAAGGTGACCCAAAAGGACATGGAAATTATCAGAGGGACATCACACTTGGGAGGGTGAAAGGACAGCATAGGAAAGGAAGACCCTCGATGAGATAGACTGATTCAGTCATTGGGGTAATGCAGGTAGGTGTGCTGGAGACAAGAAGATTGGCACAGGATAGAGCAGAGTTTAGGGCTGTTGTACATTGGGTCGCTATGAGTCATAGGCAACTCAACGGCACATAACAACAACAATCATTATTATCACATGCAAGCAAAATCTTACTGATGATTATTCAGAAACAGCTTGAACAGTACATCGACAGAGAACTATCAGATTTTCAGGCTGGATTTAGAAGAAACTGTAGCGCCAGGCATATCACTGCTGATGTAAGATCGGTCTTAGCTGTAAACAGAGTGTACCAGAAGGATGTTTATTTGTGTTTCATCGACTATGCAAAGACTTCTATGTGACAGTGTGTATCGTTACAAATGAGAAGAATGAGAGTCCCAGAGCACTTAATTGTGCTCATGTGAAACCTCTACCTAGACCAAGAAGCAGAAGTGAGGATGGTTGCGGGGTAGTTCATCATAGGGTCCCACAATTTGATGGGTGGAGGGAGAGATGGGTAAAGAAGAGCGAGGCCAGGGTGAAAAACAATGTATATGAACTCTGTAAGTAAGCCAGTATATAATAAAAATGTTATTAAAAAAAAAAAGCTATTGTGTAACTGAGCAAGGGAACACTGCATGATTTAGTATCAAGAATGGTGGGCCTAAGAGAGCTTTGGTGGCCTAGTGGCAAGAAGCTGCACTGCAGTCCCAGAGGAATGTGGTTCAAATCCACCAGATGCTCTGCTGGAGGAGGGGGAGCAATTTCCTCCTGTACCTGTCAGATCTGATTTGACGGTGTACACACACAAAAAATAATAAAATTTTTTAAAAAAAGAATGGTGGGCCCCAGGGCTGAATCCTTTCTCCATACCTGTCCAATCTCTAGCTGAGCAAATAATTCAAGAAAACGAACTTTATGAGGAACATTGTGTAGTGTCTAGGCTAATAAAAAATATTAAATGGGAAATTTGAAAGCTGTTCTATAAATTTTATATAAGAAAACAGTGACAATCAAAGGGAATTTGATAGAGGAGTTATAAAATGACTCTTGAGACTTCTTTTAAGCAACGAAGTTACATAGTTCTGGGATCATGCTCTAGGGAACTCTGATGGTATAGTCTGTAAAGACTGGCTCAAATCCACAGAGGCTCGCTCTGTGGGAGAAAGGTGGGCAATCTCCCTCTGTGATTTACAGCCTTTGAAAACGTGCGGGAGGGTCAACACTGAGCTGACAGCACAGGGTCACGTTAGAAGTACAGAGTACACGGCATTGTCACAGACTGTAAGGGATGATGTACACACTGTTCAAAGATGCAAACAGTGCCATCGTAGTGAGTTAAAATCTCTACCATTCTCTAACTAGATCCGCTGCTGTGAGTTGACGCTGACTCTCAACATCCCTACAGAACAGGGAGCTAGGTTCCCGGAGCGTTAAAGCTTCGTAGAGCAGCCTGCCATGTCCTTCTCCCACCGAGTGGCTAGTGGATTTGAACCACTCATCTTTCAGTTAGCAAACAAGAGCTTTAGCCACTACATCAACAGGGTTCTTTTATCATAAATCCTACCTAACACGCACAGAATAGCACAAACGTCACTGGTAAGGCTTCTTTAGTACCGTTTGCTTGGATGTCTGCAGCTGTGTCCTGAGGTCGTGACATTCTTTCCTCATCTGTTCCAGCTCTTGCTCCAAAGCATGGATCTTCAGGTCACAGCTCAACTTCTCCACCTCCCAGTTTGAGGAAGGTGGATTCAGATTCCGCATCACTACAGAAAGGACGGACAGCAGAAAGGTTACCTCTGTTTTCTGTCCTGTTTACAATCCCAGAATGATTATACCGAGAAAGACAACAGAATTACTCATAATAATAGTTTAATAGGAACTTTCAGAGATTTATGCTAATAGAAATGAATAGTAACTTTCAGAGATTTATGCTAACAGAAATTTAGAAACCCAGTAATCTTGGTTTAGAATGTAGTAGTCACTCCTACTGGCCCACTTCACTTTCTATTTAGGTTGTAAAACTGCCAGTCTGGAGTTTAAAAGAGCCTACACTAATCAAGTCTAGGCTATGACTGCACAGAGATCAGTAATCCCCTAGTTTGTAGAAGTAAATGTTAGAACTGTGATAAAAATAAGAAACACAATCAGCTGTTCATCTCATCCAGTTCCTTTATAGAGTTTGACAAGCTGGTCTGGAAGTCTGACAAGTATCATGTCAAAGCAATTTTATCACAGTACAAAATACAAAACAGCTGGCTATTACTTGACTCTGGACTTCGAACTCAACACTTAGCATCTACACCTATTTAGAAACACTCTTGACCTGCTATCCTGAGGTTTCAATTCCTAGCAAAAGTTCTCTGCAAAGTCCAAGCTTCAATGTTCATGGGTACACGCTAACCGCCACGTCCCTCAGACTTGAGCTGCCACTTCCTCTTGGACTTTTAGTTACCTTTAGAAAGGGAATAAATGAGTAAAATGACAGCTCTAATTATTCCATGGCCGTGCAGACAGGCTGAGCAGGAGGAAATGGCCAGGGCAAATGGTGTTCATGAGGAGAGCATCTAACTCTGCTTCCTCTTTTAATTCAACACAAACGAGCCCTGAATCACTATGTCTTCTCTGAGAAAAGCGCTATTTACACACATGGGGGGAACTTTACGCTGATATTTTATGAAAGGAGAAGAGAGACATAATAAGCCTTAGATACAAGTAAGGAAAACAGCCTTAGGTATAGGTAAAGAAATCGTTTCATGGATACAACACGTAAATGGACAAATGCATGGCTGGATTAGAACATTCAGAACAAGGAAGGGGCATACCCTGCTGAGTCTCCACCTCTGTCCTTAGCTGCAGAAGCTCTACTTCTTTAGACTGTAGCTGTTCATTCAATACTTTCAAAGATTCAGAGTTGTCTTTATTCTAGTTAAGCAGAGAAAATGCCAAATGACATTCAATACAATCAATGCATCTTTGCTTTCAGGTATCAGAAAGCCCCATGGTTCTCCCACAGAGTGGCTGCAGGGTTCAAACCACTGACCTTGTGATTGGCCAGTGAGTACTACCAGCACTCAGTATCACGGAATACAAAGCACTTGTGTTGTATACAAATAAATCACAATTATCAAAAAATCCCATTATTCCCTTAAACATGTTTTAAATGCATTTTACTCAAGAAGTATAAAGTCATTAACTTGTTATGTCTAACCTTAAACTTCTTGAAGGGGAAAAGTCTTTTGTAGTGTGTAGATAATTCTTTTTTGCATTCACTTACCATCTTTTCCAATTGGCTCCTCAGATTATCCCTATCAATGCAGACCTCTCGGTACGCGTGATAGGCCTTATTGACTTGCTCTCGCCCCACAGAGGCTACTTCTTCATCTGGTCGACCTTCTAAAAGCTAGAGGTTATAAAATTAAAGAGAAAGGATATTCTTAAAAACATTTTTTAAAAAAATTATTCTGAATTTTCAAAAAGCCAAGTTTCCTAATGAGATCACATTTTATTTTAATACAAGGTGGCACAACTTGCCAGGGACTGGCTGATGGCCTAAATGCTGGCCACATGAACCCATCCAGTGGTTCCACAGAAGCAGCCTCTGCTTTAAGAGTACAGAAAAGGTGCGCGGTTCGAATCCACCAGATGCTCTGCTGGAGGAGGAGGGACAATCTCCTCCTGTACCAGTCAGATCCAATTTGACAGTCCACACAAAAAAAATAATAAAATTGAAAAAGACGACTAAAAACAGAATTTCCTAGGGAGCTCTAGTGGCCTAGTGGCAAGCACCTACACTGCAATCCCAGCGTACAGACAAGACCCTCCCCCAGCCTTTCTACCTTGTGACACTAACGAGCCAGGGGTCAACTGGACAAGAGCTAACAGCACAATAATTATCCATACTGAAGAAGAACCCAAAACCCAAATCAAATCCAAAACAGCACAATCTTTTTTAAAACCTTTCTATCGCATGTGTTTTCTCGAACGGTGTGACACACTTTAAGATGCTGCTATAGCTGTTGTTAGGTGCCACTGAGGCGACTATGACTCACAGCCATCCTCTCAACAACAAATCCAAATTTTGCCCTGGCCTGCACCATCTATCGATTCTGACATGCCCACTGTTAATAGTCACCGGGCCGATCCAGTACCTCAGAAGTCCACCTCCCTTTCACTAACCCTCGACCTTTCCCATCACATTGTTTTTTTCAAGGACTAGTCCCCCCGACAGCACGCCCCAGTGTCAGAGACAAACTTCCACCGTCCCTGCCTCTAAGGAGTGTCCTGGCTGCATTTCCTCCCACACACACTTGTTTGTCCTTTTGGCCGTCCATTTGGCACTCTTGACCAATGCAATGGAAAGGTCATTCATTCCTCTTCAGTCTTCCTCACTCACTGTTCAACTTTCAGATGCCCAGGAAGTAAGTGAAAATACCATGGCCTGGATCAGGAGCACCTCAGTCTTTAAACGGATATCCTTGCTCTTTAGGACTCTGGAGGGAACCCTGAGAGCAGATTTCTCAATGCAATACGTCTTTAACTTCTTCACTTCTAACACCAAGGGTGCTGATTGTGGATCCCAGTAAAAGGAAATCATTGACAACGTCAATCTTTTCTCCATCTATCATGATGTTGCCTATTGATTGGTCCAGTGATGAGGAGTTTGGCATTTTGGGGTGTTGTGTTTTTTTCTGTGTTGAGATGTAATCCTAATTAAGATTATAGTCTTTGATCTTTGACAGCAAATCTAAGTCCTCTTCACTTTCTGCAACAAGGTTGTGTCATGTGCATATCGCAGGCTGTTACCGAGTCTTCCTCCAATCCTGATGTCACTTTCTTCTTCATATAGTCCACCTTCCCAAATGTGCTCACAGACTGAACAGGTATGGAGAAAGGATACAACCCTGATGAGCGCCTTTCTTGTTTTTAAACCATGCAATGTTACCAGGTTCTGTTCAGACAACGGCTTCTTAGTCTATGTATGACACAATTAAGTGTTCTGGGATATTAATTCATAATGCATCACAGAAGCTCATTCTTCTAAAAGTTCTTACACATCTTCTAAGCCATTAATATGAAATCTCCATCATCAGAGAGCTACCAGGGGAAGGCACTTGACATGTGAGGAATAAATGTGCTAGTTCATGAAAGCCTGTATTATTTCAGAATAAGATGGGACAGGATGCTTGGTCACAGAGAACAGAGATATTTCTCATATTAACTACATGCCAAACCACGATTTTTCTGAATTTCAAATAAAGAGCTACACGCTTCAAAATTGGAATTCTCTCACTCTATCCCAGCATATAAAAAGTACATTTAATCCCCATTACGGCAAACGATAAATTCACATGAATGCATAGAAATTAATGTTATAATTGATTTCCCCTTCACTAATAACAAACCTTATTGCCAAGTTTCTCGAAGGATTTTCATTTTCTTAGCTGCTAAGAAATCCATTCCCTTCACCCTGTGTGGAAGGTGCTGCTTGGAAAACACAAGTGACACTGACTTTTAACTAACAAAATAGAAACTACACTAAGATAGAACCTTAAAACTCAAATAGAAGCGGCCAGTGGGGAAGTGTTCAACAGACAAAGCCAAGCAGACGTGAGAATTTATTCTGAATTAGCTACAGGGTTTATAAAGGAGTCCTGGTGGCACAACAGATGACCACTTGGTTGTGACCCCGAAGGCTGGCAGTTCAAATTCACCTGGGGTTCTATGCGAGAAGACCTGACAATCTGCTCCTATAAAGACTGTTGTTAAGTGCCGTCAAGTCGGAGGTGACTCACAGTGACCCTATGAATGAAAGACCTGGAGACCTGTATAACTTTCGTCCTTTCTCCAGATTCATAGGGTTTCCAGGGGCAAGCCATTACGGAAGTGAATGTCACTCCTGCTTCCAAGCGTGTTTTGATCGAGGACCTCTACCAAACACTGTCCACCATGGGTGACCATTCTCACATCTGACACATTAGTGTCACAGTGTTCAGCTTCACAGTATCCACAAGTTACCTCTGTACAGCAAGTGGACATACCAGGGTCATGCAACCTAGAAGAATGTTTCACCAGAAACAAGTAGGGCCCTAAAGGATTTTAAGCTACTGCCTGGAGCAGGCTCCACCCTTATTTACCCTTACTCTAAGGCCCTTGGTCTAAGGCCCAGGGCCACCCACCCACTTTAGAAGGGTTATAACAACAGTAACACACAAGGAAAAGGACCCCAGAAACTTCCCTTGCCTGACTGCCACCAAGAGGAGCCACCATCAAGACGCCAGCCATCCTGCCAGTCAGCCTGCCAGACTTCCAGAGTGTCAATAAAGATGAGAGCCCAGAAAAACCCCTGGGCGGCTCGACTTTGTCACAAGGTGTCACTCTGAAGCAATCACACACAACTAGATCACTTTGCTGATAAATTCTAAACAACTCAAGAGACCCAGTTTCTGTATAGAAAAGTAAACAGCAGTTATTTATTTATCCTTTAAAAGCAGTACTCATGGGAGCTCAGCTGGCCTAGTGATAAGAAACTGCAGAGTGATCCCAAAGGCATGCGGTTCAAGTTCACCAGCTGCTCCCGGGAAAAAGATGGGCAATCTCTTCCCACGCGATTAACTGCCTCTGAAAACCCGCTAGAGGGTCAGCTATGGGTCAGTTTTGACTCGATGGTACTCAACAACAAAACTCAAAATGTGTCAATATCAATGTATATACGTAAATGAATAGATCTACATACATAAATCATACTTGAAAAAAACGGAACTTAAAAAAAAAGCAGGTATTCCTATGTGCATGCAAGAACGAAAAAAAAAATTGAAGATGATAAAAGTTATGGTGAATTCTCAGTTGTGGTGAAGAAATCTGACTCTCTGATTTCCCTCACTGGTGTGTCATTTACTTTTGCACCAATCTTTAAGCTATAATATAATGAGAATACAATGAGATCTGGATAAAGAAGGAAAATATTTCAAAACTTTCCCTTCTAAGTTATTATTAAGCCCTAGGCGACAGATACCAGTGACATCAAACAGGGAACACAATGCCAGAGGGTTAGAGATTAGTGGTCAACGGCTGGAAATTTAGTATTAAAATGGACGTGAAGAAGGAAAAATATTTAAAGTTTCAAATCTTTTTCAAACTGTTCCTTAACTGATAAAACACACTGCTGATAAAATTACCTTTTCTTCCAAAACTCGTATTCTTTTCTTTAACAAAGAGTTCTCTTTCTCTGAGTCCTTCAGTCGTTTTTTGATGTCTTCGTACGCCGTGACCAGGGCAAAATGCGAAGCAACAGACTCATCTCCCGAGTATATGGAGACGGGAATCACTCTGTCTCTCCCGTGAGCTTTCTCGTGGTTCAGAATGCAGATGTCGTCTTCCATCAGCGTGTCCATGACAGCTAGGTCAAAGAAAAACAGGGACACTCAGGTCTTACCGAATGAACCAGCAGGGGTGGGGGATACGTGTGTTCAGAGACCTGGGAAGACCAGGCAATGTTTAAAAACGCCCATCTTTTTGAAACAGTATGAAGAGCGGCCTCTGGAAGCAGCCTGCCCTGTTTTCCTAATCCAAACTCTACTGCTCGGTATCTGAGTGGCTCTGGGTCAATTACCCGACAGTATTTCGCTGCTGTTTCTGCTGTTACTAACTCCACCATCAGAGGCGCAAGGAGAACGAATCCTATCTTTATTACTAACTGCATGGCAAGAATCAGCATGAATTTAGTTACAATTTAGACACAGACTCACCCTCCCCTCCCACATCGCTGCGACCCTTGTCACCACTCTGTACAGCACTTTCTCTTTCACTCTAACTACCCAGTCAGGTCAAAGCATTGCCGGCCACCTGGAGCAAAGCCGACAGGCTTCAGGGTCATAGGCACACAACTGCACAAGTCCCCGGACTCAAGCCCCCAACCTAGCCAGCCCTCCCAGGGCCGGGTCACAGCCTAGCACTCTGTCCACATTCACTGCCATCCCGGGCAGCCTTTCCGTGTTACCAGTTAGCTGTATCCTCAGGAGTTAGGCCTCTGTCCTTACGACTGGCTGTGCGACCCTCCCCTGAGTTAAGTCTTCCTAGCTGAGTCAGTCTTATGGCCTCCCGGGATTTGTTCTCTGTAACGACTCACAAAAGTCACAGGCTCTGCCTAGACTTGTAAAGAGGCCTGGGGACACAGTGGCTATTTGGCTGCTAAGTCAGAGATCAGTAGTTTGAACTCACTGGCCTCTCCCCAGGAGAAAGCTGTGGCAATCTGCTTCTGTATAAAATGTACCGCTGCTTTCATTTAAGCGCCATGGAGTTGAATCCCACTCCCATGAACAGCATGTTGAAACCTTGGCTGTTCTGCAACAGCCCCATCCTCTCCCCCTTGCTGTTGTTCCATCTCACGGAGGGGCTCCCTCACTGGTACAGTGACAGTGTGAATCCAAGTCACTGAGGAGCTTCTGCTCTCTGGGTGACTCTCCACTTTCCCAAGCACGGCCGTTTCGAGGAGTCTCGTCGACAAGCCCACAGCACGAGACATGAGGTTTCACCATCCCTGCCTCTAAGAGGCACCCTGGCTGTCCTTCTGGGACAAACTGTGCGCTCTTCGGGCAGTCAACAGAACATTCAGCACTCTTCACCAGCACCACTTTGTAAAGGCATCAGTTCTGCCATCTTTTTTACTGGCTGTCCAACTTTCGCATGCATGGAAAGCAAGAGGAAATCGTAAGCACGGGCTCTAATTCAGGACGCTTCCTAGAGATCCCCACTAAACATCCGAATTTAAAAGGACTCTGTCTACTTGCGGGTGGAGCCTTTACCACCCAAGCCCTCTGCAGTAAGCCTAGAATTCCGGCACCTGTTGCCCAGGTTCCAAAGACTGAGAAACTCGCAAATTAAAAAAGGAAGACTTCAACAAGCAAAAAGGCAACAGAAAACATTTACTCAATGCTATTTTCAAAAGGAGAAGTGCCCTTTTTAGTGTAGAAAGACAAATGTAAGATAATTTATTTTTTTTTTATCAGGCTGAAGTCATTTATCTGCTTAGAGGGTCAATTAGGAGGAAGTCTTTCTTATCAAGTTGAAATCTGTTACTCACAGTTCTGGGTGCCTGCCTACCCTGCAATCCACAGGTGAGAGGGACTCCCTTACTGTTCACATACCCCCCTCGGACCCTCCACTGGGATTCCAGAGCGGCGGACAGCACAGGGCGGCCACCTTTCTCCTATGGAGCTGCTGCTAGGTTCAAACCACCAGAGACGTACCACCTTTGGGTCCGCAGCACTGCTACAGAGAATGCCCCCAGAGCACACCCTTCCTTAAAGTGTGGAATACACATGCGCTCTACCCCAGATCCTTAACCTCGCCCACCAATATTCCCGCAGAACTGTTCTTGCTGAAATCTGAGAACCTTTCTCTTAACATACTTTAATAAGTATAAATAAAATTATAAACGGCTTTTTCTATTAAAAAAGGAGAAAAAAAATACTACAGCTTGGGTCAAATTCACCTTGGTCTTTAAACTGACATCCTTGCTCTTTACCACTTTAAAGAGGTCCTTGACAGCAGAACTGCCCAGCACCAGCACGCTTTTTGTTTTCCTGACTACAGCTTCCGTGGATGTTAAATGCAAATCCAAATAAAGTTAAATCCTTGACAATCCTTGCCAATTTCTACTCCATCTATTATGATGTCACACACTGGTCCAGCTGTATTTTGTTTTCTTGATGTTGAAGTGTAATGTACACTGAAGGCTTCAGTCTTTAGTCTTCTTCACTAAGTACTTCAAGTTTTCCTCACCTTCTGCAAACAAGGTGTGTCATCAGCTGCAAAATAGATTACTGATCAATCTTCCTCTAATCCAGACGCTATATTCTTCTCTATCATAGAGTCCAGCTTCTCAAATTACTTGCTCAGGAGCAGAAAAGATACAACCCTGACACACAGCCTTCCTTTATTTAAACTATGCAGCATTCCTCCTTCTGTTCAAACAACTACTTTACAAAGGCATTAGACTGACTACATCTGCGCAACAAGTTAACAGGGAAACTCAGTAAGTAGGAGCAGTTAAAATCAGGCCAATGGCTGAAACAGGACCAAAATTAAAGATAATTAAACAAGTCCAGGAGAGCCAAAACACGGGCTTGAGTCTACCACACTTGGAATTTAAAAACCACTTCAAGAACTTATTTGATTCACTTAACACTAATGACTGAATACCAGCTGAGTTGTGGGATGGTATCAAGGACATCATTAAAGAAAAAAAAATCAAAAGGTTGTTAGAAAGAAAGCAATGCTCAAATTAGATGTCAGGGTAAACTCTAAAAACATGCTCAACATGGGGAAGTTGAAATGAAGGGAATAAATGAAGTAATAAAGTTGAATAGATTATTAAAATGAGCAATTTGAGAAGACAAAACAAAGAATTATTATAAAATGTGCAATGCCCTGAAGTTAAAAAACCAAGGTGGGAGGGGACCCAAGCGTGGTATTTCTCAAGCTGAAAGAACTGAACAACAAATTCAAGTCCCACATTACAATATCGTAAGATTCTATAGACACAGTACGAAATGATGCCGGAAACATCAAAGAAGCCAGAAGAGATCCAGAGTCACAGAACCAATAAGAACTGGTCAGCACTGGACCACCCAGGAAGCAGCACTGCTCAAAAGCCAGGGCTAAGAAGTCCCAGCTGCACTGAAGGCACTGGCAAAAAAGAAGGTCCCCAGAATCAATGGATTACCCATTGAGGTGTTTCAGCAAACAGATGCAGCCCTGGACATGCTCACTAGTCTGTGCCAAGAAACGGAGACATTCATACTTGTGCCTATTACCAAAAAAAAAGGGGGGGGGGTGATTCATTATAGTATGGACATTATCAAGCACCATCATTAACAACCTGCGTTATGCAGATGACACAACCCCGCTTGATGAAACTGAGGGGGACCTGAAGCACCTGCTGCAGAGGGTCAAGGACTGCAGCCTTCAATATGGATTGAGGCTCAATGTCAAGAAGACAAAGATTCTCACCACTGGACCAATTGGCAGCATCATTATGGATGGTGAAGAGATTGAAATTGTTAATAGTTTTAGTTTACTTGGTTCCACAATCAACACTCTTGGTATTAGCAGCCAGAAAATCAATAGACGAATTGCACTGGGAAAGTCAGCTGTCAGGGATCTCTCCAAAGTACTGAAGAGCAGTGATGTCAGGCTGGAGACTAAGGTGCCACCTGATCCAGGCCATAGTCTTCGCAATTGCATGCTATGTGTCAGAGAGCTGGACAATGACTAGGGATGATAGAAAGAGAATTAATGCCTTTGAGCTGTGGTTCTGGAAAAGAGTGTTGAATATACCATGAACTGCTAGGAGAACAAACAGGTTCATCCTGGAGAGCGTGAAACTGGGCTGCTCCTTGGAGGCAAGGATTCGGACGCTTCATCTGACATACTATGAACATGTTACAAGGAGGGACTAGACAGTCCTTGGGAGGGACGTCATGCTTGGGAGGGTGGAGGGACAGTATTAAGAGAGGAAGATCCTCAATGAAACGGATTGAGTCAGTGGCTGGGGAAATGGGGGAGGGTGTGTCAGAGACAATGAGGTTTCCACAGGATAGTGGAGGGTTTACAGCTGTTGCACACAGGATCTATGGGTCACAAGCAACTCAACGGCACATAACAACAATCATTAACATCAAGTGCAAATTCAATCTTGCTGAAAATGATCAGAAAATGGCTGAAGTCATACACTGTCAGACATTCAAGCTGGATTCAGAAGAGACTGGAGCAGACAGTATGGCTGATGTCAGATGAAGCTTGGTTCAAAGTAGAGAAGAAAGAGGAAGCCCCTCAACCAGCTGGACTGACACAGGGCCCACAGCAATGGACTTGAGCACGGTGGACATACTGAGGTCACCAATCATTTCTCCATGAGGATCAGTACAAGAGTACTTCCTGTAAGATGCATAGTAGGATCAAATGTCTGGCTTCACCAAACTGCCACGCCACAACTTCTGACATCAATTACTCCTCCACCCCTTGGCCCTCTTACTCCCATCTGCTTTGCTTTTGGGTTCTGGAACTCACTGGAAGGTCCTCTGACACACAAAACCCATCAGGGAAATGGCTCATGCAGCTGTAGATGGCCTGGGCTGATGCATGTGGTGGCAGACGCCGGTGAAGGACAAGCCCGGAAGCTGCAGACTGAAGCTGGACAGATGCAGTGTCCCACGTGAGCAAAACTGAGCTGCCCAGGACCTAGAAGGAAGCACGAGGTAGTGCCTGGCTTGTAGTTAACGGTGTGTAGTCTCCAGGAACTGCTTTCTAGCTGAACCTCCTGCAGATTTTCAGAGGACACGGTCTCAGGGCTGTAAATCACATCCCCCCGGAGAACTAAGGGTGGTGACCTGGGTCATCCTTCCAGATGTATCCCAATTCAATCGACCTCCTTAACACACAAGTTAATAGCCCCAGAACGAGGATGGCTAGAACCACCAAACAGGCTGTGGCTGGAAGGGCCACAGAATTTAACGCACTGTACAGTGAGGCTAGCATAGGCTGTGCCACAGACTCCCTTCACTGTTTACAGGGTCGTTATGAGTCACAGCCCACTCACAAGCACCTAACAGTACCAACAACTACGTTCCTGAGAAGTAGTCCAGGGATGTAAGGCAAGGTCTCAGCATCCTCTGCTAAGGAGCGTTCTGGCAGGACCTCTTCCAGAAAGCCCTTGGGCTAGCAGTGTAACCTGCTTTGGAATGCACAGCAGAGATTATGTGAGAACTGTTGCTGAGTCCCACCCCATAGCTGACCTTCCAATGGGTTTTCAGAGGCAGTTAAATGCATAGGAGAAGACTGCCCATCTTTCTCTCGTCAAGCAACTAGTGGATTCGAACCCTATGCCTTTGGATTGGCAACGCAACTCCTTACCACTAAGCCATCAATCAGAGCTCCCATATATAAGAAAAGTCACATACTAAGGCATACCAATAAAGAAACTAAATTAGGCATCAGAATGTATTCATTTTTAAAATAAGTACTATTTAAAATTGTTGCAAACTGAAAATCTTAATTGAAATTTTTATTTCGGCAACACAGTATCTAGTAACATTAATGTTAAAACTATTAATGCTTATCCAAACGCACTGTAAGCTGGAAGGAGGGGAAATGTCTATCCCTGGGAGGGATGATTACAAGTTGCTATGTCACTTCATTTATCACTGTGCTAACAGGTAACCTTTCAGCACAGGGAGGCTGCTCTAACAGACAGATAAAGACTAGCAATGTCCTCCCATGCAATTTACTGCCTTTGAAAATCACATCAGACATGTTGAATGTACACAAATAGTAAGCCACAAATAGCAGTCACAAGTTACAAAATATACACAAAGAACAAAGTCACAAAGTAGCCAAGAGTACATAGCCTTTCCTGGTTGTACTTATGCCAACATCCTTCCTCAACCTTCTATCTATAAGGAGTAAAGGGCAAAATCAATCTCCATAATAGTCTATGTGTTTCCTATTGCCAAAGGGGCCCTTTAGAATAGTGAGAGAAGATCTTCACCCTGAAACCTACAGCGT
>NW_006399777.1:18103726-18110567 GCF_000299155.1 Elephantulus edwardii | reverse complement strand
AAAAAGCTAACAATAAAAAAAAAAGGAGTAAAGGCAATTGCAGTAGTTAGCATTAGAGTAACATTCAACTTTCTGTCCTCCGGTTATAATGAAGTATCTCTGGTCCAGGCAGTTTGAGATTTCTAGACAAATGCTAAAAAAGCCTAGCTGCCTATTTTAAGTGACAATCTAGATGAAACTAGACTAGCTTTATGTCTTATCTTTTAACATCTTATTATATTGTCATGTGCTGACTGACACATTGGATGAATCATGCAAACACTCTGTATTTGTTTATTAAATTTGTGCTTCTTTGTAGACATTTGTAAAAGAGTAGTGGAGAAAAGACAATTAGAAAAAACAGACAAAAATTTTGAGTACAATGAAATTTCTAAGTCTGACGAACGAGAGACAGCAGCATAAAATGTGGCATAAAAAGGTGGGAGAAAAGAGAACAGTTCTGGGGGATAGGAGAGAGACAGTAAAAAGAAAAACACGGATTTTCATGTTTAAAAGATAATTTACAATTTAACACGTTAACTCTCCAGCTTCTCTACAATCAACATTAAGAGGAGGCTCGGCTCTTCCTGTGCTACATAGTCTTTTGAGTTTGAGATACTAGAAAAGATAGAAATAATGCTAGTGTCGGACTGTCTTTATAGCAGGAATCCATACAACTGCTATTGTATTTCATCATCATATTATCATTTCTTGATCACTTCCTGTCTTGATCTAGTTATGTCCTCACAAAAACACCCTCAATAAATGAAGGACTTTAACAAGGAAACACTCGTTCAGTTATGGAGGCTGGAAGTTCAAACCCAGGGTGTCAGCTCTAGGAAACGGCTTGTCTCTTTTTTTTTTTTTTTTTACGGCTTGTCTCTTGGTTCTAGGAGGGTTCCAGTACATGCTCTAGTCTGGAAGGGTTCCAGCACATGCTCCATTCTGGAATATTCTTATTTGGTGGTAGGAGGTCCCTCTTTCACTTGATTCTCTTTCCTTTTGTTTATCATTGAGATCAGAGTTGATGAAGCCCACATCTCAGAGAAACACATTGCTACATATTGTGCTGTTAGCCAAAGGTTGGTGACTCAAATCCACCAGTCATTCCAAGAAAGACAAGCAGTATCTTCCCACAGATGTACAGCCTCAGAGACCAGATGGAGGGTCATTAAGTGTTGGAAGCGACTCCAAGGCATCTGGTTTTATGTTCTAAGGAAAGCAGCCTCGGCAGTGCAGGGTGTTTATAATGTGTTCTGCTGAGATTAGTAGCAGATTAGTCACAAAATATGGGGAAGCATTCTCCCAAATGTTTGATCTGGGATAGCGCTCCACGCTCCATGATTTCCGACATCAACTGTCCCTCCTTTGTTGAGTTCCCTCATACCTCTACGTCCCCTGGGGTTGGTGGTTTGCCGGAAGGTGTCACAGAGACTCAAACCTGTCAGGGAAATCACTCGCACAGCTGTGGGTGATGCAGGCCACTGCGGCAGGGACTGGTGAGCGAGGGAGCAGGATCCTGGAGACTGTCCCAGGAGAGAACATCCAGGAGAGAGGACCCCAGGACCTCCCAGGAGCTAACACAGCAACCAACACAGGTCTCCAACAGGGTGGAGCCTGCAGCCCACCCTAATCCTATCTCAACACTGTAAATACTTCACCACAAAACAAACAGTTCATCAGCGACAACAAAGATATTTTAAACAATAAAGCATTCAAAACTACCAGCCCCACCCCTGGACGAAGATGTGTGACCTCCCCTGTGAAGAGCACTGGAAACCCGCCTGAGGGGCGAGAGTCAATGGGAGGGTGTATGATCTTGGGTATGATAATGGGAGGGTAAGATGGTCAATTTCCTCCTTCAGATTGGCTGGTGGTGCTGTGGACCGCTGAGTCAGAACCAACCAGCAGTTTTCACAGGCAGTTAATCACACAGAGGGAGGCTGCCCATCCTTTTCCCATGGAGCAGCTGCTGGATTAGAACCCTATGCCTTTGGTATTGCAGCACAGCTTCTTGCCACTAAGCCATCAGTGCTCCCTACTGCCTTGGCAACACGGATGGTGGCTCTCACATGGGATGTGATGGCAGTGAATGTGCGTTTTCACTCTATCTAGGAGCCCTGGTGGCACAGTGGATTAGCTATCAGGCCGCTATCCACAAGGCCGGCAGGAGGAAGCTGCCAGGCGCTCTGCAGGAGAAAGAGGGGGCAGTGTGCTTCTGTGAAGCTTTCAGCCTCCGGGATCCTCCAGGCAGCTCTACGCCCCTGCGGGGTTAGCGAGCATCCGAAGCATTGAGATGAAAAGAGGTTTCATTTTGGTATCATCCTAAATGAAAACAAAGTCTTCAGAAAGGTACCCTAAAGAAACCATAACCGCCACCCAACAGATATATGTACACCAATGTTTATTGCAGCTTTGTTCACAATAACAAAGAGCTGGAAACAACCCAAGTGCCCATCAACAAACGAAGCTGTATTATATTCACACAATGGAATACAATTCAGCATTGAAAAACAAGGAATTCATGCAATATTATACAAAATGGGTGACCCTGGAGGACATTATGTTGAGTGAAATATCTCAATCACAAAAGGACAAATACGGCATAATACCACTGTCACAAGAGAAGACTGACATCGGGGTTGGGGGAGACTGAGAAAGATGTGATAAATAAGGTATATACTGCATTGAAACAGACGAGGGAGAGAACTGCTTAAAAGGGATGTGTGATTAGGTATTATTGTCATGACAGGAGTCCAGAAAGAAGGCTGCAGAGTGGCGTGGACTTGGGGGGAGGGACTGACTAACAATGAAGGAATTTTTTTCTTTTACTTTTCAAAGAGAAAAGCGAATTGGGAGGAGGGGTGGGCAGGGAGAAAGTGCAATAATGAATGAATGAAAATCCAAAGTCTCTATAAATGTTCACTAAAATTAATTAGAAAGAAAAGGAAACTGCATAGCCTACCTTATCCAGTACAGCCAATCGGCGGCAGAGCTGGGATATTAACGCAATACAACATTCGTGAGGAAATACAGTTCTGAGCTGGATCTGTGCAATCAGTCTCCACAAACAGAACTAAGTGTACAGCAGAAAGCAGAGCAGGATTTCAAAGATCTGGATTTTAGTCTGGGGTCCGGCAGTGTGATCTGGCCAGTCTGCTTCTCTAGACCTAAACTTCCCCACCTACAAAATGACACAGTTGAACGAGATCAGTTAAGATGTCACCTTCCTAAACACAGAAGCAAAATTTGTATCTAAAGAGAAATGGAGGCCTTGGCAGAAGTGACGAGCCATTTTTGCTGGAAGCTGAAAGAGATGTATCACATACACACGACCTCAAGTCCAAACCAGAGTCGACACGAAATGTGTCACTGCCATCACAGAAGAAAATATGAGGCTCAACGAGGCGAGGGGACTGTGCTACAATGGATCGCACGGAAGCACATGACTGATCTCATTTATGAATTAAAGTATGCTGAGATTTTTTTTTCCCCCTGTTGTCTTTCAAACTAAGGTTTTGGTGGAATTTCCATCACATTGCACATTTGTGAAGTCAGGACATCCTTGTACTTACTTTCTGTGATTATTTGGGGCCAGTTTGTAGAAGGCTTGGAATCATACTTTCTAAAAGCAGACAGATCTATACTTACTCTTTTCCCTTTTTCCAGTGAAATATTAAGGGCATGTATTTTCAAATTCTCTCCTCACCATTTTTGGCACAGCAGCGCAGAAGGCTTGAATATATACGCCCCTAACCCTGTCGAGGGTACACCTCTCTTTTGCTTTCTCTCTACCTTTCCCAGGGACTGGCTCCTCTTAAAATGTCCAAAGTATGTTAGACAAAAGTTTCCCCATTCTTCCCTCGAAGAAGCTGTGTGGGGGACCTCACCAGAGGACAAAGAGCAACGATGTCAGGCTAGATACTAAGGTGCGCCTGATCCAGGCCATGGTCCTCTTAGTTGCTTGCTATGTATTTCAGAGCTAGACAATGAATAAAGAGGACAGAAGGGGAATCAATGCCTTTGAGTTGTGGCGCCTGAACATACCAAACACTGCCAGGGGAATAAACAGGTCTGTCCTATAGAGGGTAAAACCTTGTTTCTCCTTGGAGGCAAGGATTGTGAAACTCGGTCTCACATACTTTGAGCATGTTACCAGGAGAGACCTGTCCTTGGAGAAGAACATCATGCTTGGAAGGGTGGAGGGACAACATGGGAGAAGACGACCCCAGATGAAATGGATTGACACAGTGACTGTGGCAATGGGGGCAGGGGTGTCAGAGATGGTGAGACTGGCACAAGACAGGGTTCAGAGCTACTGTGAATAGGGTCACTATGAGTTGTAGTTGAATTAACAGCTCGTAACAACAACTACATATTCAAACTAGTTTATTCAGAAGGAAGACCTTTTTTCCAAGATGTTGTTCTTCATATATTAATGAAAAATATCGATTATTCCATGGGCTGCCAAAAGAGAGAGTTCTAGCGGCCTAGCGGCAAGAAGCTGCGCTGCAATCCCAAAGGTTCAAATCCACCGGATACTCCTCTGGAGAAGGAGGGCAAGCTTCTCCTGTGCCAGTCAGATCTGACTCAACAGTACACAAGGAGAAAAAAAAAAGAACAAACAAGTATGATTTGGAGGAAATGCCACCAGAGTGTTCTGTAGAGGCAAGGATGATGAAACTTTCGTCTCATACTTGGGGTATGTTGTTAAGAGGGGGCTGTTCCCTGGGGAAGAAGACACCACACTGGAAAAGGTAGAAAGGGTCAGAAATAGAAAGGACAGACCTTCAACAAGAAGAACTGACACAGTGACGGCAAGAACAGGCTCTTGCGTGGTAAAAATCACGAGGACTGCGTAAGGTCTTGTTCTGTCACCACAGAGCTGCTATGTGCTGCTGTAGCTGACACAGACACCAATACCACTCTCTCAATGTCATGTACCTTGGGGAGCCCTGGTGGCTTAGTGGTAAAGAGCTGCACTGCCAACCCAAAGGCAAGGAGTTCGGATGCACCTGCGGGACGAGGATGGGCAATCTCCTCCAAGGTGACTGATGCCCTCTGAAAACCCGCTGGAGGGTGAGCTATGAACATACACCTTAGGATGTAAATGCTTTATAACTCACTGTACATCCAAAGGGTACGCCACATCGGCCACACAGTAAGAAAAACAGACTTTCATATATATATATTTTTTTTTAAGTTTTGGTTTTTTGGGTTTTTTTTTTAAATTGTGTGTGTGTGTGTGTGCGCGCGCGTGTGTGTGTGTGTGTGTGTGTGTGTGTGTGTGTGTGTGTGTCGTCAAATCAGATCTGACTAGTACAGGAGGAGTTTGCCCCTCCTTCTCCAGCAGAGCATCTGGTAGATTCTACTGACACTTTCACTTTTTATGACCCTCCAAGAGTCATCTCAGCACAGCATTCCTCCAGAAATCAGTTTGGACAGTCAGGGAATCCGGAGATTCTCTGTCAGGGCCAGCATAGGTGTGAAAACCAGCATATACCTTTTCATCGCTCTAATAAATTAGAACAGCTCTGTGAAATCAAACAGCGATTACACAGTGCACACTACTGATGTTATAAACCATGATTCTGGAGTGGTGCAAAAGGAACGACACTTCTACATGCGCATATATATACGTAAAACAAAAAATGTCACCTTTCATTATTTCAGGGACTATAAAGAACACCAGAGAGAGAATGAGAACGTGGCTTAGCATCTTTGTCAAGCAAATAAAGGGAAAACTCTGGACCCAGTGCCCGGTGTTCTGACTTAATCCGATGCATTTCTCATCACACTACGCTGCCTCATTCATATTAAAAACCTTTATGATCATACACCATTTCTCAGTTATCTGTTCCGATCCAGTGAAACAGACACTATTTCCAAGTAACAGATAACGAGGAGTCAAACCAAAACAGACTGGCAAGTCAGATCCCAGCATTTCCAGCGAGTTTAAATTATGTTAAATTACTTCTGAGTTCTTGCTCAACTCCATTTAAAATGCCAAGTGTGGTAAATTACGGTCTTTGACCATCCTTAATTTACTTCCAACAGCTCCTGGAGCAATTCCTGTTTTACCAGTTTTCTTTAGTATTTTACTACTTCTTTAGTATTTTACTACTTCTTTAATATTTTACTATTTCTTTAATATTTTACAATTTCTTTGATATTTTACTATTTCTTTTATATTTTATCTCATGAAATGACTGTTCCTAAGAGGATCGTGACCTACCCTACGTGTTGCGCCATCCAGGGGGAAAAGGACCCACAAAATCACACATCTAAAAATCCAAACAAACCCCAAACCATCCTAGAACATGCTAAGTCCTTGATAACGCACAGGGATCCGGTGTCCCCAGTGTCTGCCCAGTGTCACCCCAGATGCACGGCTTTCCTTCCTTTCGGATACAAAAGCCGCTCCAATGAATGAACTTCAACAGAAGGGGTCCCCGTAATCAGGGGGTCCCCGTAATCAGGGCGAGGGGAGGGAGAGAAGCCAGGACCGGAAACAGCTGGGGTTCGGGGTGACAGCGGGAGGCGCTGCCCTGGAAGGGGGGCAGGGTTGTGCAGCGGCGATGACAGGTGTCATGGGCCCAGCCACCCCCAGCCCTGCCCCGCGGGAGCCCGCCACTCACCCCGGAGCCCGGCGACGTGGACCCGCCTCCCCGGCCACCGACTTTCGATTCCCCAAGCTTTGCAAGCGGATCCCAATCAAACCCGGGTCGCCAGGGGTCACCGCGGGCTTCCGGTTTCCTCGACGACGACGCCGCCGCATCGCCAGCGAAGGCAGCTGCTCGGGGAGCGCCGGAGCGGGGCGTCCATGGCTCCCGCCGCGCCTGCGCCGGGGGGAGACCGGGAG
>NW_006399777.1:18044002-18103621 GCF_000299155.1 Elephantulus edwardii | reverse complement strand
CAGACCCGGGCTCGCCCTTCTGGAGCGGCGTGGGCCGGCCGGAGGGCGGAGCGGGCGGAGGGACACGCGAGCGGCCTGAGACTCCGCAGGGCACGGCCGGAAGAAGGGCTCGCGCCGTCCAGGGGCCGCGCTGCGTCCGTGCGGGGAGACCGGAAGTCGGGCCCCCGTCCGGCGGGGGCGTGGGGACGGCGGGCCGGCCGCACTACGAGTCCCGTGAGCCTCCGCCGCTGGGCGTGGCTGATGACGTCACGGAGGCGGGGCTGGTGCCGTCTGAGCCCTATCAGCCACCGTAGCCACCATGCTTTGAAGGATGTCATCTGTCCTTATGTCTGCGCCTTGTTTTTGTTGAGTGCCTTCAGATAGGAACCGACTCATCGCTGACCCTCCAGCGGATTTTCAGAGGCGGTAATGCTCCTCACACGAGAGGACATTGCCCATTTTTCCCCCCGGTGGATTTGAACCTTGGGCCTTTGGGATTGTAGCACAGCTCTTCTTGTTAAGTGCCAGCGAGTCCAGTAAGACTCAATAGCGACCATATGGACAACAGCCTTGAACCCTGTCTTAACCTATTGCTATTATCATCATCATCATCATCTCTGATACACTTGAGCCCATTGCTGCAGTCATTATCTCAAAGAGGATCTTCATCGCTTTTGGCTGATCAGCCACCTTTTCGAGCATGATATCCTTTTCCAAGGAATAACCTCTCCTAGCATGTCCAAGTACTCGAGAGCAATGGTGTCTCTCTGGAGACTAAGGTGCACCTGATACAGGCCATGGTTTTTGCAATCACTTGTTAGTTATGCATCAGAGAGTTGGACAATGACTAGGGAGGATAGAAGGAGAATTGACGCCTTTGAGCTGTGGTGCTGGAGAAGAGTATTGAATGTACCATGGACTGCCAAGAAAACAAACAGATTCATTCTAGAGAGGGTTAAACCAGGCTGCTCCTTGGAGGCAAGGATTCTGGGGCTTCGTCTGACATACTTTGGACATGTTGTAAGGAGAGACAGGTCTTTAGAGAGGGACATCATGCTGGGTAGAGTAGAGGGACGGCGCAGGAGGGGAAGACCCTCTCTGAAGTGGATTGATTCAGTGACTGGGGTAATCGGGATGGGTGTGTCAGAGGCAATGAGATTGGCACAGGATAGAGCACAGTTTAGGGCTGTTGTACATAGAGTCGCTATGAGTCGCAAATGACTCGAAGGCACATAACAACAACAACAAACAGCGTGTCCAAAGGAAGAGATGACGCTTTGTCATCATTGCCTCCAAGGCGCACTCCAGATGCAGCCTCTCCAAGGCATATCTGTTTAGTTTTTTAATAGTCCATATGATGTTCAGTGCTCTTCTGCAGCACCACAACTCAAAGGATTCAATTCTTAGTCCTCATCCAGTTCTCAGATGTATAGCAAAAAATTGAACAGACCACAGCCTAGATCAGGCACACCTTAGTTTCTAGACTGACATTGTTGCTCTTCAGCACTCTGGAGAAGTCCCTGACAGCAGACTTTCCCAATGCAATTCGTCTTTTGAGTTCCGGACTGCTGGTGCCATGCATATTGATTGTGGAGCCAAACAAGCCAAAATTGTTAACAAACTCAGTCTCTTCTCCGTCTCTCATGGTGCTGCCAGTTGGCCCGGTAATGAGAATCTTTGTCTTCTTGATGTTGAGCGTCAATCCATGTTCATGACTATGGTCCTTGACCTGCAGCAAGCGCTTCAGGTCCTTTTCCGTTTCAGCAAGGTTGTGTCATCTGCATAACGCAGGTTGTTGATGGTTCTTCCTTCAGTCCTGATGCCACATTTCTCACAAAGTCCTGCCTCCTGAATTATCTGTTCCACATACAGCTTGAAAAGGTAGCTTTAACCCAAGACCACCAGTAAGGTGATAAAGCGGCCTCCCTTCCCCCCTTTACATCAACACCCCTGTTCAGCATGAAGAAGCCAGAGAGTCAGCATCCAATTCCCAAATCAATAAGACAGTTGGTTTAATTACCATTGGAAAATTCTTGTCATTCCTCTGTAGTATCTGGTCCCCACTGGACCCTCATCATTTCCTTCACCTGCTCCCCCCGCCGACCAAACTGTGCAACTCTGCAGCTGCATCCTGGCCCATCCTCACCCTTCTGCCCCCAACCTTCACCTCCTTGTACCCCCAATATGTTTTTCCCAATAAAAGAAAAAAGAAAATAAAAGGTATGGAGACAGGACACATCCCTGAAGGATTCTTTTCCTGAGTTTGAACTGTATAATGTTTTCTTGCATCGTTCTGACAATTGCTTCCTGGTCCAAGTAGGTTTTGTGTGATCCAGGTGTTCTGGGATTCGCATTCTCCTCTGTTGTGTGTGATCTACACAGTCAAAGGCCTTTACATAGTCAATGAAACACAAATAGACATTTCTTTGGTACTCTCTGCTTTCAGCCAAGATCCATCTAAGATTGGCATCATATGCCTGGTGCCACAGCCTCTTCTAAACCCAGCTTGCACTTCTGGCCATTCTTTTTTGGATAATCACCGACAGGATTTTGCTTCCTGTGATATGAATGATATTGTTCAATAATTTCCACAGTCTGTTGAATTTTCTTTTTTTTTAATGGGCATAAGTATGGATCTCTTCCAGTCAGTTGGCCAGGTAGTTTTCCTCTAGATTATTAAATTTATGGCCTGGGGATCAGATGATGGCAGGGCTCTGAATTTACAACAACAAACCCTTCGTTGGGAGCTCTTGAGGCTTAGAAGTTAGAAATTGTGCAGCCACTCAAAGGTCCACAGTTTGAATCTACCAGCTGCTCTGCGAGAGGGAAAAAAGGGACAATCTTCACCCACATGATTCACTGCCTCTGACAACCTGCTCAGTCAGTTCCAACTGGATGATAATCAGCAACGCTTCCGTTTCCACTCTACATAGTTATATCTCGATCATAGGACTAAAGTATGTAGGAGACTTCATTGCAGTCCTTAGCGGCTACAGCCAGGCAGAGCTTTTTAAAACCTTAGGGATATTTCCATTTAAAGAAACGAGCAAACACTCAACTGTACCCCTGAATCCATAATTAATTGAATTGTTGTTGTTATGTGCCGTCGAGTCACGACTCATAGCAACGCTATGCACAACAGCCCTGAACTCTTCTCTGTCCTGTGCTAATCCACTGTCTCTGACACTCCCATCCCGATTATCCCAGTCACTGAATCAATCCACCTCATAGAGGGTCTTCCCCTCCTGTGCTGTCCCTCCACCTTACCAAGCACGATGACCCTCTCTAAGGACCGGTCTCTCTTCATAACATGTCCCAAGTATGTTAGACGGAGCCTCAGAATCCTTGCCTCCAAGGAGCCACCTGGTTTAACCCTTTCCGGGATGAATCTGTTTGTTTTCCTAGCAGTCCATGGTACCCTCAGTACTCTTCTCCAGCACCACAGCTCAAAGGCATCAATTCTCCTTCTATCCTCCTTGGTCATCGTCCAACTCTCTGATACATAACAAGTGGTTGCAAAGACCCTGGCCTGTATCAGACGCACCTTAGTCTCCAGAGAGACACCACTGCTCTTCAGTACTTTGGAGAGGTCCCTAACAGCAGACTTTCCATGGCAATGCGCGTTTTAATTTCCTGGCTACTGGTGCTGCGAGTGTTGACTGTGGAGCCAAACTAAAGCTGTGAACAATCTCAGTCTCTTCACCATCCATCCTGATGCTGCCAATTGGTCCAGTGGTGAGAATCTTTGTCTTCTTGACATTGAGCCTCAAGCCATATTGGAGGCTGCAGTCCTTGACCCTCTGCAGCAAGCGCTTCAAGTCCTCCTCAGTTTCAGCAAGCAGAGTCCTTACAGCCTCCTACCTCGGCCAATGCGTTTTTCTGGAATGATCCAAATTTCAACTGAGAAAAGTTCATTTTTTCCCCCCCTTTGGTTTCCAAAGTAGTTTGATCTACTTATTACCTCAAAGAAGTTGAGTTAATACATTACAGGTACCTGTGTTAGATAACAAGGACATTTAAAGGTCAGAGATAAGGCAGATGTGTATTTCCCTGGAAATAGTTACGCTTTGAAAAATCATCAGTGTATTTGGTATCATAAGGTAATTCCTTAAACCTCAACAGCAATAGGGGAGCTCTGGTGGCCTAGTGGCAAGAAGCTATGCTGTAATCCCGAAGGCGCGTGGTTCAAATCCACCAGCTGCTCCATAGAAGAAGGATGAGCAATCTCCTCCTGGGCAATTAACTGCCTCTGAAAACCCCTGAGAGGGTCGGCTATGGAATATAATACACAACAACAGTAATAGAATTTAGAGGCCAGACCATACTCTTCAGTCTTTTTCCGTTTTGGTGTTGAATGGTGTTTAGATCTAAACAGAAATTATTAGTTCCACAGTCCAAAACGACTTATGTTTTAACTCAAAATATTATTTGAAATAATTAATCACACTTCTGTTAATGAAAAAATATTCTTTCTATTCTTTTCTACATTGACATTTGATTATTATCTTTCCTGATCTGACTTTCTTATAAGTACAAACGATGGAGAATACAAATGGCTTTACTATCTACTTGTATAAAGTACAAAAGAAAAGATAATAAAAACACAGTGGGGGAGGGAACCCACGGTGAGGGACAGGTGTTCATTCAGTCACTTCCATATTAGTGACTTGACTTAGTGGCAAAAAATTGCACTGCTAAACCCGAACCCATGCTATCCCCTGCCTCTGGAAACTTCCCGGAGGGTCAGCTGTGTTAACTATGTTAAATATGTTAACTATGGGTTAACCAGAGCAACGGTTAACACAGGAGGCACAGATGGTTTAATGGGAAGGAATTGTGCTGCTAACCCAAAGGAAAGCAGTTTGAATCCACCAGTTGCCCCACAGGAAAAAGATGGGCAATCTCCTCCTGTGAGATTCATCGCCTCTGAACTGTCCACACAAATCACTTCAGGACTTCATTAAGTTCGCATTCTGATTCTCACTGGGTGTCTGGGAGCTTGAGTTCTGCATTTCCACCAAGCTCCCACCAGGTGGTGCTAATGCTGCTGGTCAAGGGATCAAGGATCTAGGTAGAGCAAGTCACTTAGGTTTATTTTGTGCCACTGTAATTCAAGCAGGGGAGAACTTCCCAAATAAGATAAACTCACTAATCTTGAGTGAGCAGTTTCATGTGTGAAACTGTTGTGCTTATATTACTTAGTAGGGACTCCAATCTAACAACAACAACCACCTTGGAATATTTAGCTCAGTGTGGCTTTGACCTTGTTATGTCAGTCCTGACTACTGACAGGCTATGCAACCAGCATGGACAAACCCCACTGATAAACACAGTGTACTGAGCTAAGGCATGAAGCTTTATCTTCCACAGACGGTGCACCGTTGTTATTGTTGTTGTTATGTGCTGTCGAGTCAATGACGACTCACAGTGGCCCTGTGACCAACAGGTCTGAGCCCTGCCCTGCACCGGCCTCGTGATCTGTCATGCTCAAGCCCTTGGTGGGGGCCAATCCACTTCCTTTCCTAACGTGCTGTCTCTCTTCCAGAACTGGTTCCTCTTGAAAATACACCAAAAGTAAGAGATGACGTTTCATCATTCTTGCCTCTAAGGAACACTCTGGTTGCACTTCCTTCAAGACATATTTGCTTGTTCTTTAAACAGACTATGGTATATTCAGTACTCTTAGCCAATACTGCTTCCTCTTTGGTCTTCCTTATTCATTGTACAGCTCTCAGATGCTTCAGAAGAAATTGAAAATACCAAGGCTTGGAGCGGGCATACCTTAGTCTTTAAAGTAGCATCCTTGCTCTCAAGAACTTTGGCGAGGTCCTTGACAGCAGACTTCCCCAATGTAACACCTCTTTTGATTTCTTGACTGCTGCTACCAAGGATGCTGCCACCTCTTGTCTGTCAATTTGTGCTTCTGTGGTGGTTTGCACTTTCCTGTGATTCTGGAAGCTATACTACTGGTATTTCAAATACTAGAAAAATCGTCTTTGGTAGACAGGCTTCAATGGAGCTTCCAGACTAAGACAAAGAAGCAGCACTGACCATCCACTTATGAAAAAACAGGCCTTTGAAAACTCTGTAGACAAGAGTAGAACATTGTTGGTAGACGATGCTGCCATTGTTGTTGTGTGCTGTGGAGTTGGAAACAACCCATAGCTAAGCCTCCAGTGGGTTTTCAGGGGCAGAAAACAGCACAGGTGGGTGGAGATTGCCCATTCTTCTCCCACAGAGCAGCTGGTGCAGTCAAACTACATACCTCTGGGATTGCAGCACAGCCTTTTGCCACTAGGCTACCACTCAAAATGCTTCTGAGTAGAAGCTGTCTTCTAAAGGAGGAGATTTCTGTAATGACACAGATAGTGAATCTTTCATTCAATGAAGATCTGGCAGAAGCAATAGCAGAATCATCTTCTCTTTCTAAGGCTGATCCATGTTCTGTGAGAAGCCATAAAGCGGCATGAACATCCAGCTGGATATAAAAGAAAATGACTGTTTTACATTTAAAGACTCTCAGTCAAGTTGTCAATTTAATGTGCACATCAGGAGTTCAGAAGGCAGTATTCCGAAGAACTTCATAGAACTGTAGTTAGCAAAACTGCCAGTGGAACCAAAGTTCTTGTCCACCTTTTTCAGTCCAGTGCTTATTTGATGCAATCATTTCACATTATCTCTCAAGTGATTGTGCTGCCAACCCAAAGGCACATGGTTCAAATCCACCAGCAGCTTGCTCCGCTGGAGAAATACGGACAGTCTCCTTCTGCACAATTTAATGCCTCTGAAAACCCACTGGAGGGTCAGCTCTGAGTTCATTCTGACTCAATGGTACATAACACAACTTACCTCTTGGGGATTTATGTAAACATTAAACCATTTCAGCATTCAGAAATAATTTGAGGGAAGAGCATGAAAGCAGGCAAGGACTTAAAACTTTAGTTCTGAACCTACCTTGTTGTATTTCTCTACTCTTCTCCACTTCCTTAACAATTATATAAAGGAAAGTAGTTAAATATGGCCATTGTTGGCAAAGACAGATGAAAACCAGCTCCAAAGGTAATTAATGCAGTCCAGAAGTTGACAGTTGACTCAAATGCATGTAAGATAGAAGAAACTTAAGTCAAGGAATCAAGAGACCTACATGGCAACAGTGAATATATCATGGTGCAAAATGAATGGTGACTGTGAGAATGTGGAAACGCTCTATATTCAGGAATGAAAATAAAATCTGCTGCATAATTTTCAAAACATTCTTTCTACTCTATAAAGCAAGCATGGATTAACAATGGAAGGAAGCATTTTTGACACTCCCCTTCAACCTCATCCAGGCCTTACAGCTTCTGGGCTTAGAGAAAGCAAGGATGTTGCTCCAGGGGAACTATTTGCATATTACCAACTGACAGAAAGAAATCAATCTTCATTCCCATTCCCCACAAAGGTGCTCCAACAGAATGTGGAGATTATCGATTAATATCTCAAGGAAGCAAAATATTATTGAAGATCATTCAAAAGTGGCTAGAACAGTATATTGACAGAGAACTGCCAGAGGTGCAAGTAGGTTTTAGAAGAAGCTGTGGCACCAGGGACATCATTGCTGATATGAGATGGATCCTGGCTGAAAGCAGAGACTTTGTTGTTGTCATTGTTGTTGTTATGTGCAATTGAGTTGCCTGTGACTCATAGTGACCCTATGTACAACAGTCCTAACCCCTGCTGTATCCCGTGCCAATCTCATTGTCTCTAACACACCTACTTCCACCACCCCAGTCACTGAATCAATCCATCTCATCAAGGGTCCTCCTCTCCTGTATTGTCCCTTCACCCTCCCAAGCATGGTGTCCCTCTCCAAGGACTGGTCCCTCCCTCCCTGCAACATGTCCAAATTATGTCAGATGGAGCTTCAGAATCCTTGCCTCCAAGGAGCAGCCTGGCTTCACCCTCTCCAGGGCAAACCTGTTCGTTCTCCTATCAGTCCATGGTATATTCAATACTCTTCTCCAGCACCACACCTCAAAGGCATCAATTCTCCTTCTATCATCCCTAGTCATTGTCCAGCTCTCTGATGAGTAGCAAATGATTGCAAAGACCGTGGCCTGTATGAGGCACACCTTAGTCTCCAGACTGACATCGTTGCTCTTCTGTACTTTAGAGAGGTCTCTAGAATACCAGAAGACTATATATTTGTGTTTTATCAACTATGCAAAGGAATTTGACTATTTGGATCATGACAAATTATGGTTCACATTGAGAAGAATGGGAATAGCAATACACTTTATCGTTCTCATACAGAATCTATATCTAGACCGAGAGACTGTTAGGTGGACACCACAAGGGAACACAGCATGGTTTAAGACCAGGAAGGGTGTGCATCAGGGTTGTATCCTTTCTCTGTACTTATTCAATCTGTATGTTGAGCAAATTCATGAGCTGAACTCTATGAAGAAGAGAGTGGCATCAGGATTGGAGGACGATTCATCAACAACCTGCATGGTTACACTGATGATACAGCTTTGCTTGCTGAAAGTGAAGAGCGTATGAAAGGCCTACTGCAGAAGTTCAAGGACTACAGCCTACGATACGGATTACATTTCAACATCAAGAAGACAAAGATCCTCACCGCAGGACCAACCAACCATCAACGTTATGAAAGATCATGAAAAGATTGAAGCTGTTAATGATTTCATCTTGCTTAGATCCACAATCAACACACAAGGTACCAGAAGTCAGGAAATCAGGAGACGTATATTGCACAGGACGAGTCTGCTATCAGAGACTTCTCCAAAATACTGAAGGGTAATGATGTCAGTTGGAGGACTAAGGTTTGCTTGATTCAGGCCATAGTCTTTTATTTTTTAACTTTTTTAAAGTTTATTATTAATTTCAATGAAAATTTACAGAGACTTTGGGGTTCCATTCATTCATTGTTGCACTTTTCTACCCTCCCCCCTAGTACACTACCCTCTTGGAAAAGCAAAAGAAAAATTCTTTCATTGTTTTACAAACCCTCCCCCAGGTCCACTCCACTGTGCAGCCTTCACTCTGGACTCCTGTCATGACAAAAATACCTAATCACATATCCCTTTTAAATAGTTTTCTCCCTCATCTGTTTCAATGCAGTATACATTATTTAACCCACCTTTCTCAGTCTTCCCCCAGTCCTGAGATCAGTCCTGTTTTACAACAGTGGCACCATGAAGTATTTGTCTTTTTGTGACTGAGATACTTCACTCAGCATAATGTCCTCCAGGGTCACCCATTTTGAATAATATTGCATGAGTTCCTTGTTTTTCAATGCACCATAGTATTCCGTTGTGTGAATATACCACAGCTTCTCTATTCATTCATTTGTTGATGGGCACTTAGGTTGTTTCCAACTCCTTGCTATTGTGAACAAAGCCACAATAAACATGAGTGTGCACAGGCCATAGTCTTCTCCGGCACCTGCTAAGCATCAGAGAGCTAGGCAATGAACAACAATTATTGAACAAGGAAGAAGAATTAATGCCTTTGAGTTGTGGTGTTGGAGAGGAGTACTAAATATCCTAGACTGTCAAAAGAACAAACAGATATGTCCAGGAAAGAGTGTGGCCAGCGTGATCCTTGGAGGCAAGAATGACAAAGTTTTGTCTTTGATACTTTTGGACATGTAGCAAGGCAAGGCTTCCTTGTAAAGGGTCATCATCTCAAAAAGATAGAGAATAAGCAAAGGAGAGGAAGACCTCCAATGAGATCAATTGACATTGTGACTTCAGCTATGGGTTCTAGGGTCTCAGAGATGGAGAAGATGGCACAGGATAGGAAAAGTCGGATTGTTTATAGGGTTGCTATGAGTCGTACTCAACTCAACTCAACTTGACAGCACCTACCAACAACAAAAACAATTATTTTATCGCTTACGTATGGACATGCTAGGAGAACAAACAGGTTTGACCTGGAGAGGGTGAAGCCAGAATGCTCTTTGGAGTCAAGGATTCTGAAGCTTCGTCTGACATACTTTGGGCATGTTGCAAGGAGGGACTGGTCTTTGAAAAGGAACCTAATGTTTGGGAGAGTGGAGGAACGGCGCAGGAGAGAAAGACCCTCGATGAGATGGTTCGATTCTGTGAGTGGAGTGGTGGGAATGAGTGTGAGATGGTGAGGTTGAAACAGGATAGAACGGCATATCGGGCTCTTGTACATAGATAGGTCGCTATGAGTCACAAGAGACTCGATGGCACATAGCAACAAACAATAACCTATATATACTTGCTTGTTTATAATTTGCTCTCATTAACACAGCACTTGTCTGTCAGTTTGCTGGTACTGGGGTAAGTTGTGGACTGATGTGATGCTGGAAGCTATGCTATGTGAGGGTCAAATGCAAGCATGATCACACATGGCAGACAGGTTTCAGCAGAGCTCTCAGATTAAGACAGACTAGGAAGTGAGATTGGCCATCCACTTATGAAAGAGCAGGCCTCTGGAAACCCTGTGCACATTAGAGGAACATGAGTAGCTATAATGTTAGAAGTAGAGATCAGACCAGAGGTCAGTAATAATGAGGGCGCAGCGACTGCTGCAATGAGCGTCAGAGTTGATGAGGACGGCACAGGATAGGGCAGGATTCAGATCTGCTGTTCATTGGGTTGCTACAGCTATACTCGACTCGATGACACCTAACAATAACAACAACAATAAAGCCAGAAACATCTGCCTGGAGCAAGATACTCTATAAACAACAAAAACGGGCTTCTTGACAGAGAGATGGTGGGCATAGTTCAAAGCTGATGAATTTTATAAAACATAATGCACGGGAATGATTGTATGAAACACAATGTGAATGAAGGATAGTGTGAAATACAATGTATACGAATTATGTAAGCAAACCAACATAAAATAATTTTTTAATCGGCTTTCTGTCTCTTTTAAAAATAAAAGATGCTGAACTTAATGTCTTTGAGGTCCAACCTACTATAGGATAAAAAAAAAAAGCAGAAGTATCCCTGAGTTATTAAAGTCTAAAAGTTGTGACGAACTTAGTTAACCCATTTTAACACTTTAAGGAAGTTACCTGAAGTATCTTCAAGTTACCTAGAGTATCTTCCAGGTCAATGCTCAAATGCACAGAGGGCAAAATTTATTTGTTTACTAAATATGTGAGGAGTGCTGGTGGCCTAGTGGTAAGAAGCTGCACTGCAATCCCAAAGTCATGGGGTTCGAATCTACCAGCTTCTCCGCAGAAGGATGGGCAATCTCCTCCCGTGTCTCTGAAAACCTGCCAGAGGGTCAGCTATGGGTTGGTTCCAACTTGATGGTATACAACAGCCACAAAACATACGTTTAGGACTCTAGTCATACTGTAGTTAAGGCAATTGTGTGCCACCCTAAAGACTCGTGGTTCAAATCCACCAGTTGTTCCATGGGAGAAAGATAAGGCACTTCTGCTTCTAGGAAGACTTCTAGCTTTGGAGACTCTAGGGGGTAATTCTGCTCTGTCCTGTGGGGTGACTGTGACCTGGAGTCAACAGAATGACGGTCGGTTGGTCTCTTTTACTCTTTTGACTCTGGTTTCCTTTTTTCGTCTTTTCACACACTTGGACTCATACTGTGTCTGTGTTTTGCAAGTGACATTTCATTCAGCAAATGTCTTCCAGCTGCGTCCATATCATAGCAAGATGATGCCCTTATTATCAAACCTACAAAAAGCTGACAAACCACTATAATTAATCCCTAGGTTTCATTTTTATCAATGGGATCCAACTTTTCCTCTCGGAAAACAATTGAAGACCTTCATCTGCAGAAGTCGTGCTGAGCGACAGCTGTGAAGTCCCTGGATGGAGACACAACAGCTGCACCGACAGGTGGCGGGAAGACTGTCTCCAAGCACCAGGGGCAGCACGTGTTCTGTTGCTTCTGTCAGTGGGCTCCTGATGAAACTCTCTCTTTTAAAAAATGTCAAAACAATAAAACATTAGCAATTTCATAAGGCACAAACTCTATACATTCTGACTCCTCTGTCAAAGGCAAGTGAAGGATGCTGGGCAGATACTTTTTGGATAAAAGTGTTGTTCTGTCATTTTTTAAGATAAAAGTTCTTTTATCTTTGAATATTTCCCCCTCCTACCACCTTAATTTGGTACATCCCTTTGTATTTTTCAAGACATGGGCCAAATAGCACGTATCCTTTGAAGACTTCCGGTGTAGTACTGTCTTCCTTCCTGGTCACTTTTCTATGCTTGGAGCTCTTCGTGCACGCCTCCACTAAAGCACTCCTCCGCTGTTATGTGGCCAGACACTAGACTATCTTGTTCTGCCCGCTACACCACTGATTGAAAACTTTTCAAGACAACTTTACTGAGGTGTAGTGTACATTGCTGTTGTGTTATATGTTATGAGTTGGAACCAACTCATAGCTGACCCTGCAAAGAGTTTTCAGAGGCTGCAAAACACACGAGGAGATGGCCCATCTTTCTCCCAAACAGGAACTGGTGGATTTGAACTGTGTACCTTTGAGTTGGAGCACAACTCCTTACACGTATATAGACTGCCAGAGTGCCCTGTAATATATGTATACACACACATGATATATAGAATTGCAGCTGATGTTTCTTGTCATTTTGGCTTCTAATCTGGGCTCTATCTCCAGCACTCTATGTATGTTTGTCTATTCTTCATAGGGTTTTCAGAGGTCTGCTGTTTTGGAAGTAGATGACCAATCCTTCTTCCTAGTCTGTCTTGACCGGAGGGCTCTCGCTACTAAAACCTCTCCACCACATGTGACCCCTCTGGCATTTGACACACTGGTGGCACAGCTTTTAGCATCATAGCACCCACAAGTGCTTGGGGAAGGTGAAGCCAGATTGAATGTTGGAGTTGAGGACGGCAGAGCTTCATCTTACATACCTCGGGCATGTTGCTAGGAGAGGCTATTCCTGGGAAAGGGTCATCATGCTTGGAAAGGTGGAAGGATGGCAAAGGAGAGGAAGGCCTTCAACCATGTGAGCTGACACAGTGACTGTAGCACTCGAGTGACGGGTTCGAGTGTGTCAGAGATTGTGAGGTTGGCGCAGGGTAAGAGAGGGTTCAGATCTGTTGTTCATAGGGTCACTATGAGTCGTACTTGACTCGACAACACCTAACAACAACAACAACAAAATGTATAAAACTGACCTAAAAAATGGCCGCATACCTTCTTCACAGGCAAGATGTTCACCTAGACTAAATGATGATGATTTCCGGGCTAGAACACAGTTAGAATTTATTTGAGGATATGCCTGATTCTTGGTATGTTGATTGTGATCAAAAGGGAACCAGCCATTTCTCATAATTGACTAAGTAACGTTATCTCTAAAGAAAGATCTCTGTTATCTATTAGGTCCTCATACCCAGGAAATATTTTTTTCATTTATTATTCATTTCAATGCAAATTTACAGAGACTTTGGATTTCCATTCATTCATTGTTGCACTTTTTTCCCTCCCAACCCTCCCCCCTAGTACACTCCCCTCTTGGAAAAGTAAAAGACAAATTCTTTCATTGTTTTACAGGAAACATCTTAAGACATAGAATGTTGTTGTTACTGTTGTGTGCCATAGAACCGCCCCAGAGCTGAGTCTTCAGCAGGTTTTCAGAGACAATTGCACAGGAGGAGATCGCCCCTCCCTTGCTCACGGAGCAGCTGGTGGATTCAAACAGTGTTCCTTCAGGATTGCAACACAGCATTTTGCCACTAGGCCACCAGAGTTCCCAAGACATAGAATATGTGCTATACAAAGGGGCCCTTTAGAATACTATGCTGCATTAAAAAACAAGGAACTCATGCAATATTATTCAAAATGGTTGACTCTGGAGAACATTATGCTGAGTGAAATATCCCAGTCACAAAAGGACAAATATTACATGATGCCACTGTTGGGGAGAGACTGAGTAAGATGGGTTCAATAATGTATACTGCACTGAAACAGAGGAGGGAGAAAACTGTTTAAAAGAGATATATAACTAGGTATTTCTGTCATCACAGGAGACTAGAGCGAAGGCTACATGGTGGAGGGGACCTGGGGGAGGGTTTGTAAAACAATGAAAGAATCTTTTCTTTTACTTTTCCAAAATTTTTGGACTCATGTACTTATAACTTGTTAGTCAAATTTGAGCCTTCTAGGTTGCAACACCCCCATGATACATCTTCAAGGATATGAGCATGTACGGCCAAGCACAATCAATAAGAGTGCATCTAAATCCCAAAATCAATCTCCATAATAGTCTATGTGTTTCCTACTGCCAAAGGGGCCCTTTAGAGTAGTGAGAGAAGATCTTCACCCTGAAACCCACAGCGTCCCTTTTCAGCAGGAAGTAGCTAAGAGAATACGCCATCCCCTTTTCCTTATGACTCAGGGTGAAGTCTCTCTCAGGGAGGAGTGATAGGGAATGGCAAAGGACACACTGACAAAGAAGATTAATCAGAACTGGCTTTGACAAGCACTGTGGCATTTGGACAAGAACAAAGTGGGAGGAGGGTAGAGAGAATAGTGCAACAAGGAATGAATGGAAACCCAAAATCTCTGTAAATGTTTATGAAAATTAATAAAATATAGAAACCCCCCCCAAAAAAAAACAAAAACAAAGGGGCCCTTTAGAGTAGTGAGAGAAGATCTTCACCCTGAAACCTACAGCGTCCCTTTTCAGCAGGAAGTAGCTAAGAGAATACGCTATCCCCTTTTCCTTATGAGTCAGGGTGAAGTCTCTCTCAGGGAGGAGTGATTGGGAATGGCAAAGGACACACTGACAAAGGAGATTAATCAGAACTGGCTTTGACAAGCACTTGTGGCGATTGGACAATTAAAACAGACTTTCAAGGGGCGGGGAAAGAAGAATGAACTGGGGAGGAGGGTAGAGAAAATAGTGCAACAATGAATGAATGAAAACCCAAAATCTCTGTAAATGTTCATTAAAATTAATTACATTTAATAATAAAAAAGAGTTTAGAAAAAGAATATGCACTATAAATTCTCCATCAGTGTTTGCTGAAAGAAGGTTCTGAGGTGCACATATCTCGTCTGTATGCAGTTTCACTAGAATGTGACCAACTAACACCTCTGCATCACGGGCCGATTATTGCATAAATGCACGAGCAGGGTTGTGTTACATCAGAATCGGAAGTCTCCTGACAGGAGCTCTTCCAGACCATTGTCGCACAGCTGTAATGCCACCTTTACTGGGTAAGACAAAGCAGTACACAAGCAAAGCTCTAACTGGAGCAACTTCTTGAAGTTCAAATATGTATCTCTTACCTTCAACAGTTTCAAGGTTGTGTTGTCTTCATAACGCAAGTTGTTGATGATTCTTCCACTAATCCTGATGCCACATTCCTCCTCATACAGTCCAGCATCCCAGATGATCCATTCTGCATACAGATTGAAAAGGTGTGGAGACAGAATACATCCCTGGAGGACAACCTTCCCGATTTTGAATCATGCAGTGTCTCCTCGCTCTGTTCTGACGACTGCCTCCTGGTCTAAGTGTAGGTTTCACATAAGTTCAGTCAAATGTTCTGGGATTCCCATTTTTCTCAAAGTCAGCCAGTTTGTGTGATCAACACAGTCAAATGCCTCTCCATAGTCAATTAAACACAGACATTCCTCTGGTACTCTCTGCTTTCTGCCAAGATCCATCTAACATTAACTATGATAAACCTGGTAACATGGCCTCTTCTAAACCCAGGCTACACATCCGGTAGTTCTCTGTTGACATGCTGCTCCAGTCATTTTTTTATTATTTTCAGCAGAATCCTGCTTGCATGTGATATTGTTTGATAATTTCTTCACTCTGTCAGGTCACTAGGAATGAAAGAAAGAGAATTGGCACCTTTGAGCTGTGGTGCTAGAGAAGAGAGTTGAATATACCATGGACTGCTAGGAGAACAAACTAGAGAGAGTGAAATCCGGCTGCGTGTTGGAGGCAAGGATTCTGAAATTTTGTCTGACTTACTTTGGACATGTTACAAGGAGGAACTGGTCTTTAGAGAGGGACCTCACTGTTGGGAGAGTGGAGGTACAGCCCAAAAGAGGAAGACCCTTGATGAAATGGATTGATTCAGTCACTGGGGTAATGGGGGTAGGTGCATCAGAGGCAATAAGGTTGGCAAAGGATAGAGCAGAGTTGAGGGCTGTTGTATATAGGGTTGCTATGAGACACAAGAGACTAGACGGCACATAACAACAACAACAACAGCCTTAACAAACATCAATCTATGTAAAATTAAAATGCTAATATTTCCTGAGATGGACAATCTCCTCCCATGCAATTTCTACCTCTGAAAACTCACTGGAGGGTCAGCTATGGGTTGGTTCCAAAGCAATGGAAACAAACCATGCATCTTTTTAATAGTAAGTCTACATTTCCCAAAGAAGTGCTTGTACAAAATTGCTGAATGAGGACAAAAATTCTTTTTCTCCTAAGTAGCACACTATTAATTTAGGGTGTCTTGGGTCAGTTGTTATTGTTGTTGTTATTTTTATTTTTTATTTTATACTGGTTCACATACAAAGTTCATATAATTCCTATATGTCAGGAGCTGGTTAACCTGCAAAGCAGGATCAACGATGCATTGTAAAAACAGCAGGACCACTCATCTTGGCTTGACCATCCATTCTGCAGTAAACAACTCCAGGAAGCAGTATGCTAATGAATAGGGAGGGACCAAAGGCCTCAGAATTCTATGAATGTGGTACCTTTTTGTTTGTCAAAACATATTGTCCGGAAGATGTCCTTGTTTTGTGTGAAGGTCTGGGAATGTTTGATCTACCAGTCAACATCTCTGAACAGATAATAGATAATGCGATTACCCCTGCAGGCATGTTCCTAAGACGTATATATACCCTTGCCAGAATAATAAAGGTTGTTATTCGCCAGCAACGATTAGTCTCTCCCTGTCTTCATTTCAACCTGGTACCTCCTTTTGGGGGAATTCTCCTGACATATCGAGGCTGGATCCCCGATACCTATACATTGTTTTTCACACCGGATCTTACCCCTTTAGTTTACCCATCCCTCCCTCCACACATCAATCGTGTGACCCTATGATTAAACTCCCTCCCTCTTATATCCTTGTACTCATTCTGCAATAATGGTCTTACACGCTATTTGTCCTTGTGGGACCGAGTTAGTTCACTCAACATAATGCTCTCCAGTCCCTCCCAAGTTAGGTAGTAATTTACAAAATCATTGCTCCTGCCTGCTGCATAGTATTCCATGGTGGGAATGTACCATAATTTTTCAATCCATTCATTTGTGGTTGGACAGTTGGGCTGTTTCCATGTTCTTGCGATGATGAACAATGCTGCCGTGAACACTGAGGTACAAATTTCTATTTGTACTTCACTTCTTATTTTCTCAGGACATATTCCAAGCACTGGAATAGTCAAGTTTCTTTTGAGATGAGAAAGAGATTTCAAACATGCTAAAAGCAGGGCTGGAGAAAGCAAGATGCTAGATCACATGAAGATTGCCCACAAGCATCCCTCTGAGAGACGACAGAGAAAGGAAGTCTTCCCCTGATCCAGCATACAAATTCACACTTCTAGTCTCCCGGAGCATGAAGAAAAAATTTCTGGTTGTCAGGCTATCCATGTGTGACATTTCTGTCATTGCAACATTCGACAACAATGACAGTCACCGTGACTGAGCGAACCAGACAGCAGTCAGTTAGTGTCTGATCAGATGGACCATGTTTGCCCCTTGTTTTATCTTTTCCTTCTTTTCTCTTGTGGTAGTGGGTGAGGAGGGTACATTATGTGCTTGGTTTGGCTGCTTTTTGAAATGCTGTGTATTCAAATTATTTCCAGTCCTTTTTAGAGAATGGAGCTTGCTTTGTTGGCCTTTGTCAGTCGTAACTCATGCTTTCTAATTGGACTGATTCAGCACGACTTTTTCCTGTTTGTTGGTTTAATGATTTCCCCCTCCACTCTGGTTCCTTTAGTGATGTTGTTTTTAAATTCTATTGAAACCAAGGAACATCTGACAGAAAGTATATCACACTTAGAGGAAAAAAGGAGTTCCTATAAATAATGCAATATCTGGAATTTTCTTCAAAAGGAAAATGTTAAGAAGCAGACAACATAGCATCTCACATGAAAAGAATAAAAAGAGGCCTCAAAGAGATAATTAAAAGCATATAACACATGAGATTTACTTCAAAATAGTGCAAGAGAGCAGAGAAGTAGACGGATGCTTAAATGAAACTAGATTGGCAATGAGTTGATAACCCTCCACGGAGAGTTCATAATATTAGTCTACCTACTTGGTTCCACAATCAACACTCTTGGCACCAGCAGTCAAATTACATCAGGAAAATCTGCTGTCAGGGACCTCTCATAAGTGCTGATGAGCAATGATGTCATTCCAGAGACTAAGGTGTGCCTGATGTAGGCCATGGTCTTCACAATTAATTTCTATACATCAGAGAGCAATACAATGGCAGAAAAATAGCTGATGCCTTTGAGTTGTGGTGCTGGCAAAGACCACAGAGTATATCATGGACTGCTAAGAGAACATCTAGGTTTATCCTGGAGAGGGTGAAACTATGCTGCTCATTGGAGGCAAGGATTTTGAAGCTCTGTTTCACATACTTTGGGCGTATGGCCAGGAGGGATCAGTCCTTGGAGAAGGACATCATGTTTGGAAGCACAGGAGAGGAAGACCTCAGATGAGATGGATTGACTCAGTGACTAGAGTCATGGAAGTAGATGTGTCAGAGATAGTGAGACTGGCTCAGAATACAGAAGAATTCAGAGCTATTGTACAGAGGGTCGCTATGAGTTGCAGGAGACTCGATGGCACATAACAACAACAACAATAACCAAATGTCTGAAGATGGAAGTATTCAAGGATCCCTTGGCCCACCACCCACTCTCCCTGAACCTGAAGAGAAGGGAAACATTTGAAGTCAAAGGGAAGGGGGAAATTTGAATTTGAAGGGAAGGGAAGGGGAGAATTTGACGTCGATTTTGACTTAAAGACCAGAAGAAGCTGTTCTTTGTAAGCATCCCTTAAACTAAAGAGATTGTGAGTCTTGAATGAAGATGCGTGATATGACAAGAATCTGATATGACCTCAAATACTGTATTTCACCGCCTTAGGGAAGCCAGAAGCAGCATGCCAAGAATTGCTGTATCTGCCTCTGCCTTGTGCTATTACCTCATCTCTGTCTAAATAAATGAAGACTTTAACTTGAAGTGAGATAGAGGTCAACACCACCCCCTCAAGCTTTTTAGATTGATGGAGAAAGTCAGAGGTGTGAAATAGGAGTTAGAATGAAAGGAAGTGCAGTGGAAGGAAATAATCACTTTTAAAGCTCATACACCTGGCAGTACATACATACTTTGGACATGTTGTGAGGAAAGATCGGTCCTTGGAGAAGGACATCATCCTTGGAAGGGTGGAGGGACAGCGCAGGAGGGGAAGGCCCTCTATGAGGTGGATTGATTCAGTGACTGGGATAATTGGGATGGGAGTGTCAGAGGCAGTGTGATTGGCACAAGATAGAGTAGAGTTTAGGGCTGTTGTACATAGGGTCGCTATGAGTCGCAAGTGACTCAATGGCACATAACAACAACAACAACACCTGGCAGTGCCGTAACAACTGGCTATGAACCTCCAGGCTGTAAATCCTTATGGGAGGAAGCAGCCCATCCGTCCCCGTGAAACACGTGGTGGGTTCAAACTACTGACCACATGCTTAGCAGCCAGCAGCCTGATAGATTGTTCCCTATGCCACTAGGGCTCATTTGGGGGGGGGGGGGCGGAAATTTAAAGGTATAATTAATTTTAATATTTTTACTCCAAAATATCTAACATATTATCATGTAAACATCAACTACAAATAATGACTTCTTCATGTGTATTGTCAAGCTGGGCCCAAGCCATGGCTGCCCCTCTGTTGGGTTTTCAGAGGCAGTTAATTGCAAAGGAGGAGATTGCCCATCCTTCTCCTGCAAAGCAGCTGGTGGGATTCGAACCATGTGCCTTCGGGATTTAAGCACAGCTTTTTGCCATTTGGCCACCAGTTGTTGTTGTTGTTGTTGTGTGCCATCAAATTGCCCATGACTCATAGTGACTCTATGTACAACAGTCCTGTAACCTGCTCTATCCTGTGCATTCTTACTGTCTCTGACACACCTACCCCATTACCCCAGTTACTGATGATAGAGGCCACCAGAGCCCCCTACAAATAATGACTATCTTATTTTTTAAAATCCTCCAAATTAGTTAGGTACTTCACACTTAACACCTTCATTTGAACTAACTAACTACATTTCACTAGCTGTGAATACAGTGGCCACAAGTGGCTACTGTCCTGTTGTTGTTAAGTGCCGTCGAGTCATAGGCGACTCATAGCGACCCTATGAATGAAAGTCCTCAACACTTGTGTGACTTTCATCCTTTCTCCAGTTCATAGGGTTTCCGGAGGCAAGCTATTTATGGAAGTGGATGCCACTCCTGCTTCCAAACTTGTTTTAATCGGGGAGCTTCACCAAACACTGTCCACCATGGGTGACCATTATCACATTTGACACATCAGTGTCACAGTGTTCATCTTCACAGTGACCACAAGTTACCTCTATACGGCAAGTGGACATACAAGGGCTATACGACCTAGAAGAATATTTGAACAAAAACAATGAAAAACAGGCCTGAGGGCCGCGGATTAAAAGTCACTCACCTTTGGCTTGGTAGCATCACTTTCTGTCCACTAGGCCAACTGATCACTCTTGAACACCAAATGTTAGCCATTACTTTTATGCAAAGGGAAAAAATAGCATAAAAAGAAAAAGAGATGACTAGGCAAGGTTTTGTTTGTTTTGTTTTTTTCACTAGGGGTAAAGAGATCTCTGGTAACCTAGTGGTAAGAGCTGAGCTGCAAAATCAAAGGTATGTGGTTCAAATCCACCAGCTGTTCTGTGGGAGAAGGATGAGTCGATTCTAACTTGACGGTACAAAACAAGAATATATGTCCAGGATGCTTTCATTTACAAAGCGTGCACCCGCTCATCCAATCATTCTATCCCTCATGGCTTAGTGGTAAGGAGTTGTCCTGCCAAACCAAAGATGCCCTGTTCAAACCCACCAGCAGCACCAAGGGAAGAAGGTGGCCCATCTTCTCCTCTGCAATTTATTGTCTCTGAAAACCCTCTGGAGGGTCAGTTGTGTTTTAGTTCCGACTTGATGGTACACAACAATAACAATATCTAAAGTGCAAGCCAAGAGGATAAAATAAAAACAAAAGTAAGCAAACAAGTGTCCTTAGGTGACCCTGGCCACCTAGAGAAACATAGCACTTGTTATAGGTGGGAAGGAAGTTTGCAGGTGAAGGGCTTTGCCTCAATCACACCCTGGGTCCATAGATGGGGTGATTGAATCATGTGTGATGTTTAACGTGTTATTTCTGAGTGTTCATTCTGTGCTGGACACCTGGGGAATCTGAGGTGCCTTATGTATCTCTGCCTCTGATTCCCAGAGACTCCTTCCCAGGTGTATTCCCTTTACCTGGGCTGGGCACACAGCCTAGACCTGCTCTACACACCTACCTGGGTTTTGGAATTAAAAAATGATGCATCCCTCTGCCTTCAACCCTTCTGCTAGGTGTGGCGTTGAAACCCAATCAGATCTTTCTGGAAAGAGGGGAAGCCCACAGACTGCCTAAACCATGCATGAAAATGTCAGCCAAGATAAACGGCTCAGGAATCCTTCTAGCACTCCAGTAGAAGCGGCTAGAGATATAGCATTGTACCTTCGAAAGAAAGTGATGGGCACTATTTAACCTGGACTCCAGATTGTTGTTGTGTGCCAGTGAGTTGCCTATAACTCGCAGTGACCCTTTGAACCCTGAGAGATCTGAACCCTGCCCTAGCCTATGCCGTCCTCATCATCTCTGACACACGTGAGCCCCCTGTTACCCGCCCGATGGCAGTCCATCTGGTTGAAGATCATCTTCCCTTTTGTTGACCACGTTCTCAAGCATCATGCCCTTTGCTAAGGACCGGCCCCTTCTAACAACATGCCCAAAGTATTTGAAGTGAGGTGTTCTCATCCTTGCCTCCAAGGAACATTCTAGTTGCACTTTCTCCAAGACATATCTCTTTTTTTTTTTTTCGTTTTTATAATCTTTTACTTGTAAACCATGAGTGTTTTAAATATTGATACATAGAGAAAACAGCAGTCAGTGGACTTTGTGTAGTGGATATGATGTGAGCTTCAGGTCACAGTGCCAAGACATATCTCTTATCTTGGCGCTCCATGGGACAGTCAGTGCTCTTCTCCAGCACCACAACTCAAAGGCATAGATTCTTCTTCTCCACCAATTCTTCATCCTTAATCGCTGTCCAACTTTCAGATGCATAGTGAGTCATTGAAAAGACCATGGCGTGGATCAAGCGCACCTCTGCCTTGAAACTGACATACCTGCTCTTCGGCACGTCACACCCCAGGTCCGTCAGATCCGGTGGTTGAATTCATTTGTGGAGTTTAATGTGTTAGCTGATGTGCTTATTGAGTTAGATCCTGATATCCTGGATGTTGAGTATGGATCCAAGCAGGATGTGGTGGTTGGTAATTCCAGTCCTTTCTTGAGAGCACCTTGGACTTGCAGGGGCTCCTTTCATCTCTACTCAGGATTATCGCCATCTGCCTGAGGAAACGCCTAAATCCTTCAGTTGCAGCTTCCCAAGTTTCTGCCTCCGCCCTGCCTGCTGGCACACGTAGCTCCCTGTCCCTGTCAGTCATGACTTCTACGGGGGTCACTGCTAACCCAGTGAAAACCACAACGAGAGGCTCAAAAGTCAGGAACTCCTGTTTCCTACCTTCTTGGTGGTCCCATCTGCCCTGAGTCACCCTGCCGTCCTCACTTGCCTGCAGGCCAGGTATTTTTCACAATCTATAACGACAGCAGAGTGCCAGCGGAGGTTTCCTCTCATCTGACAGCTCAGAGCAGCCCTGACCCTGCTTCTTTTCATCCACAACAGTCCAGAGTCCAGGTGGCCAAGGGGGGGGACCAGAGCATATTCCAGGCACGCTCGAGGAGGGATGTTACCAGGTCCATCTGTCCTTCCAGATCTCGAGCCCAAGCTCAGGCTGCAAAGATTTGTGTGTCGTAAGCCACAGCAGAGACTTGCAGCCACACCAGTTTCGAGATGTGAGAACTGAAATAGATTGTCTCTGGGCCATGCTAATCGGAGCAGTCCTGGGGATCTTAAGCTACTCACTGCTGCCACCATCAGCCAAAACCCACCATCTCCTACGTAGAGGTTTCTGGCTCTGGTGCTCCTATCTGTCTTTTACATGCCACATCCATGCTTGAGAATTCATCACCAGCTTTCCCTGTGAGAAGATAGGGCGGGGGTGGGGTGGGGGGAGCGGAGGGCAGGACGCCTCATCAAAGTCAAGTAAAAACTCCCACTAACCCAGCATGTCTACACATCTCGCCCTGAACTATCCAATCCCCCTCATGGCATCGGTTCATGTCTGCAGAGCATCTGTGCAATATAAGAATGAAATGGATCCCTGGGCCCAGTGCGGGGTTTGGTCATATTAATTGTTCACTTGCTGTTATTTGGTTCCACCTGGACCTTCGGATGGCCTCTCGCATCTTGAGGAGGGACAGGTATGGAACACTCGGTGCTCTTACGGCTTTCTTTTCATCCCAAGTGGGTGTCAGCAAAGGGGACTTGCCAGATAATTTGAAGGTCTCTGACCCAGAGTTCACCAGCATTTGGGTTTGCTGGAATTGTGAAATACTGTAGAACCCTAGGGCCTGCAGCCGTTGGGTCTGTTTTTAATTGTTTTTGGTCAAACATTCTTCTAGATCGTATAACCCTGATCTGTCCACTTGCTGTACAGAGGTAACTTATGGTTGCTGTGAAGCTGAACACTGTGACACTGATGTGTCAAATGCAATAATGGTTACCCATGGTGGACGGTGTTTGGTGGAGCTCCCCGATTAAAACAAGTTTAGAAGCAGGAGTGGCATCCACTTCTGAAATAGCTTGCCTCCAGAACTTTATGAACCTGGAGAAATTATGAAAGTTATCCAAGTGTTCAGGTCTTTCATTCTAGGCTAGCTATGAATTGCCTATGACTCGACAGCACTTAACAACAGCAAAGAACAACAATTGTTCAGTTGCTATTACTCAAATTTGAATTTGTACACATGATTTCTTTTTTCAAGGGCTGCCCTTCCTGAAAACATGTCCACAGTATTTGAGACAAAGACTCGCTGATCTTGCCTCTAAGAAGCACCCTGGTTGTACCTCCCCAAAGATGTTATTGTTGTTGTTGTTGTTATGTGTCATAGCTACCCTATGTGCAACAGCCCTAAACCCTGTTCTGTCCTGTGCCAATCTTATTGTCTCCAACACACCTATCCCCATTCCCCAAGTCACTGAATCAATCCACCTCATTAAGGGTCTTTCTCTCCTGCGCTGTCCCTCCACCCTCCCAAACATGTCTCTCATCAAGGACTGGTCCCTTCTTGCAACATGTCCAAAAGTATGTCAGATGAAGCTTCAGAATACTCGCCTCCAAGGAGCAGCCTGGTTTCACCCTTTCCAGAATGAACTTTGTTTTCTTGGCATTCTGTGGGCTATTCCGCACTGTTCTCCAGCACCACAATTCAAAGGCATCGATCCTTCTTCTGTCATCCTTACTCACTGTCTACGTTTCAGATGCATATATGAAGCACTTGAAAACACCATACCTTGGATCAGGCACATCTTACCCTTTAAGCTGACATCCTTGCTCGTTAACATTTTGAAGAAATCCTTGACAGCTAATCTGCTAATGAAACATGTCTTTTGATTTGACTGCTGCCCCCTTCTTGTTGTCCTTGTTGTTGTTAGACACTGTCTAGTCGGCTGAAGCACATAATGACCCTATAAACAAGAGATCTGAACCTTGCTCTCTCCTGTACCATCCTCATGATCCCTGATATTCTTGAGTTAATTGTTATAACCACTGTGTCAGTTAATCTCTTTGAGGTTCTTCCTCTCATTCATTGACCTTCTATCTTTCCCAGCACGGTGCCTTCTTCCAAGGGCTAGCCTTTCCTAACAACATCCTTACCACTAAAGAGCTCCCTGGCTGCACTTTCTCCAAGACATACTGCTTTGTTCTGCAGGCAGTTCCTGGGATAATTCGGCCCCTTTCTCCAATACCACAACTCAAAGGAATCAATTCGTGCTCTGTCATCCTCATTCATTGTCCAACTTTCAGATACATAGGAAGTACCTGAAAAGATGATGGATCGGGTCAGGTGCGTCTTAATGGGGTGGACTATGGTGGATTCTGGTCCAGAGGGAGCCGCACTGCTAATCAAAGACCGCTCCTCTCTAGTGGTTCGAATCCAGCAGAGGCTCTCCGAAAGAGAGACCAATAGTCTCCTCCTGTGTGATTTACAGCCTCAGAAACCCGATGGAGGGTGAGCCACAGGTCAGTCCCATGACTCTACAGCAGTGAGTGAGTGAGTGAGTCGTTGAACTGAGAAGCCAATGAGATAACGTGGGGAGGTCATGCGTGGGGTGGATCCCTACTCATTACAAGTTGACTCCTTTTCTCTTCTCTCACCTATTATTTGTTCCCACATTGCAGAATCAAGGACAAATACTCTGTCCTAGGATTTTATTACCCAATTTCTCCAGAGTAAGACTTAGACGGAGGGGAGGTTGTCTGGGGTTGTCATACCTTGCATTGGGGACTCCTTCCTGGCCCTGGAGAATTGACTGAGGCGACTCACGGGAGTGGATGTCCACCCAATCCCAACTTGGAGGTCTCTTAGACAGTTAACTGGAAAACGAATCTTCTTGTCTTCCAATAAATGAAGAAAGAGGTGTAGTATTAAAAGTGCCCAACAAGTGTGGGACCCACATTTGCTCGTGTTCCTTTCTCTACAGCCCGTCAAAGCCAGCTCTGGCCAATGGGTGGAAAATAAGGCCCAGAGAGGTAAAGGCGCTTTGGCCAGGACCACACAGCTCATGAGTAGCAAAGCCAGTGCCCGTTCAGCTCAATGTCCCCTCCACCAGCTCCCCAGGTTTCTCTGAAGACACCTTCCACCTCAAGGAAGAGTCACCTGAAGACAGATATTTCCGCTTTGCCCCCAGGAAAGAGTGTCAACAGATAGAGAGAAAAAGAGAAGTGGAGGAAGGATCTAGGGAGGGATTAAAAGCTTCTGAATGCTGGAGGAGGCTCAAGGAAGCAACAGTGGGAGTTTGTTTTTCTTGAGAAATGAGGCCATCTTCACCATCTTTGCCTCCAAGGAGCACTCTGGCTGCACCTTCTCCAGACGTATTTGTTTGTTGTTTTGGCCGTCCATGGGCTGGTCAGTGCTCTTCTCCAACAGCACAGCTCACAGGCATCAAATCGTCCACTGTCATCCTTATTGCTTGTCCAGCTTCTCTCTCTCTCTCTCCATACTGGTTGGTATTCAGCCCCATCCTCTTTTCTGCATGGACCCACGTGCACATTCAGACCGTCAGCACAAACAGGCGCCGAGATGGGTCCTGAGACCCTAGATGGAGTGTTGGCTCAGCTCCTCAATCACTAGACTTAGGAGCTCACATCCTTGCACCTCAGTTTAGTCATCTGTGAAATGGGACCGCTTGAGACCTATTTTGTTTTCCCTTAGGCAGTAAAGGGAGTTCTGGTGGCCTCGTGGTAAGGAGTTGTGTTGCCATCCAAACGTTGTGATGTTCTTAAGTGCCATCAACTACACTTCACAGAGACCCTGGGAACAACAGATGTGAATCCTGTTCTATGCTGTGCCATCCTCGCCCTCTCTGGCACACGAGATCCCGTTGTGGTCACTGTCAATCCATCTAGTTGAGGGTCTTCCCATCCTTTGTCATCCTTCCATCTTCCCAAGCGTGATGTCCCGCTCCAAGGAATGACCTCTCCTAGCAACATGCCCAGAGAAGTGAGACAACCTTGGCCATCTTTGCATCCAAGGAGCAGTCTGGCTGCACCTTCTTCCAGGACGTTCTTGTTAGCTGTTTGGTCAGCGCGTGGGATCTTCAGCACGCTTCCATAACACCACAGCTCAAAGGCCTCAACTCTTCCTCTGTCATCCTTCGTCATTGTCCAGCTCTCAGAGGCCACACTCCTTTGGGATTTGATTTCAGTGCATCAAATCCTAAAGGTGCGTCATTTGGCTCTATCAGCTGCTCGTTGGGAGAAAGTTGGACAACCTCCTCCTGTGCGATTTCCTGCACTTTTACTGAGAAAACCCACTGGAAGGTCAGCTATGCATCAATTCCAACTCAATGGTACACAACAACAACAACAGATAGTAAACGTGTCAACCCACAGGGCCCAACTGTCCAAACTCAACGAACCACCCCCACAGGCTGCACTGAGCTAGCCCTCCCCCACCCCCACCAGCTGAACAATCTGGCAGGGAGGGCACGTGAACCTCAGAGAATGCACAGTGCTCATCTGAACACAGTCCTGGCCGAGGCCTGATTCCCTTTCAGCTCAGTGGATGCTGGAATGGAATAGAAGCAGCAAACAAAAGCAGCCTGGAAGGGGAGGGTGGTTTCCAGAGAGGCGTGTGAGCAGGCCACAGGGACGCTGGGGCTCGAATCCTAAAGCCACTGGGCTCAGCGAACCCGCCGGGCACGGCAGAGGCAGGAGAGGCGATGAGTGAGAGGCGGGTGGTGGTGGAAGCCCCCGCCAGTACCACCTCCAGCATGGCCCTCCAGAGACGCCGGCCATCCTTTGGAGGGACTCCGTCATCATCTCCCCTAGAGAGTACCCCGAGCTCCAGGGTCAATGTCAGGGGTGACCTGATCCGATCACCTGTGACCTACGCAGGGCTGCTGCCCGCTGGGTGCATAGGCAACCCCGGTGCCCGTGTGACCTGCCGGGCGCTGGGCATTAGCAGTGTCTTCTTACAAGGCCTGCAGAGCACGGGCCTGGCCGCTGTGCCCGCGGCGGGTCTCGAAGGGGACCACGGTGCTGTTGAGGACTTGGGGGGCTGCCTGGTGGAATACATGGCCAAGGTGCGCGCCCTGGAGCAGGTCAGCCGGGAGCTGGAAGCGGAGCTCCGGATGCATATGGAGAGCAGGGCCACAGCCTCCGGAGGCTGGGGGGCCCTCCGAACCTCCTGGGCTAGCAGTTGCCAGCAGGTGAGTGTCGGGATTGTTTTTATTCTTTTTTAAAAAATTAACATTTGGATCATTCATATACATTGTGTTTCACATATATACATTGTTCTTTACACAGTCTGTGATTGATATCATAGTTCATTCATTTATATTGTGGGACGTTCCCCTCCCTTGCAATTATCCTAATAGCTGCTTTCGGGAAAGCTTGTAAGCCAGCTGCATCATGCCTCATGCACTAATATTCCCCTTTTAGATAACAAATTACTGATTTGCACATGCCTGTCAAACCAATACTCTGAGGGAACAATTATGTGCATTTTGCTAAAGGTTCCTCAGTTCAGCTTGGAAACTTTGAGCAGCTGTATCCACAGTGCAGTCCAGAGAAAGCCATCAAGTTGCAGCAATCGACCCTCGCTCACAGCATAGTCATCTTCTCTTCATCTGGTTGGGTTCTGGTCAACTCATCCCCAGCCATCTGTGGCTAGGTTCAAACGGGCATCAGCTGGAAGCTCAGGAAGCCCACACTTTGCCCTGAGTTCCAGACCTGTTGACCTCCTCACTCCAGCCCAGCGCAGGCATGGGAGTGAGAGGGATACAACAACAAAGAAACAGGCTGAGCTTAGACTTGTCCATTTTGCAGATGCCCCCCGAGAGCTGACACTGAAGCCCGTGCATTGCACCGTCTGCAGGGTCGTTATCAGAGTGCCTGAGTACTGGGGAAGGGGACGGAGGTCAAGTGATGCAAGGCTGGAGAAATTGACCATGAACTCTTAACACCTTCATACTAAAAATACTGCAAACCTGGTCTCACGTATTTGGGGCATGTTTTCAGGAGGGACCAGTCCTTGGAAAAAAAAGGACACTGGGAAAAGTAGAGAGTTAGCAAAGAAAAGACCAGCAATGATAGGGAGTGACATAGTGAGTACAATGCACAACTTAGATGGCCAGGATGACACAGGATCAGGCAGGATTCGATCTGTTGTACCCGGGGTTGCTACGAGTCAGCAGTGACCTGACAGCACACAGCAACAACAACAATGGTCAATAAAGAAAGTAACAGCCATTGAAAAGGAGCACTTTTCCCCCCACGAGGTTCAACAGCATATGCAGGGAATCCACCAGGAAATTCCCTTTTCAGAGGAGAACACAGAGAAGGTCCAAGAATTTAAATTCCTTGTTTAAGGTCACACAATGACGAGAGGGTCAGACCTCACATCGAAACCTGAAATTTTCCACCATTGAAGCTTGCACTTGTCCCGTGATTCCGGGATGACTGCGTCAACCCTTCCTGAAAAGAAAGGATTTTTGTAGTCAGCATCAAATTCAATACAAACGGATGGATGTGGTATTATAAACAGTGGGGAGATGGAGAGAGTTCCTGCGGACATCTGTCACAGCGCTGCCCAGGGGAAATGTAACACCAGCCACAGAGGTAGTTGTCCTCCAATGACTACTACTCACATTGACCCAAAAAACAGCAGATCAAAACCTTGCCCTATCTTGAGTTGTCTTCATGATCTCTGTCCTACTCAAGCCTCGTATTTCTATTGTTGTGTTGTGTGCTGTTGAGGAGACACTAACTCATAGCTGACCCTCCAGCAGGTTTTCAGAGGCAATAAATCACGTTTTACAACTCTGTCTCATGTGCTTTGGGCATGTCGCCAAGAGGGACCAGTCCTTGGAGAAGGACATCATGCTTGGAAGGGTAGAAGGTCAGGACAAAAGAGTAAGACCCTGGATGAAATGGATTGACACAGTGACTGCTGGGACAATGGGGGCAGGTGTGTCAGAGACGGTGAGATTGGTTTAGGATAGGGTAGGATTCAGAGCAATTGTTCGTAGGGTCACTGTGAGTCGCAGGCAATTTGATGGCACTTAACAACAACAGATCACATGGGAGGAGTTTGCCCATCTTTCTCCTTCGGAGCAGCTGGTGGATTTGAACTGTGTGCCTTTGGGTTGGCAGCACAATTTCTTATCACTAAGAAGTAAACAGAAACAGATAAAGTTCATTTTAGTGCTCCACTTTATTCAGAGAGATGGACAATGACTAGGGATGATAGAAGAAGAATTGATGGTTTTGAGCTGGGATGCTGGAGAAGAGAATTGAATGCACCATGGACCTCTAGGAAAACAAACAAGTTCATCCTAGAGAGGGTGAAATCAGGCTGCTCCTTGGAGGAAAGGATTTTGAAGGATTTCATCTGACATACTTTGGGCTTGCTACAAGGAGGGGCCAGACCTTGGAGAAGGACGTTATGCTTAGAAGAGTGGAGAAAGAGTTAAAGAGAGAAAGAATCTGGCTTAGATGGATTGATTCAGTGACTGGGGTAAGGTGGGTAGATGTGGGTAGACAATGAGGTTGGCTCAGGACAGAGCAGGGTTCAGAGCTGTTGTATACAGGGTCACTATGAGTCACAAGCGATTGGACAGCACATAACAACAACCTTATTTAATTCAATGTGCCGTAGATGTTATCATTTTGACACGTAATCAAAACAACCCGCTTTGTTTTGTGAGATACTTTAAGGTGTCTGGAGGATGCAAGTTTGAAGAGTTTAGCCTCAGCCTAATCAACAAGCTGCCCTTTTTAATGCACTCAGCAGAGGGCAGTACTTGTCATCTTGTTCTCGAAGATAAAACCCACCTCTGTTTAGTTGATTCCAACTCACAGACCCCATGTGCCCCATAGAGATTTCAAAGCTGAAACCTTCACAAGAGAAGACTATTTCATCTTCTTTCCAGGGAAAAGCTGGAAGGTGTGAACCACCGACTTTGAATTAGCATGTGAGCATCTGAACAGGGCTCCTTCTCCTCAAAATCACAGCCACCAGAAATCCTATGGAAAGCAGCTCTCCTCTGAAACGCATGGCAGCCAATTGACTCAGTGACTAGAAGAATGAGATTACTTCTGTCGGAGACAATGAGATTGGCTCAGGATAGGGCAGGGTACAGAGCTGATGTGTATGGGGGTTCAGAGCTGATGTGTATGGGGTCGCTATGAGACGCAGGCAACTCGATGACACTTAGCAACAAAGAGTTCCAGTCAGCAGAAACTTCTGTAAAGATAAGTCTGTCCTCTATCTGTTGTAGGGTGTTCCTGGTGGCCACCTGGGACTATCTCACACTAGAAATGCAGCCAGTGCAAATGAAGAATTGGACTCTTTGATTTCATTCATTTTCTTTCACTTGCATTTTAAATGTTGCTATTTGGGCATGTTGCCAGGAGGGACAGGTCCTTGGAGAGGGACATCATGCTTGGGAGGGTGGAGGGATGGTGCAAGAGGGGAAGGCCCTCTATAAGGTGGACTGATTCAGTGACTGCGGTAATCGGGATGGGTGCGTCAGAGGCAGTGCGATTGGCACAGGATAGAGCAGGGTTTAGGGCTGTTGTACATAGGGTCGTTATGAGTCGCAAACGACTCAACGGCACATAACAACAACAAACAACAATTGTGTGCCATCGAGTCAGGGCCAACCCACAGTTCACCCTCCAAAGTGTTTTCAGAGGCTTTAAACAGCAAAGGAGAAGATTGTCCATCCTTCTCCCACAGAGCAGCTAGTGGGAACCTGGGATTATAATGCAGTTGCTTACCACTACATCACCAGAGCCTGTTGTTGTTGTTATGTGCCTTTGAGTCACTTGTGAATCATAGCGACCCTGTATACAACAGCTCTAAACTCTGCTCTATCCTGTGCCAATCTTATTGTCTCTGACACACCTACCCCCCCTTACCCCAGTCACTGAATCAATCCATCTCGAGGGTCTTCCTCTCCTGCGCTGTTCCTCCACTCTCCCAAGCATGACATCCCTCTCCAAGGACTGGTTCCTCCTTGCAACATGTCCAAAGTATGTCAGACGAAGCTTCAGAATCCTTGCCTCCAAGGAGCAGCCTGGACTCACCCTCTCTAGAATGAATCTGTTTGTTCTCCTAGCAGTCTATGGTATATTCAATACTCTGCTCCAGCACCACAGCTCAAAGGCATCAATTCTCCTATCATCTGTAGTCACTGTCCAACTCTCTGATGCATAGCAAATAATCGCATCGACCATGGCCTGAATCAGGAGCACCTTAGGCTCCAGTCTGATTATGAGGAGGAATGTGGCATCAAGATTGGTGGAAAAACTCATCAACAACCTGCATTATTCAGATGACACTGGAACCTAGTACATTTTAAATAGTCACATGAGAAGAAAAAAAACCAAAAAACACCTCACTGCTATTGAGTTGATTATTGCACTGGTCAGTACAAACAGGCCAGGTCCCTCGTGCTTTTGGAGTTGGTCCTGCAGGGGCCAAGCCCATCTGTCATGCCTGGTCTGGACCTCGGTCAGCACTGCACTTCAGATCTGCTCTCTGTGTGGGTAGCTGGCTTCTTCCCGCTTCTAGAGCTGGGCTTTGGGTCCCTCTGAGCTAAATGTCTCCTAACACAGTCAGGAGATGTGGGCTCTGCCCTCTTGCCCTCAGAGCCAAGCACATAACTCTGTGAGGAGATCACCCTGTCTTGCTTGGATGCACACAGTCCCCATCAGCCCTCCAGCCTCCCATTTCATCCCAGGCTGATCCCCCTCATTTCCCCTGCCGCTGCCCGGCTGACCACACAGGTCATTTGCTCTACAGTGCTGTCCTCTAAGGCTTTCTCTTCTGGCAAAACTGCTCCGCTTGTTTCCGTCTGGCTGCACAAAGGCTCAGAACCTTAAATCCTGTCAAATCTACCAGACGTCACTTCTCCATCATGCTCCCAGTAGCCCTGGTGTCAAATACTCTCTGGTAGCTGAGTGGTAAGACAGGGCACTACCATCTCAAATGCACGTGGTTCAAATCCACCTGCTGTTCTGCGAGAGAAAAATGGACAATATTGTCTCGAGCGATAGACTGCCTCTGAAAACATGCCAGAAGGTCTCCTATGGGTTGGTTCTGACTCAGTGACATATAATGACAAGCTGTTGGAATGCTCCGATGTTCTAGCATCTGCCAGACAATTGCATTCACCCAGATGCCACACAAACTTTTCCTAAGGAATCAGGAACTCCAATTTTTAGGCAAAAAATAGAAATACATACATGGTTGTCCATGGGATCTTCAATACTCTAACACCATAACTCAAAGGCATCGATTCCTCTTCTGTCACCTTTAGTCATTATTCAGCTCTCTGATGCGTAGCAAGTAATTGCGAAGACCATGACCTGGATCAGGTGCACCTTAATCTCTAGACTGACACCATTGCTCTTTAGGAGTAAGAAGGTCTTATTTTGGCAAATGGAGTTATGTTTGGGCTGGAGCCAAATTGCTCACGAAAATAGAGATGGAGTCCTGTCCCATAGGGCTTCTTTCTGCTCCCTGCCTACGGATCACCTCGGCCACTCCAAAGACCACTACTGAAACCATCAGTGGGCTTTGCGTAGATTTGGACTAACGGGGACACTGTATGTATCAGAATAGACTTGTGTCCACTGGGTTTTCAATGGCTGAGGTTTTTTAGGAAGATTGTGTGATATGCATTGTTGTGAATGGGGTATACGAGAGGGACGAATAGGCAACAACATCACAGAAGAAAAAAAAGACTGAAGTTGTCAATGATCTCATTTCACTTGGATCTCCTCTCAACACTCATGGTAGCAGCAGTCAAGAAATCAAAAGGTGTGTTACGTTGGGGAGATCTGCTGGGACTTCCCTGATGTTCTAACGAGGAAAGATGTCAATTCAAGTAGCAATCTCCCCAATCTTTTCCCCTCCTAATCTGAGATTCTCATTTTGAGGATACTCCAACCATGAGCTGTCATCTCCCCCCTCTTTTAGACTCAAGCTCTATGTTCTTGACTAATCCAGATAGCTGACAGGATTTCCTCATTCACTGACATGATCTCCTGATTTCTTTGTAATTTGACGGTGTTTCTTGGGGGTTGATTTGTTTTGTTTTTAAAAACAGATGTTGCAAATTTGGTTTTGTTCTGGGTGAATGTTACTTACTTCAGCCAGGATTGACAGGATCTAAGGAAACATATTACCAACTAAATCTGGAACCCAATAAAAATCGTTTGGGGGCTCAAAAAAACAACTTAATCCAACATCTGGCACAAGTGTGAGCGATTAATGTAGTGGCTCTTTATGGGGACTTGTCGGAAGAATGGCTGGACCAGGCAGACTCTTATTCAGGGACCCTGGCCTTTCCCCAGCGGGTTTTTGCTGACCCACGGAGCCCTGGGCTGGGGAAATTCACATAAAGCCTCGTTCATCTGGTCGTAAACGAGTTAGGAGAGCTGCCTGTCACAAACGGCGTGTTCAGCAAAAACGAGAAGTTACGAAAAGCAGAGTGCAGAGAGTGGAAGAGACCGTTACAAAACAGACTTGCTGTTGGAAAACTACTTGTCATTTTTAGCTGCAATTTCTTTCAAAGGCCAGCCAAAAAAAAAAAAAGCCACCTAAATAAGTCTTAAGGGGAAACACTTTAGTAGGAAGAGAGGAATTGCCTGAAGGGAGAAAAGGTCCCTCTGGAAGGTTCTGGGCAAAATTATACAGGAGGCCAAACGCTCAGCCTGAATTCTAACTGCTCAGCTCCACCCCCCTCCCCCCAGGCCTCCCCAGCGCCCTATCCACATCCCTCTCCCCTCCAGCCCTTTGCACTCCCAGACACCACCATTCCCCACTGCCAGCTGTGAAACCAAACGTGCTGCCTTCAAGCCCCATGAAGATGCTCTGAGACCACAAATCTTAGCAGATGCAGTCTGAGCCTTTCTCCCATTGAACCGATTGGTGGGAGTCACCAGAGACCTTCCTTCCTGTCAGCAGCCCATCACCCCACCACGTGTTCATCCTCAACGTCCTGGAGAGAGACCCTGGCCTTGTTCCTGCTCAGGGCCAACTCCCAAAGCAGTTCTTTGCATCCAGAGGATATCCAGAGCAGAACTGGGCACCAGAGGGTGTTCCAAAGCTGGGTTTCAGAAAGTAAATCGGTTGGCCTTTCCGTCACCTCTAGCCAGGCTGCTTTGTTCTTTTGGCACAGGCCCCACAGGCTATGGGCGTCACTCCACACAGGATATGCACGTCTGCCAGGGACAGATGCAAATCCTGGCCTATCCTGATCCAGCCTCTCCGTCTCTGACACACTTAAGCCCATTGCTGCAGTCACTGTGTCGGTCTCGTTGAGATTCTTTGTCTCTTTTGTTGACCCTCCACCTTCCTGGCGTGATGTCTGTTTCCAAGGAATAGACTCTCCTAGCAACATGTCCAAATCAGGTGAGAAGAACTTCTCCATCCTTGCTTCCAAGGAGCACTCTGGCTGAACTTTTCCCTAAACATATCTGTTTCAGTGTTCTGTAGTCTATGGGATATTCAGTGCTATTCTCTAACATTTCAACTCAAAGGCATCAATGCCCTGTAGGGTCGACTTGAGCTGAAAGTGGTGGGTAAGAGGTGGTGAGAGGCCACGCGGGAGTGGGATCCCCATGGGTCTGTAGTGGGGTGTGTGCATGGTGCAGCCTACACCCAAAGGCCCAGGAGAAGTAGACACAAGTGGTTGTTGTTATGTGCTGTCAAATCACCTGCGACTCTTAGCAACCCTATGTACAACAGCCCTAAACCCTGCTCTAGCCTGTGCCAATCTCACTGCCTTTGACACACATAACCCCATTACCCAAGTCACTGAATCAATCCACCTCATAGACGGTCTTCCTCTCCTGCTCTGTCCACCCTCCCAAGCACGACTTCCTTTATCCAACGACTGGTTCCTCTTGCAACATGTCCAAAGTATGACAGACAAAGTGAGGCTTCTTTCCTTCTTCTTTTTTTTTTAATGGTGAGAAAAATCTGTATTTAGAATTAGCCAGTTGGACTCAGTTTAGATGATCCCAATTTTGCTGGCAACATCCAAAGCATCATAGTCAGGAGCAAGTCGAACATAGGCCTTCTCTCCATCAGGCCTAATCAAGGTGTTGACCTTGGCCACATCAATGTCACAGAGCTTCTTTACAGCTCATTTGATTTGGTGCTTGTTGGCCTTGACATCCACAATGAACACAAGTGTGTTGTTATCTTGTATCTCCTTCATGGCTGACTCAGTGGTCAGGAGAAATTTGATAATGACATAGGGGTCAAGCTTGTTTCTCCTGGGGTTGCTTTTCCGGGGGTACTTGGGCTGCCTTCGGAGTCTCAGTGTCTTAGGCTGCCAGAATTTGGGTGACGTGCGGATCTTCTTTTTTTTTTTTGGCTGTGCATGCCCTTCAGGACGCCTTCTCGGCCTTTAACGCCTTTGCTTTGGCTTCGGTTTCGGGAGGGGCAGGGGCTTCCTTCTTTGCTTTTGGTGCCATCTTCGTAAAAAAGACAAATGGTGTTTCTTACTCACTGCAGCAAGGGAAAGGCATGCTAGAAAAACTATTGACATTGCAAGAAGTGGGAATTAGAAGGAGTTTCTTAAGAGATTTGAGTTTGTGTTGGGTGATTGAGGTGGTTTGACAAAGCGACAGCAGCATTGGGTTCAAGTATGTCAGAGATGATGAGAATGGCACAGGATAGGACAGGGTTTAGGTCTGTTGTTCATAGGGTTACTGTGAGTTGTATTCAAGTCGATGGCACCTAACAACAACAACAACAACAACCCTTATCCAAGTATATTCCAGGCCTAGACAACTGGAAGAAATTGACTATTGTTGTTGTTGTTGTTGTTGAGTGCCTTTGAGTTGCTGTGACCCTACGTACAATAGCTTGGAACCCTGCTCTATATTAAACCAATTTCATTGTCTCTGACACACCTACCCCCATTACCCCAGTTACTGAGTCAATCTATTTTATCCAGGGTCTTCCTTTTCTGCACTGTCCCTCCAACCTTCCAAGCATAATGTCCTTCTCCAAGCACTGGTTCCTCCTGGCAGCATGCTCAAAATATGTCCGACAAAGCTTCAAAATCCTTGCCTCCAAGGAGAAGCCTGCTTTCACCCTCTCAAGGACAGACCTGTTTGTTCTCTTAGCAGTCCATCATATATTCAATAATCTTCTCCAACTGTAGTCAGGGACCTCTCCAAGAGTACTAGAGAGCAAGGACATCAGTCTAGAGACTAAGGTGCACCTGATCCAGGCCATGGTCTTTGCAATTACTTGCTATGCATCAGAGAGCTGCACAATGACTCAGGATGATAGAAGAAGAATCCATGCCTTTGAGTTGTGGTGCTGGAGAAGAAATTGGCTAGACAAGCATATACTGAGAAGATTAGAAGCTCACACCTCATCCACGATGACAAAACCCTGTCAGGTGGCTGTTGTTGGGTCTCCTGGCTTCAAAAACCAGTATGAACAAAATACTGCCTGATTCTGCTCCAGCCTCACAGTCTCTGCCGTGCACACGTTGTTGTTGTTTCCATGGCAACCCATCTCTTGAGGGGACTCCCTTTTTGTTGTTAACCGCCCCCTTTCCATGCATGATGTTTCTCTCTCTCCCCTGCGACTGGTCCCTCCTGATTACATCCTCACAGCACGCGAGACAAAACACTAGGTTGCCACAAACAAGAGTCTTATACACCAGTGTTCATAAGCAGTGTTATTCACCATCGCAAGACCATGGAAACAGCCCAAATGTCCAACCACAATCGAATGGATTGAGAAATTGTGGTACATTCACATGATGGAATATTACACAGCACACAGGAGCAATGATTTTGTAAATCACTGCCTAACTTGGGAGGGTCTGGAGGGCATTATGCTGTGTGAACTAACTCAGTCCCATAAGGACAAATATTATATAAGACCATTATTGTAGAATGAGTATGAGGACCCAAGGGGGGGTGAGAAGGAGAGGGCTGATGATGGGCGAGGGTGTGGGATGTGGAGGCGTTAATCATAGGGTCACACAGTTTGGTAGGGGGGATTGAAGGAAATGGAAATGCTCCCGTGTGAAAACCAATGTATACAAACTTTGTAAATAAACCAGTATAAAAGAAAAATTTTGAAAACCACAAACAAACCAACCCACTACGTTGCCTTAAAGTAGCAGCCAGCAGCTGGAATTCCTATCTGGCTGACCCTCAGCTCCTTAGTACTGGAGACACAGAAATCGCTTCTCCTCTGACACACGGCCATCCAAGTCCAGTCCCACACTGCTGGAATTCCGGGGCTGCTCACTGCCCTGAGAACCCTCACCAGCACAGGTCTGTGGATTCGAACTGCATCCCTTTGAGTTGGCAACGCAACTCCTTACCGCTAAGCCACCAGAGCTGGAAACACTTAGTCTAGAGACTAAGGTGCACCTGTGTATCTTTGGACAAATTACTTCCCCTCTGTGATTCTCATTAACTGTTACATGAGATGATCGGGTCAAAAGGATATCTCTCTGCAAACACATAGGAATAAGACGCACTTGTTTCCATGACTCCAACTACCACATGGAGCAATGATTTTACCAGAGCTCTGGTCTGACTGTTCCCCACGCTAACAGCACAACAGCAAGCACACAGGGAGTCAAAACGAATGAATGAATGAATGAATGAATGAATGAATGAAAGGGAGGGAGGGAGGAAGATGATGGTTAATGTTTCAAGTTAGAGCCTCCAAAAGAACTAGCTTCAAACTGTGGCTTTCCCATCCACCTACCTCTCTAAGACAAATCTCTTAACTTCTAATTCAAATGTTCTCACCTAAAAATGAGAAACTAGTATTTACTCCAATGAGTTGTTGTAGAGATCAAATTAGTTGATTCATTTTGCATGGATTCGTCATTGGTCATGATAAGCATCAATGTTGGTGTTGTGGTTGTGTTATATGCCGTCGAGTCCCTTGAGACTCATAGCGACCCTAGGCACAAGAGCTCTGAACCCTGCTCTATCCTGAGCCAACCTTACTGTCTCTGACACACCTACCCCCAAACCGCGCCGAATCAATCCATCTCTTCCAGGGTCTTCCTCTCTTGCCCTGTAAATGATAGAGATTTGTATCATTATTTACATTCATTTAAGACATGGATCACTCGGTCACCTGCCACCCTCTGCTCAAGCCAGCTCTGCAGTTGTTGTTGTTGTTGTTGTTGTTAAGTGTCGTAAAGTCGTAGACGACTCATAGCGACCTTATAAACAAAAGACCTGAACACTTACTTAACTTTCATCGTTTCTCCAAGTTCATAGGGTTTCCAGAGGCAAGCTATTTCAGAAGTGGATGCCGCTCCTGCTTCCAAGCTTGTTTTAATCAGACATCTCCAACAAACACTGTCCTCCATGGGTAACCATTATCGCATTTGGCACATCAATGTCACAGTTTTTAGCTTCACAGCAACCACGAGTTACCTCTGTAGAGTAAGAGTTACCAAGAGTTACCTCTGCACAGACCAGTGCCTTCTGTAGAACCAGCCCCTACAGATGACTTTCAAACTGGTCTCCAGCGCCATGCTGCCTTACCAATAAAGGTTTTTAAATAGGAAGCCTTATCACATCGCCTGACATCCCTTAGGGAATCAACATTCCACCCTAGTGCTCACCACTCCCAGCCAACAGCTTCTGTAGGACCAGCTCCTGTAGATGACTTTTAAACTCGTTTCTGCAGTAGCCAGGAGGTAAAAAGGAGCATTTGCACTGAGCACACAAGCGTGACCAAGGGAACCTTTAGTTCCCTTGAGAAGTGCTGCCACCTGCTGGCTGCTCTAGACACTGTCTTACCTGCAAATTCACCTCGTTAACACACAAACCGTGGCTAGTGTCCAGTCCTGCATTCCTATAGTCATCGCCTCACCGCTGACGCCTCCGTGATCCTGAGAAGTCATATGCACAGTGAACACCGTCCTGCAGCTGCTCCTCGCCTCTCAGAATGACCACGACAGCCCCCAGTTTCCTGGCGATTATTAATGAACCATCATGTTTCCCTGTGCTCCGAGACATTAATTAACATGTATTAATTAGCCAGCAAGCCTGTTCCCAGTCTCTTCTCCTTCCGTTTGTGATGGGAAACTGCACTCCCCACTTTGCTTTTTTCAGTGCATTCTGCAAGCTGCTTTGGATCTGAGATTAAACTTCGAGTTTGGAGTCAGAGTCCCCAGTTCTAATCTCAGCTCGCTGAATACTTTGTCCAGAGCCTGGGGACAGGGGAGGGCAATTACACCTGCCTCACGGGGTCTTCTGTTGTCCAGCTACAGAGAACTGGACAATAAATAAAGTTAACAGAAGACTTGATGCTTTTTAACTGTTGGAGAACTGTTGTTCATAGGGTGTTACAAGTCATACTTGACTCAACGGCACCTGACAGCAGCAACAACACCAACACAAGGTTTTCTAGAATTTAAATAATAATAATAATAATAATAATAATAATTATTATTATTATTATTAGACAACTGCTACTCATAGTGAACCTATGAACGCCAGTTCTGGACCCTGTCCAATTCTACACCATCCACATCATCTCTGATATGCATGAGCCCATTGCTGTAGTCACTGTATCAATCCATCTCATTGAGGGTCTTCTGTCCCACTGACCCTCCACCTTTCCAAACATGGTGCCCTCCAAAGACTGCTCCCCGCTTAACAACATGTTTAAAGTATGTGAATAGAAGCTTTGTCGTCTTTGCCTCCAAGGAGCATTCCGGCTGCACCCTTTCCAAGACGTACCTGTTTGTTCTTTTGGCAGTGCATGGGATATTCAGTCCTCTTCTCCAACACCACAACTCAAAGACATCAATTCCTCTCCTGTCATTCGTATTCTTTATCAGATGCATCGGAAGTAATTGAAAAGATCCAGGCTTGGATCAAATGCTCCTTAGTCTTTACATTGATAACATTGCTCTTTAGGAGTCTGAAGAGATCCCTGACAGATTTTCCCAGTGGAAATCGTCTTTTGATTTCTTGCTTGTTGGCACCAAGGGTGCTGATTGTAGTACAAGCAAAGAAGGGCTTTGGTAGCACCAGCAAATAGTCTCCACTCCTCTGACTGGGAGGGTGTAATTATAGTGTCTCTTATAAATGCTGAATCATTTGTGTTCTTAACATGCATCAGCCCTGCCTCCTTCACAGTAGCCTTGACAGTGTGATACTTGTCAGGGTAGCCAGTGTGGGTCTGGTACAGAATTCTGCTTTACTCCGTTCATTCACCCAGCACTGAATGAAGATCTACTAGGCACCAGACACTGAGGGCATTCAACTTTGAAGGAGGCACTGGCTCATGAATGCAGGGCTCTAGGGTCTAGAAGGGATGCTGAGTGAAAAAAATCTACATATTGATCTGAATCTGCACCAAGCTCAGAGCTGGCGTGAGATGGATGTCAACAGCATGAGGAACCAGGAAAACACAGGGCATGTGGCTGTGAGAATAGCTGTATTTTCTCTGTCCCCAAATCCCCTCTAACCTGCCCATTTGTGGCATGAGACCTTGGAAGGTCTTGTGATTTTTCTTCTCACTTGGAGGTGAGAAAAATTCCACAATCCCTTGAAGTCACAAAATCTAATCTCAACTCAGTCCATACACAGACTGTCTCCATCAGTCCTGAGTTGCCGTGGGGTCAACACTGAGTTATGCAGACCTCTTGCATGTCAGGGTAAAGCTGTACCCTGAGGGATTTTAATAGCTCACACAAGTATATTACCAGACTCTTTTTTGGTAATGCCAGAGGGTGGATTCAAACCACTTTGGTTAATAGTTGAGTGCAAATGATTGCACAGCCATGGACCTAGATGTTATTGTTAGTTGCCATCAAGTCAAGTACAACTCATAGTGACCCTATGAATAGTAGATATGAACCTTGTCCTAAGGTCCTGTGCCACCCTCCTCGTCTCTGACATGCTTGAACCATTGCTGCAGTCAGTCACTGTGTCAATTCACCTGGGTAAGGATCTTCCTCTCCTTCACTGTCCTTCCACCTTCCTAAGCATGTTGCCCCTCTCCAAGGTATAACCTCTCCTAGCAACATACTCAAAATACGTGAGATGAAACTTGATCATCCTCGCATCCAAGGAGCACTCCTATTGCCTCTTTGTTCTTTTAGAAGTTCATGGGATATTCCGTACTCCACTCCAACAGCACAACTCAAAGGTATCAATTCTGTCATCTTCATTTATTGTTCAGCTTTCAGACACAGGGCAAGTGGTAGAAAAAAGCAAGGCCTGAATGAGGCTCACTTTAGCCCTCAGAATAATATCCTTGCTCGTCAATAATTTGGAAAGGGTCCTGACTGCAGATTTTCCCAGAGCAATAGGTCTCCTGATCTCCTGACTGCTGCTAACATGGGTGTAAATTCAAGTAGATTCAAGTAAAATGAAATTGTTGACCACTTCAATCTTTTTTCCATCTATCATGGCATTGCCCCTCGACCCAACAGTGAGGATTTTGTTTTCTTGATGTAATTCATATTGAAGAAGTCTTTGATTTTCTGCAGTAGGTACTTCAAGTTTTCTTCCCTTTCTGCAAGCAAGATTGTGTCATCGGCATGATTATTCAAAAGAGCCAGGAGAGTACATCAACAGAGAATGGCTGGAAATGAAAACTGGATTCAAAAGAGGCCCTGTCACCAGAGATATCATTGCTGATACCAAATAGATTTTGGCTGAGAGTAGAGAATACTAAAAAAATGTTTTATTGACTATGCAAAAGACATTTGACTGTGGGGATTATAACAAATTTTGTACAACATTGAGAAGAATGGAAATCCCAGGACACTTAATTGTGTCTATGCCTAGACATAGACAAGAAGCAGTTGTCCAAAGAGAACAAGGAAACACTGCATTGTTTAAAATCAGGAAAGGTGTGTGTCAGGGTTGTATCCTTTCTCCATACCTATTCTATCTGTATAGGGAGCTCTGGTAGCCTAGTGGTAAGAAACTGTGCTGCAAATCCACCAAAGGATGGGCAATCTCTCCCTGTGCCATTTGTTGCCTCTGCAAATTCACTGTTGAATCAGCTATGGGTTGGTTCCAACTTGACAACACACAACAACAACAACAACAACTTTCAATCTGTATGCTGAGTATGTCAATCAAGAAGTTGGACTGTATGAAGAAGAACGTGGCATCAAGTTTGGAAGACTCATCAATAACCCGTGTCATGCTGATGACACAATCTTGCTTGCAGAAAGTGAAGAAAACTTGAAGCATCTATTGCAGATGATCAGACAAAAGCCTTCAATATGGATTGTGGTTGTTGTTCTTGATTGCCATCGAGTCAAGCACGACTCATAACGACCCTATGAACAAAGGCCTTTCTATAAGCAGGAGAGGCATCCCCTTCCTAAACAGCATGCCTCTGGAAACTCTATGAACTTCGAGAAATGACAATAATTATAGATATGTAATAGTAAGGTCATACAATATGCAATATTAATGATGTTGTTGATAAGTGCCGTCGAGTCATAGGAGACTCATAGCAACCCTATGAACGAAAGTCCTCAACACTTGTGTGACTTTCATCCTTTCTCCAGGTTCATAGAGTTTCCGGAGGTAAGCTATTTCAGAAGTGGATTCCACTCCTGCTTCCAAGCTTGTTTTCATCGGGGAGCTCCACCAAACACTGACCATCATGGGTAACCATTATCACTTCTTACACATCAGTGTCACAGTGTTCAGCTTCACAGCAATTACAAGTTACCTCTGTATGGCAAGTGGACACACCAGGGCTATACGACCTATAAGAGTGTATGACCAAAAACAATTAAAAACAGGCCTGAGGGCCATGTATTAGAGTCACCCACCTTTGGCTTGGTAGCATCACTTTTGGTCCACGAGGCAAACTGGTCTATCTCTATGTTGTTAAGTGCCGTCTAGTCATAGGAGACTCATGTTGTTGTTGTTGTTGTTGTTAAGTGCCGTCGAGTCGCAGGCGACTCATAGCGACCCTATGAAGGAGAGTCCTCAATGCTTGGGTGCCTTTCATCCTCTCTCCAGGTTCATAGGGTTTCCGGAGGCAAGCTGTTATGGAAGTGGATGTCACTCCTCCTTCCAAGCTTGTTTTAATTAGGGAGCTCCACCCCACTCTCTGTCCGCATTGGGTAGCCAACCGTAAACGCATTTGACACATCAGTGTCACAGTGTTCAGCCTCACAGCAACACAAGTGACCGCCGTACGGCAACTTGTACACCAGGGCTATATGACCTAGAGGAATGTTTGAACAAAAACAATGAAAGACAGGCCCAAGGGCCGCGGATTAAAAGTCACCCACCTTGGTCTTGGTCACATTGTTTTCTCTTCACTGGGCCAGCTGATCTCTCTCTCTTTCTCTAGGAGACTCATAGCGAGTCTATGAATGAAATATTGAGAGGGTGCAATAAGCTCCACATACTGTTGAATCCCTGTTTTAGGGGAACAAGACCAAGTATGAACCTCTTCCAATCAGTTGGCCAGGTAGCTGTCTTCCATATTTGATGGCAGAGACTGATAAGCATATCCAGGATTGCATCTGTTTCCTGAAATATGTCAATTGCTGTCCCATCAGTTCCTGGAGCCTTATTTTATGCCAATGCCATCAATGGAGCCTGGGTTTCTTCCTTCAGTATTATTGGTTCATGAACATATATGGTACTTCCTGAAATGGTCCCATGGTTTTGGTACAGCGACTCTAAATTCTTTGTATCTTCTTTTGATGTGTCATGCATCATTCAAACTTTTGTTCATGGAATCCTTCAGCGTAAAAACTTGAATTTGTTCTTCTGTTCTTTCAGTTCCGTTTCCTCCAGTATTTTGAGTTTTTAATGTTTTTTGGGGGGGTCAAAGTTTACAAGACAAATTGGTTTCTCATTCAACCATTTCTACACATTCTGTTTTATTTAATTACAATATCCAAAATAAAATGACACTTTTCCCACTTGCTCCCCAAGAATCCCTCTGTCCTACCTTTCCTGTAGTCTGTGCTGTATCTATGGGCAAATGCTACTTGTTAGCTCTTTTATACTTGGTTACTGGGAGGAGCATCTCCATGGTATTACATTATAGACCTGTTTGTTGTTTAGCTCCATGGTGAGCTATAACTGTGAGTTTTGCTCCTGGCTGAAAGAGTAACTAAGTATCATAGTCTCAGAGGTTCCTCCAGTCTCTATTGGACCAACCAAGAAGCCTGGCTTTTTTATGTTTGTGAGCTTTGTTTTACATTTCCTCCCATTTTTATCCAGGACTTTCTATTTTGATCCCTTTTTAAGTGGCTGGTGGTAGGAGCCAGACATCATCTAGTACTCCTATTCTCTTGTTGTTGTGTGCCATCGAGTCACTTGCGACTCATAGCCACTCTATGTACAATAGCCCTGAAACCTGCTCTATCCTGTGCCAACTGTCTCTGATACTACACCTACCCTCTATTACTCTAGTCAGTGAATCAATCCATCTCGCCGTGGGTTTTCCACTCTTGTGCTATTCCCTCCACCCTCCCAAGCATAACATCTCTCTCCAAGGACTGGCCCGCTCCTTGCAACACGTTCAAAATAAGTCAGATGAAGCTTCAGAATCTTTGCCTCTAAGGAGTAGCCTGATCTCACCTTCTCTAGGATGAACCTGCTTGTTCTCTTAGCAGTCCATGATATATTCAATACTCTTCTCCAGCATCACAGCTCAAAGGCATCAATTCTCTTTCCAGCATCCCTAGTCATTGTCCAGCTCTCTTACACCTAGCAAGCAATTGAGAAGACTACGGCCTAGGTGAGGTGCACCTTAGCTTCCAGACTGATGCCATTGCTCTTCAGTACTCTTGAAAGGTCCCTGACAGCCAACTTTCCCAATGCAATTTGTCTTTTGATTTGTTGGTCATGAAAATCGAGGTTCATGTGATCCATTATTCCTTTGAATTAAATGTTTCAACCTATCTTTGCTTTCCTTCTCTCTTCTTTGTTCTGGACAGAGGCCATCCAATAACCAATAGTTGGACTTGACACAGCTGCTACCCAGCTTTTAAGACTCCAGTCACTAATTTCCTGAGTGTTGTGTTGTTGTGTACTGTAGAGTCAAAACCGCCCCATAGCTGACCCTCCGGTGGGTTTTCAGAGGCAGTTAATAGCATGAGAGGAGATTGCCCATCCTTCTCCCATAGAGCAGCTGGTGGCCTTGAACTGTGTGCCTTCAGGATTGCAGCACAGCTTCTTGCCACTAGGCCACCAGAGCTCCCTCTCCTGATAGGATGCAGAACATTGTCTTTGTGGATTATGTTATCCACAAAACCTTAGTCATCCCCAGGACTACGGTCCCAAGGACCAAGATGACAACTTATTCCTCTAGGGTGTTTGCTTATTAAGAAGCTTACATTGTATTGACACCTGTTGGGTTCTGCTACATATACAGATATATTTGGTTATGACTAAGAAGCTTATATAGGGAGCTCTGGAGGCCTAGTGGTAAGAAGCTGCGCTGCAATCCCAAAGGCACACAGTTTGAATCCACCCACTGTTCCACAGGAGAAGGATGGGTAAGCTCCTCCTGTGCGATTTACTGTCTCTGAAAACCTGTTGGAGGGTCCACTATGGGTCAGCTCCAAGTCAACGGCACACAACACATAAACCAGCAAGAAGCTTATGTAGCACCGGCCCCTGTTGGGTTCTGCTATACACATGGATAGATTTTTGTCTGCAAAACGTACAGATGTGAATCAACAGGTCTTTGTTCCAGGACATCACTGGGTTCAAACTCCCAACCTTTAGGTTAATAGTCAAGGCCAACCTTTCTGCACAACATTGGGACCTTATAGTATCTTTAGTATTGTTAAGTTTTTATAAAAGGCATGTATTTTTGTGTTGTTGGGGAAGCTCTGGGGGCCTAGTGGAAAGAAGCTGCACTGCAATCCCAAAGGCATGTAGTTCGAGGCTACCAGCATCTCTGCTGGTAGAAGGATAGGCAACAGTATCGTTAGTATTGTTAAGCTTTTTATGAAAAACATGTATTCATTTAATAATTTTTTTTAAAGTCAAGAACTACAAAACAAAGAGACTAAAGTTATTGGCTTATTTACAGATCATATGAGATATCATCTGGGATTGTTGTATTAGGTGCCATGGAGTCAAGTACAACTCCTCTGGGGTTAGCTATGTAACAATCTCATAAATAGGAACAGATAGGAATAAAGAAAAAGAATTGGGCAAGACATGATTATTAAAGGAGGGTGATGTATAGGGCATGAGCATTTTCATTCCAGTCTCTCCAGGATTATGAATTGAAATTCCACAAATAAAAAAGGGCACTCATAGTTGGTTGTTGTTGTTATTGTTCTTATTAGATGCAGTCACATTCAGTAAGACTCATAATGACCCGTGAACAACAGATCTGAGCCCTGTCCTTCCCTGTGCCATCCTCACAATCTCTGACACTCTCATCGCCATTGCAGCAGTCACTGTTTCGATCCACCTGGTTGAGGGTCTTCCTCTCCTTCACCGCCTCTCTGCCTTTCCAAGCATGATGTCCCTCTCCAAGGAGTAGCTCCTCTCAGCAACATACCTGAAGTATGTGAGATGAAGCTTTATCATGTTTGCCTCCAAGGAGCACTCTGGCTGCACCTTCTCCAAGAAATAATTGTTTGTTCTTTTAACAGTCCCAGGGATAGTCAGTACTCTTCCCCAACACCACAGCTCAAAGGCGTCAGTTCTTCTGTCATTCTTATTCACTGTCCAGCTCTCAGATACATAGCAAGTGACTGAAAAAAAAAATCACGGACTGAATCAGGTGCACTTCAGTTCCCCAACTGACTTCATCGCTCCTCAGTAATTTCGAGAGGTCTCTGACTACAGACTGTCCCAGTGCAATACATCTCCTGATCTCCTGACTGCTAGTACTAAATATATTGATTGTGGATCCAAGTAAGATGAAGTTGTTGACATTTTCAATCTTTTCCCCATCTATCATGACATTGCCCGTTGATGCAGTGCTGAGGATTCTGTTTTTTTGACGTGAAGCTGCAATCCGTATTGAAGGCCGCAGTGTCTAACCTTCTGCAACAAGAGTTTCAGGTCCTCTTCACTTTCAGCAAGCAAAGGCTGTGTCATCTGCATAATGAAGCTTATTGATGAGTCTTCCTCAAATCCTGATGTCATAGTCCTCTTCACAGAGCCCAGCTTCTTAACAAATTTGCTGGTGATACAGATTGAATAGGTATGGAGAGAGGACACAGCCGTTATGCTCACCACAGGAGGATGGTCCTGGAGCAGAAACTCAGAGACAAGGGCCTTCCTCCAGAGTCACTAGAGACAGAAAACCTTCCCTGGGACTTTGGCACGGAGCCTCCTAAACTGTGAACTGGTGGCTTAGTGGTAAGGAAATGTGCTGTCAACACAAAGCTACGTGGTTCGAATCCACACGATGTTCTGCAGGAGAAAGATGGGCAATGCCTTCCCGTGTAATTTATTACCTCCTGAAATCCACTAGGTCAGCTTCTGACTCAATGGTACACAACAACAACAAAAGATAAAAAGAGCCATAGATTCAGAAAGATGTAAGTTTAATCAGCTGCTCAATGAACAATCATTTAGTAATGTGGGCAAATGACTTAAACACTCAGGGCTTCAGTTTCCTTGTCTTTATAATGGGGATAATAAGCGTATGTCCGCTTTTCATGACCTGTAATGTTGAGTTGTCTGGAGATTGAATGAAATAACGTCTGTGAAAAGGCTTAGCATGAGCACACTATGTTGCAAGTGCTTGAAAAATATTTACGTTTCAGGGCGCTCTGGTGGCCTAGTGCAAGAAGCTACACTGCAATCCTGAAGGGGTGCATGGTTCAAATCCAACAGATGTTCCGCTGGAGAAGGAGGGGCAATCTCCTCCTGTGCCAGTCTGATCAGATTCAATGGTATTAAATGTGAAAAAGATAAATAAATAAGAAAAATAAAATAAATTTAAGTTTCTTTTTTGGAGTTGCTTTTATGAAGAACTCTTTGTTCTAAAATTGTCCAGTTTTCTAATCCTTAGCAAGTAATTGCAAAGACCTTGGCCTGGATCAGGCACACCTTAGTCTGTAGACTGACATCGTTGCTCTTCAGTACTTTGGAGAGGTCCCTGACAGCAGACATTCCCAGTGCAATTCATCCTTTGATTTCCTGGTTGCTGGGACCAGGAGTGTTGATTGTGGAGCCCAGCAAACTGAAGCTGCTAACAATCTCAATCTCTTCACCACCTATCATGATGCTGCCAAATTTGAGTTCTGCTTCTCAGCCATTGTATGCTGAGTTGAACATGTATGAGAAGCTCTGATGGTGTGAACATTCAAAGGAGGAAAGGAGTTTACCAGGCAGAGGTGTCAACACATGCTAACAACTGGAAGCAAGAGAGAGACTGAGGAGGGAGGTAGGGGTCACTTGAGGCAGGAGAGAAGGACCCAAGCCTGAAAAACTCTTGCTTGTTGCTGTTGTTGTTTTTGGCCATTGAGTCAGAAACTGACTCACAGTGGACTCTCCGGCAAGTTTTCAGAGAGAATAAATCACATGGGTGGACATTGTCCATCTTTCTCTCACAGAGCAACTGATGGGCGTGAATTCAAAGCGCTTGCCTTTGGGTTGGCAGTGCAGTCTAGCATTTAAAAGCCAGAAAAGGGAGAAAGACCTGCCAAAGGCAACAGAAAGAACCATCAGTGAGGAAGAAGCAGGGTCTGGAGAAGTCGAAGTCATGGAAGCCAAGAGAGTAAACGTGTCTTCTGTGACAAACACAGCCGGAAGGTGATGCTGGGAGGAGAGAGGCACCTGCTGGCTTGGTAAGACTTCTCTTTGCCATCTTGGTGCATATGATGCCGTCGGGTGGCTAAGGACAGATAATGATGTGACGTTCACTTACGCACAGAAACAAGTCATGCCGAGCATATGCCCTTAACTTGAAAGTCAAATAAACCCGACGAGGACTTCCAAAGGGAATCTATGTCTTTCTGCAGCACGAGCTGAGGTTAAATTTCCCAGAAGCACAGCTCTGTCAGGTTCTACAAGCGAGCATTAGCTGCTAGGATGCTGATATTTTCAAAGCCAAATGAGGCATTAACGGTACCCTTGGGCTTGAATGATAACCTTTCTAAAATGCTGCACGGTCTTGCCATTTAAATAAAATGCAGACCCACTCTTCACCCAGCCCCGGCTCTAATCATGTCACAGAGAGGAGGACAATAGGGTGAACTGAAATCCATATCGTCACAAGACCAGCAAGTCAGGCTCTTTAAAGGAACGCGGACAGGAAATGAAAGGAAAAAAAAATTAAAAAGATCAAGCTACCAGATGGAAGTCTTTATTTGATTACTACCTGTGTTCAAAAGGTCCAGTGTGATCACCTCCGGTCAAAAAGAACTGAGCCAAAACAATGCCAGGCTGAGCCAAGCTGTCACATCCAATTCCTTAGTCATTTGTGGTCATTTAACAACAGCGCTACACAAAGACAAATAACAATAGTCCCTTGCCATCCACAGGCACCTGAGACTGTGGTAGACAGTCTGCCCAAGGACTTCCCATTCATTGTCTCTTCTCATTATCACAGCTTCCCTGGGATGCAGGGGGGTGCTGTGATCTTCAATTTATGATGCCATCAAACTACTTACCCCAAGTAAGTGGCTGTATCTGCTGAGTGGAGATGCTAGATCCCAGGAACAAGAAACACCTCATTGTCTCCAAAACACTTAGCACTGGTGTGCCGAGCAATTTAGATACAGGAAGGACCCTGGAAGGCAGGAGAGGACCAGCTGGGCCACACACCTTCCAGAAACTCAGGCTCAAAGCCCATGTGTCATTCCAGATTCCTCCCCTTTCTCTTCTCCAATGGAGGATGGAATCACCGGATTGGATCGAGAGGCAGCACCATGATGGCCAGCATTTGTTGTTTGCTGCCCTGTTGAACTTTGCTATTGTTGCTGGGGTGAGATGATATCTCATACTTGTTTTGATTTGCATCTGATAGCTAGGGATTTTGAACATTTCTCCATGTGTTTGCTTGCCATCTGAATATCTTCTTTGGTGAAATATCTACTCATACCCTGTGCCCATCTCGTGACTGCATTGTTTTACCTTTTGCTTGTTGAGGTGTTGAAGTAGTCAATAAATTTTAGATATGTCCCTTATCAGATATGTCATTGCCCAATATTTTTCCCAGGCTGTGAGTTTCCTTTTTACCCTGTTGAGGAACTTTTTTTTTATACGCTTAGGGATTTAATTCATAGCGGGTCATATTCATCTGTTCTAACCTTCCCTGTCATTGTTATGTGCCATAGAGTCACCTGATTTTCATAGCAACCCTATGTACAACAGCTCTGAAGTCTACCTGTCCTGAGCCAGTCTCACTAACTCCGACGTACCTACCTTTATCACCTCTGATTACTCCATCTCATCTGGGGTCTTCCTCTTCTGCACTGTCCCTCCACCTTTTCGAGCATGATGGCCTTCTCCAAGGACCTGTCTCTCCTGGCCATGTTCCAAAGAGGCTCCTTGTCTCCAAGCAGAAACTTGGTTTCACCCTCTCCAAGACAGACCTATTTGTTTTCTTGGCAGTTCATGGTATGTTCAATACTCTTCTCCAGCACCACAACTCGAAGGCAACAATTCTCCTTCTACCATCCTTAGTCATTGTCCAGCTCTCTGATGCATAACAAGTGAGTGCAAATATCATGGCCTGGATTAGGGCCACCTTAGTCTATAGACTGGACATCGTTATTTCTCAATACTCTGGAGAGGTCCCTGACAGCAGATTTTCCCAATGCAATGCATCTTTTGATTTCTTGACTGTTGATGCCAAGAGTATTGACTGTGGAGTTGAGCAAGCTGTAATTGTTAACAACCTCAATCTCTTCTCCATCCATCACGGTGCTGCCAATTCACACAGTGGTGAGAGACTTTGTCTGCTTGAAGTCGAGCTTCAATCCATAATGAACACTACAGTCCTTGACCTTCTGCAGCAAATATTCAGGTCCTCCTCAATCTCAACAAGCAAGGTTGTGTCATCTACATAATGTAGGTTGACGAATCTTCCTCCAATCCTGATGTCACTTTCCTCCTCATAAAGCTCAGTCTCCCAAATGATCTGTTCTGCATATTCTTTCCTGTAAGCTTTTCATTAAAAGAAACTTTTTTTGCATGAAAGCTTATGAATCACAGGGGTTTTTCATTCAATCATTCATATCCATTTTGTTTTAAAACATTATAATTATAATTTCATTCAATCATTCCTATACATTTTTTTCCATAACATTAATTACAATTAATCCTTCTAGGAAGTGGACTGGCAGTTATTACAGCAACGGGTTCATGTATGTCAGGGCTGATGAGAATGGCACAGGATAGGACAGAATTCAGGTCCCTTGTTCACAGGGTCGCTATGAGTTGTGCTTGACTCTATGGCATCTAACAACAATGTAATTAATTTATGATGAATCCCTGGCTGTATATTGTCTTTTCCTTCATCCAAATTATGCATTTATTGATTTTGGCTCTGTTAGATAAAAAAAAGAGCATGAGGGTAAGGGAGAGAAAGTAAGAAAGAAACTGGTCCCAAGAAATAAACAGGCCTTTATTGCGCTGTCTGAGAGGGACGCCAAGTGACAAGGCCTCAACAGCACACTGACAGGATTGAAATGGCACCCCGGAAGTCGGGGGTGGGGGTGGGGGAGTGGTTCCTTCTTATAGGGGTCCTGAGGAGGACTAAGATGGTATTTCTCGGAATTTGGGTTGTTAATTAAGTTAGCTTTGGGCTATTTTGATCAGGCGCAGGCCCCTATCAGGATCCATTGTCTGGTCTGGTCTTTGGTATGTCCAGCTTAGATGTTATCAGTTTTCTCAGGAAGTGATCAAGCTTGGAGGTGGTGGTGCCCCCCACCCAACTGCCGTATTCCGCTAGGCTCTCCTCTCCCACCCTTTCCAACCCTGGATGTAGAATCCAAACCTTGGCTATAGAATCCAAGGATGATTTTACATGTATAAACCTTCCCTTAGCTTTTTATAGTAGTGGTCTTATACTATCATAGGAAGATCTGGTGGCCTAGTGGTAAGAAACTGCACTGCAATCCTGAAAGTACATGGTTCAAATTCACCAACTACCTGCCAGAGAAGGATGGGCAGTCTCCTCTCAGATGATTCACTGCCTCTAAAAACCTGCCAGAGGATCAGCTCTGGATTCTTTTCACCTCAACAGGACACAACAATATATACTATAATAGTGCTTTTTAAAATAATAGTCCTCTTTTTATTGGGGAAAAAAAAGACTTCACTTAGCATAAGATCCTCTAGATGCAGCCAGGTAATGTAACATGTCATGAATTATTTATCATTGTACAGTGTTGCATAGTACTCCATTGCATGAATGTATCACCGTTTTGTTCATTCTTTGTCTGTTGATAGACACAAGAGTTCCATGTCTTGGGTTGTTCCCATATCTTCCTTTTTGCAAATAATGCTGCTAGGAACATGGGTGTGCATGTTATCTGTCTGTGTTAGAGCTCTTATTTTTTCAGGATCTGTGCCCCGCAGTGGGATTGCAAGATCAGATAATCTTTCTGTTCCCAGCTTTGTGAGGAAGCACCAAACTGCTTTCCATAGTGGTTGTCGCATTGTACACTCCCACCTGGAGAGTACAGAGAGTTCCAACCTCCCAGCCCCTCACCAGCATTTGTCCTTTGCTGTCTTGTTGGACTTTGCTATGGTTGCCGGGGTGAGATGACCGATGTCAGCACTTTGAACTGGCAAAGCTAGAGGCCACACTTCCTGCCCATGACCGACCTTGACTTCAGGTTGCCTATTTCCCTGCTGCTGCACTCAGGCTGTGAAGGGAAAATATGACAGTTGCCCCACTACCCCCGAGCCTGATCACTTCCTGGGAAACTTGATAACATCTAAGCTGGTCGTATCAAAGACCAGACCAGACAATAGATCCTGAGAAGAGTCTGAGCTTGGAAAAAAGGAGCTAAAACCTTACTTAACTAATATGTCAAATTCTGAAAAATACCATCTTAAGCCTCCCCGGGGACCCCTATAAAAAGGAAACCTCCCAAACTGCCCAGGTGCCATTGCGACCTCATCTGCATGCCATGCTGCTGGGTCACTTGGTGTCCCTCTCAGCCCGCACAATAAAGGTCTGTTCGTTTTTTGGGACCAATTTCTTTCTTTATTTCTCTCCTTTGCGCCCTCGCACTCTTTTTTTTTATCTAACAGGCTGCTCTCCCTGGACATAACTGTGTGCTTTAGAATTGCCTCTTCTTTCTCTTCCCATCAAACTTGCTGGCTAGGAAGCCTCTCAAGGCCGCTTAATGTCCGCTAACAATTTACACTAATACTGCGGTAGCAAATGGTGGGGCCGCTTAGCGGAAGGATCTGTTTTAAGGCTTGCATTGCTGACTGATGGTAGAAATGCAGGCTCTGTTTGGGCTGGAAGAGAGTGTTGGAGGAAAGGACTTCTGTTCCTCTCCCACCAAGCTTGCTAGCTGTCCCCCCTTCAAGTTTACCCCTGGCAGGGATGATTAAATTAGTTCGTATATATTTCTCCAATGGACTTGTACTTGTACTTAGTATTTGTGTTGCCTTCTCCCTGGAAATGAACAGTGGCTGAGTAAAGCGACCTTGCATCCACTTCTGGCATGCATCTCTTCAACCACAAATCAAGGAGCATCAGTGAGCTAATGCACATCTCTTGTGGTTTTAAATACAAATGGGCTTTGTGCTCTGGGATTTGAGTACAAGGTTCTCAGCTGCACAAATCCTCTAGGCCTTCAAAGATGGACCCCCATGTCTGCTCCCTTTCAATTTGTTGGTTCTGAAGAGAAAGCTCTGCATTTGGCGTGAGCTGGGATGTGGTGTGGACGTCCTTATGTGCAGAACATAGGGAAGCCAACTCATAACCAGTAGAGAAGACTTCTGTGTATCTTCACCATATGGACTAAAACATCCTGGCTGTTTGCTTGGCTCCACAGTAGCCAGGAAATTAGAAGACATATTGTCATGGGAAAGTCTGCTGTTAGGCACCTCTCCAAAGTACTAAAAGAGCAATGGTGTCACTTTGGGGACTAAGGTGCGCCTGATACAGGCCATGGTCTTTGCTATCACTTGTTATGCATCAGAGAGTTGGTCAATGGCTAAGAAGGATGGAAGGAGAATTTGGACATGTTGTAAGGAGGGAGAGGTCCTTGGAGAGGGACATCATGCTTGGGAGGGTGGAGGGACAGTGCAGGAGGGGAAGGCTCTCTATGAGGTGGATTGATTCAGTGACTGGGGTAATCAGGATGGGTGTGTCGGAGACAGTGTGATTGGCAAAGGACAGAGCAGAGTTTAGGGCTGTTGTACATATGGACATGCTGCTATTGAACTCAGTGTTTAGAAGAAACTTGATTGCACCTAACAACAACAAAGTCCTCCACCACAAAGTCCTGGAATGACACCAATATTTAAGGAGCTTGGCTGCTAACTGAAAGTTGAAGGTTTGAGTGGTGCCTTGAAACAAAGGCCCGACATACACAGGGTCACCACACAGGATCAGCACACATGGGGTCACTGTGCATGAGAGTCGACCCTAAAGCAACTGGTTTTGGATATTCCTATTCTGTTTAGAGCAACAGTATCAGTCTAGAGACTAAGATGCACCTGATCCAGCCCGTGGTCTTCACAATTACTTGCTATGCATCAGAGAGTTAGATAGTGACTCAGGATGACAGAAGAATTGATGTCTTGTGGTATGGTGTTGAAGAAGAGTGTTGAACATACATGTTATGGGCTGCCGAGAGAACCTATCTGTCTGTCTTGGAGAGGGTGAAACCAGTCTGCTCCTTGGAGGCAAGGATTTTGAAGCTCCATCTCAAATACATGGGCCATGAGTTCAGGAGAGACTGGTCGTTGGAGAAGGACATCATACTTGGAAGGATGTGGGGACAGTGCAGGAGAGGAAAACATTAGATGAGATGGATTGACAAGTAACTGGGATAATGGGAGCTGGTGTGTCAGAGACAGTGAGATTGGCTCAGGATAGGGCAGGGTTCAGAACTATTGTGCATAGGGTCGCCACAAGTCACAGATGTCTGGATAGCACAACAACAAGAAACACTGGGTAGAATCAATACAGATGTGGAAAAGCAGAGTGATGCCTGAAGATGACATCACTATGGACAAGAAATGTTGAAAGTAAAGGTAGTTATGTTAAAACAAAGACATTGGAAGGTCATTTAAGGAGCCAGAAATTCTTCACTAGAGAAGTGAAATCTCATCACTATAAGGGGTTTAAATTTATTTTTTAAAATTATTTTCTGTTGGTTTGAATGCAAAGTTTGCATACAGGGCATTTCATTCATGTACATTGTGTTTCACACATCCCTTCATTCCCATACACTGTGTGTTATAAAATTAATCACCACCGATATATGTCCACCATCACCCTGTCTTCTCAGGTCAGACAGGATCCTTTTGTTTTGAAAAAAAAAAATCTATCCCATCACATTCTGTGCTAATTTATCATTTATATTCTTGGTCCCCTTTTTTGAGACACATTTTAAATGATTTTTACAAATGCATTAAGAAAGGTGGTCAAAGTTACTCCAAGCCTGAGAAGTGGGGTGGTGTCTTCCTGTGCCTTTTGTGCAAGTCCAAGTGGTAAGGGATAAAAGTCCACAGTGACCCGTCTCTCGTGACGTTCCAGGTGGGCGAAGCTGTCTTGGAAAACGCCCGGCTCATGCTGCAGACAGACAACATCCAGGCAGCAGCGGATGACTTTAAAGAAAGGTAATGCTCTACCAGGTGGTGCGAGTGAGTAAAACACATCTAAGCCGCTGATGGAAAGGTTTGAGTTAAGCCTCTGAAAAAGAGCCATAGTTACTTAGCTTTTTAAAAATAGCCAATGAAGGGAGCTCTGGTGGTCTAGTGCCGACGAGCTGTACTGCAATCCCAGAAGTACTCTGTTCGAATCCACCAGATGGTCTGCTGGAGAAGGAGGGACAGTCTCCTCCCGTAGCAGTCAGATCTGATTTGATGGTACACTCACAAAAAATAATAAAATAAATTTTTTTAAAAAATAGCCAATGAAAACCTATAGAACTTGGTTCTACTCTGGTATAAATACATACAGGGTCACCTGTGAGCCAGAACTGACTCCATGAGCTCGCAGACTTTGAAAGCTCTCTTTGCAATCTCACTGTGTATTTGGGCTTGAGCGTCACTTCTTGGATGTCTAATAAGAGGGTGGTGTGTACACTGCTGACGCAGATCAGGTTTCCAACTAAAAGAACGAACATTTTTATTTTAATTGTTGCACATCTCTTTTGTTTTTTTATTTTTATGGCCACCTTCTGTATCACATGAAGCTGAGTTCACACTTAGAGTTGTACCCTTTATTAACAGCAATTTCCGCAGGAAACTGGACTGCAATCCCAGAAGTGCACGGTTCAAATCCACCAGATGCTCTGCTGAAGAAGGAGGAACAGTCGCCTCCTGTACCAGTCAGATCCAATTTGACGGTACACGCATAAAAAAACAAACAAACAAAAAAAAACCCAGCAATTTCCATAACATAATGAGCTTTAAAAATGTCTTTAAGATTTCTTCATTAAGTATAAATTTCAGGGAAAAGGTTAAGTCACTGATGACCCCAGAGTCTGGCATTTAGAGCAAAATAACGAGATTTTAGAGCCTGTTGACTCGTGGAGAGAACCTTTTCTGGACGAATGTGGTGACTCTGAGATTACCCTTGGGGAAGAGCGTCGTGGAAGTGAAGCAAATGGTTAGGTGATTGAGATTGTTATTCAAACCAACGTTTCCCTAAATTGGTCAGGAGAAAAAGAAATTACATTAACTAGAGACCTCTGCAAGCATGGAAACAGGAGCGGCATCCACTTCCGAAACAGCTTGCCTCCGGAAACTCTATGTACGAACAGTGCTCAGGCCTTTCGTTCATAGGGTCGCTATGAGTTGTCTATGACTCGATGGCATCTAATAACAACAACAACGGAGACCTCTGAGGAAGCTGTTGCTGTCAGGTGCCATGGAGTCGACAATGACTCTTAGCAACCTATGAAAATCCACTGGAGGGTCAGTTATGAGTCAGTTCTGGTTTGATGGCACATAACAATAGTGAGCGAAAAGAGGATGAGTCCAAGATGAAGGTTCATGTTGACCAAGCCAGAATCTTCCTTTAAAAAAAAAAAAAAATTCTACTAGTTTATTTACAAAATTTTAATATAAATTTGAACACATTCTTTCAATTTCTCTCCCCCCCTCCATCAAATTGTACAACCCCATGATTAATCCCCCCTCCCCCCTGCACTTCCACATCCCTCTGCTTCCAGCCTCTCCCACCCCTCCTGGATCCTTATACTCATTCTACAATAATGATCTTATACAATATTTATCCTTGTGAGACTGAGTTAGTTCACTCAGCGTAATGTTCTCTAGCTTCCCAGGTTAGGTAATAATTTACAATCTTCTAATTGGGGTTCTGTTCCAAATGCCCCAGCATTTTTTTTTTATTTCAATGAACATGTGCAGAGATTTTGGAATTCCATTCATTCATTCATTGTTGGACTTTTCTCCCAGCCCACCCCACCCCCACCCCCTGTTCGTTCCTCTCCTTATGCCCCAGCATTTTAATAAATCGATTTGTGACAATTCCACTAATGATGCCCTCGATACTGTTAGAACGGTGATATCTTTAAGCGTTCATTGTGCGATTACTCACTGGCAACATTCACAATCTGGAGTGTCCCCACCTTCTGACTTACCCGGTGATTCTGATGAAGTCCCTTTCTGCCTGCAGGTACGAGAATGAACAGCGATTTCGAAAGACGGCCGAAGAGGAAATTAACTCCCTGTATCAAGTCATCGACGAAGCCAATGTGGCCAAAATGGATCTGGAGAGTCAAATTGAAAGCCTGAAGGAAGAACTTGGCTTTCTCTCGAGGAATTATGAAGAGGTAGGTGTGGACTGTAGTAAAGCCACGTTCTATTACCTGCGCTTCAAAGCCAGTGGTCGCTCATCCTAGCCTCTCTATATAGCTTACCCAGAGCTACAAAGAAAATACAGACAGAATATGTTTCCATCTCTGGAGTGGCTTAGGTTGAGGGCAGTAGGGGGCTCAATGGTAGGATTTTCACCATCCATGACCGGGACCTGGCCACTGCACTTCAGGGAAGCCATCAAGCAATCATTTGTCAATGGATACTTGGCTGTTGCCATGATGCTCAACATACTTGAGTGGCAATTCCAGACTAAAAGATGCCATAGTTTAAAGAAAGGCTTGGCCATTCTACTCTGGAAACAGAGTCACAAAACACATAAGGTTCACTTGCAGGTGGAACTTTCTCATGGCCATGTTGACTTGAAGGCCTTCTCTGGGCCTCTGCCTCGCTTGGGCAAGTGTTATGGTTCTTTATTAGAAATACCCAGAGGTACCCCACCCAGCAGGAAGCCCTCTGTTCTCAAGGAGCACAGCTGTCTCTGGTCTGAGTGCCCACAGGACCACCACAGCCATCTGCCAATCCCCTGGTTCTCACCATTCATGTTGCAGTTGCCATTTCTTTTCTTTTTTTAATTAATTTTAATGAAAGTTTACAAAGACTTAGGGTTTCCATTCATCCATCTTTGCACTTTTCTCCCTGCCCACCCACTCCCCCCCCCATTCACTCTTCTCCTTGAAAAGTAAAAGAAAAACTCTTTCATTGTAAT
>NW_006399777.1:18010877-18043690 GCF_000299155.1 Elephantulus edwardii | reverse complement strand
AATGCAGTGTAGTATTCCATTGTGTGAATATACCACAGCTTCTCTATCCATTCGTTTGTTGATGGGCACTTAGGTTGTTTCCAGCTCTTTGCTACTGTGAACAAAGCCATGATAAACATGGTTGTGCATGTGGTTGCCATTTCTATGTTCTTAGCCTCTGCTGTGGCTGCCCCCACTTCTCTGTCACCTGGCACGGTCTTCAAGGTTACAGTGCTCTCTATTCCACACCTAGAAAGTTTCTGGTGCAGGAACTTAGGTTCAAAGGATGCACTTTGCTTCAGACTTTTCTTGATGGTAGAAAGAGTTTCCTCAACCTCTGTTGGTCTGGCCTTTATATTTAATTACAAGGCTTCACCCTCCCAGCCAAACCATGAACTGACCAATCTCCTTGGTAGATCAAAATAATTTGTTGTAATTGGCCAATTCCCATCAGACTTTCTAATCCTATTGGATAGTTTTACATATCCTATTTGCATAGTTTACTGGCTGTTGTTCCCTCGCAAGATTGGGATCTAGCCAAACAAAAAAAATTGTTTAAGAGTGGCATTCATACTGATTACATTTATATTCACAGTCCTACGATCTCCCAGAGCTCTAACGGATTAGTGGTTAGGCACTGCACTGCCATCCCAAAGCCACACAGTTCCAATCTACTAGGCGCACCAAGGGAGAAAGATGGGCAGTCTCCTCCTGTGTGATTAGCTTCTCTGAAAATCTTTCAGAGGGTCAGCTATGCGTCAGTCCCAACGCAACACTACTGAACAACAACAGCAAAAATCAGCTTCTAAGAAAAACTTCCCTAATCTACTTATCACAGAGCTAAATATAACAGAAAATAGTACCTTTTTAAATAATAAAAACTATTGCTTTTGTATAAAAAAAAATGGACCTATCTTGTGTCTTCTGATTTTCTCTCGGCCTTTTGGCTAAGATGAAGTGTAGTATTATGGGGAGCCCTGGTCACTTACGGGTAAGGAATTCTGATGCCAGCTCAAAGGCATTTGGTTCCAATCTGTCAGTGTCAGTTGCTTTGTAGGGAAAAAGGAGCACTCTCCTCCCTTGAGATTTACTGCCTCTGAAAACCTGAGGGAGGGTCATCTATGAGTCATTTCTGACTCAACGGTACACAACAAGGTGACCCAGATACAGCGATCATCAGCTGTAATGAGAAAAAAAAAATCAAGTTATTATTTGTACAAGAAGCAATGGTTTAAAAAAAAAAAAGCAGCAGCAGCAATGATTTACTGTTTAAAAAACAAAGGAAAAAGGAACAGCCCCTCCTGATACGTGGGGTTGTGACAAGTCAGAGACAACTCAAAAGCAAGTAGTAACAGCAATGGTTCAGGTTACTTCAGGGATCAAAACACAGAGGGTTTATTTAGGGGACTGAGCCCGTATTTAAATAAGGAAGGCATTATATCCTAGCAACGATGAGTGGCAGCCTATGTTGACTTGGACATTCTATTTCAGTCTTTTTTCCCCAATTGTTGTTGTTGTTGTTATGTGCCGTCAAGTTGCTTGCGACTCATAGCGACTCTATGTACAACAGCCCTAAACTCTGCTCTGTCCTGTGCCAATCGCACTGCCTCCAACACACCCATCCCAATTACCCCAGTCACTAAATCAATCCACCTCATAGGGGGCCTTCCCCTCCTGCGCTGTCCCTCCACCCTCCCAAGCATGATGTCCCTGTCCAAGGACCTGTCCCTCCTTACAACATGTCCAAAGTATGTTAGATGGCGCCCCAGAATCCCTGCCTTCAAGGAACAGCCTGGTTTAACCCTCTCCAGGATGAATCTGTTCCCCAACATTATAGAGTATAAACAAAATACTTGTGAAGATTATTCTATCTTATTTGCATATACTCATAATGAAGTTAGATTTATACTCCTAATAAAATAGGGTGCTTCAGTGGACCAGATCCCTTTAGAACTGCAATGATTTGCAGCACCTCATTCATAGCCCTGAGCTGACCTGAGCTCTAATGTGCTCTCAGCGGAGAAAGAATATAATCTCTCTTCTCAATCCACTTAAAATACTCACAGTGGAAAATTCCTTCTGGAGCTCAACCTGAAAGTAACCAGGAACCAATGATCACTGTCTCATTTTCTTAGCTCCGTAGTTTGACAGTATTCTCCGACAGGGCCACTTCAGAGAAGTCCAAAATTATCAGTATGTCCCTTTCATCCTAAAAATATCTTTATGCCTAAGTCTCCTTTGCTGTTGTTGTTTATTTTATTTTAAACTTTTGCTTTGGACTACATTTACGATGATTAGCCTAAGAAATACATCTCAGCAAAGACTATGGCGTCTGTCTCCTGAATAGAATCCCAGGTTTGGCTATATTGGCAGATGGCAGATTGAAAACTGGGTGAATCACCTGCTTAGCTGGGCTGCCACCGACTAGCCCTTCAGGCCCTTCCCGTTCTCTTGGAGGTCATGTGAGGCATCTTTGTTGCTTCCAGGATGTGAAGGCTCTGTACAAGCAGTTGGCAGGATCTGAGCTGGAGCAAGTCGACGTTCCTATTGGCACTGGTCTGGACAACATTCTCGAGACCATCAGGATTTGCTGGGAGAAAGATGTCGAAAAGAACCGATTGGAGGCAAGAGCCTTGCTTCAGGCCAAGGTAAGAGAGACGGTGTTAGCAGCTTCCAAGATAACAAACTGACCAACAGGCAAGGGGGAAATGCAAGAAATCCAATCTTATTGGATAGAAGAAATGCAAAACAAAACAAAACCCAAAAACCAACACTTTATTAAGGGAACTCTGGTGGTCTAGTGATAAGAATCCGCATTGTAATGTCAAGAGAATGTAGTTCAAAACCACCAGCTGCTCCATGAGAGGATGGGCAAGCTCCTCTAACGCAATTACTGCCTCTGAAAACCCACCGGAGGGTCACCTATGGGTTGACTTCAACTCTATGGTACACAATAACAAGAACAATGGATGTCTATGTTGTTGTTTGTTGTTAAGTTATGTCGAGTTGCTTGCGACTCATAGTGACCCTATGTACAACAGCCCTAAACTCTGCTCTGTCCTGTGCCAATCGCACTGTCTCTGACACACCCATCCGGATTACCCCAGTCACTCAATCAATCCACCTCATACAGGGCCTTCCCCTCCTGCGCTGTCCCTGCACCCTCCCAAGCATGATGTCCTTCTCCAAGGTCTTTTCTCTTCTTGCAACATGTCCAAAGTATGTTAGACGGAGCCTTAGAATCCTTGCCTCCAAGGAGCCACCCGGGTTAACCTTTTCCAGGGTGAATCTGTTTGTTTTCCTAGCAGTCCATGGTATTCTCAATACTCTTCTCCAGCACCACAGCTCAAAGGCATCAATTCTCCTTCTATCCTCCTTGGTCTTTGTCCAACTCTATGATGCATAACAAGTGATTGCGAAGACCATGGCCTATTTCAGACTCACCTTAGTCTCCAGAGAGACACCATTGCTCTTCAGCACTTTGGAGAGGTCCCTAACAGCAGACTTTCCCATGGCAATGCGCCTTTTAATTTCCTGGCTGCTGGTGCCAAGACTGTTGACTGTGGAGCCAAGCAAACTAAAGCTGTGTACAATGTCTATGTACCTGAACAAAATATACCTCTACCCAAATCTAGCGCAAGGTGGAACCACACAGAGAGGTAAGGTGAAAGATTTATTTTATTCCATTTCATTTTTCTTTTTAAAAAAAGTCTCGTTAATTTGGAAAACAATTAAGGCCCTAGATGGCATTGCATCCTGTCCCCTCATTTGAAAGGAGAGGAAACGGAGATGCAGGGAGGAGGAGAGACTTCCCAATGTCAGGCCGCTTACAGAGAGCACCAGCTCTCAGTCCAGGGCCTTTCACTTCACTCTGAGCTGCCATTTCTCTCTGGCTTTGTTCTCAAAGCTAAATCTTATAGGCTCTGCAGTTTGCAACTTTGCTTCTGTCCCCAAACTCCAGTGATCGATCTATAGGAATACTCCACTATAGAAAGGGGCAAAGTGCAAATTGAAATACCATTTGACCCAGCAGTTCCACTACTGGGAATATACCCTAAAGAAACAAATATATGCACACCCATGTATATTGCTGCTTTGTTCACAAGAGCAAACGGTTGGAAACAACCCAAATGTCCATCAACAAATAAATGGAGAGAGAAGCTGTGGTATATTCACATAATGGAATACTATGCTACTTTGAAAAATAAGAAGCTCATGAAATAATAAACAAAATGGGTGACCCTGGAGGACATTATGCTGAATGAAATATCTCAGTCACAAAAGGACAAATATTGCATAGAGCCACTGTTGTAAAATGGGACTGACATCGGTGTTGAGGGAAGACAGAGAAGGAGGGGATAAATAATGTATATTGCATTGAAACAGATGAGGGAGAGAACTGTTTCAAAGGGACACATGATTAGGTATTATGGTCATGACAGGAGTCCAGAATGAAGGCAGCATAGTGGAGTGGACTTGTGGGGAGGGGGATTGTATAACAATGAAAGAATTTTTCTTTTCTTTTTCAGAGAAGAGCAAATTCAGGGGGAGGAATGGGCAGGGGGAAAAGTGCAACAATGAATGAATGGAAATCCTAAGTCTCCGTAAACTTTCATTAAAAATAATTTTTTAAAAAGGGGAAAAAAGAAAGGGGCGAAGTAGTTATAGCTGAAGGAAAGAATTATCATATATTATGGAAAGGAATCCTTGGGTGGGATAACCGATGGTTAGGACTCTGCTACTGACTGAGGGGTGGACGTTTGTGTCCTCCTAGAAGTGCCTTGGAAGAAAGCCCTGGTGATCTATTTCAGAAACACGAGCCGTTGTAAACCCTGTGCAACACACAGCTCTACAGTGACCCACATGATGTCTTCTGGAATTGAAGTCAACTCCCCAGAAACCGTTGCTTTTAGCTGCTGTGAGTACAACTCACAGCAACATTGTGACCAACAGTTGTGAGCCCTGTCCTAGCCTGTGCCATCCGCTTCATCTCCGATACACTTGAGTCCGTGGCTGCTGTCACTGGGTCAGTCCACCGTGTTGAGGGTCTTCCCCTCCTTCACTGACCTTCCACCTTTCCAAGCATGATGTCCCTTTGCAAGGAAGAGTGTCTCCTAGCAACGTGCCCAAAGGATGAGACAAAGCTTTGCCAGCCTTGCCTCCAAGGAGCGCTCTGGCTGCACCTTTTCCAAGACGTATCTGTTTGTCCTGTTGTTATGTTTACTGTAGAGTCAGAACTGACCCGTGGCTGACCCTCCGGCAGGTTTTCAGAGGCAGTTAATTGAACGGGAGGAGATTGCCCATCCTTCTCCCACCAAGAAGCTGGTCGCCTCCCTTGAACCGTGAGTCTTCAGGATTGCAGCACAGCTTCTTGCCACTAGGCCACCAGTCTAACTGGCATAATATTAAAAAGGAAGGGGAAAAGATCAACCTGGTACTATTCACCTGTCAGTCTCCAGAGACTCCTCACCAGCCTGACGATAATTCCAGCATTAATTCGTCATTTTTTTTGTAGTAGAATACTCTGAAAGTTACATCTCAGAGAAAACAGACAGTGTTTGTTTCCATTCAGCCAAAGCTGCTGGGGCCTCTTGCAGAGAGGCTGAGCTCCGAAAATATTTGCAGAATGAGTGAATGCCTCTGCTCATCAGTGGAGATCAGACCTGACAGCGAGAATGCCTCCAGTAAAATTGCTTTGTCAGCTGCAGCTCTGCCTTCGGGGGCTGTTGCCCGTCCCTCACCTTGGCCGTTTCCTGGCAGCGAAACACCAACATGCAAGGGCTCAGCACACACTCCTTTCTGAAGCTTCTGCAAAGAGAATAAAAACATGCACTCCGTCGCTCTCTCCAGCCCAGGGAGGCTGAAAATGAATCAACAGGGTTAATGCACATCTTGGTTTTGGCTCCCTGAGAACCAGTTCGTGAGATAAAGAGTGAAGGTAATTGATGTAGATGTGGAGAGGGTGAAGGCACGCTAGGAAAACACCAGAAAAAAAAAAGGAGCAGGGAAGGAAGACAGTGAATGGATAAAGAAGGCAGTATCCAAGAAAAACATCAAACCAGCTCTCACAGGGAGAGCTGAGCAGAGGACCATAGAACACTCCAAAATGGTGTAGATTCCAGGAAAGGGACAGGGAGCTCTGGTGGCCTAGTGGTAAGGAGCTGTGCTACCAATCTGAAAGCCCATGGTTCAAATCTACCAGATGGACAATCTCTCCTCCCATGTGATTTACTGCATAGGACCATGATTGTCAAAATAGGATAACAACCAGTAAAACACGTATGGGAACTCAAGGGGGTGAGGCTGGGAATGGGTAGGGGTGAAACTACAGGGTTGCACAGTTTGGTGGGTGGAAGGAGCTGGGGAAGGAAATAGGAAGGATCCAGGAGAAAAGACAGGGTCATGATGGGCAAAATCCAGTGGTGATTAATTTTTTAAAATACAATGCATGAGAATGATTGTATGAAACACAATGTGAATGAAGAATAGTGTGAAACATAATGTGTATGAACTTTGTAAGCAAACAAACAAACAAAAAACACAACAACAGAACACCACCTTATTAGAGGGTCAGCTATGATTTGGTTCCATAACAACAGACAAAAGGGACAGGCGAAGAAGCTAGGGTATTATGGCCTTTCAAAGACGAAGGGAAAGGTTTGAGACAAAGTGACATGTCTGCGGGCAGAGGGAGGTGGCTTAAGTTTGAGGGAATCAATGGAAGCACCAACTGCATCAGTACAACGATCTCCCAACTCTATATCTTAATCTAAGAGATTTATTGATCATTTAAAAAACAGGTAAAAACCACCACCGCCACCACCACCAAAAATCCCAGTTCAAACCAGGGACATATCTTATCCAAAAAGGGGAATGAGACCTTTCTGACTGTTTTGTTTGTAACTTACCACCAGAACTGACTGGTGAGCCAATTCTGACTCCCAGAAATGAACTGCCCCGTGGAGTTTCCCAGGCTGTAAATCTTTATGGAAGCAGATTCCTACATGTCTCTCCAGTGGGGTAGCTGATGGATTCAAACCACCCATCTTTCAGTTAGTAGATAAGCCCTTAAACACTGAGCCACCAGAGCTCTCTCTTTAAGACCTTCAACTTGTTACATTTAGCCTGCCCAGGATAACCTCATTATTTATCAACTGAAAAACAACTGGTTTGAGACAGACATCTAAGACACAACTATTAGTCACTTCCTGACATTAGCAAAAAAGAGCAAAGAAAAAGAAAAAAGGAAACAATTCATTTTAAAAACCACATGAATTTTATCTTCAGCCTACATTATCTTGAGATGAGAAGAAATAGACCGTAGCCAGTTACCAGCACCAACTGCTCTGATCAGGATCTCATTGAAGACCTTTGACAGAGTGCAAAAAAAAAAAAAAAAAATAGGACAAAATTCAGTATTACAAAAGACTTACTGGTCTAATAGAGACTAAGACCTTTAAAAGCTGACCTTAACCTACTCTTAGAAATCACCTTTCAGCCACGCAATAGAAAAGCCTATTGAGAAAAACATAATGATGACAGAAGGACTGATGCTTTTGAGCTGTGGTGTTGGAGAAGAGCACTGAATATCCCATGGACTGACAAAAGAACGAACAGAAATGTCCGGAGAAGGTGCAGCTAGGGTGCTCCTCGGAGGCAGGGGTGGTGAAGCTCTGTCTCACACACTTTGGGCGTGTTGTTAGGTAAGACTATTCCTTGGAGAGGGACTCATCTTAGTGAAGGAGAGTCTTCAGATGGACTGACACGGTGACTGCAGCAACGGGCTGGAGGGTGTCAGAGATGATGTGGATGACACCTACTAGGTCAAGGTTCAGATCTGTTGTTCACAGGGTCTCTATGGGTTGTACTTGACTCAACGGCACCTAACAACAGCAACAACATTAAATGAACAATGGCACCTGTAACTAGAGTGATCCTCAGGACAATAAACTTTATGTGACCAAAGGGACAGCATTTGTAACCCTTAAAAAGTCCAGAAGGCAAAACAGGGCAGGAGCTGGGGAAGCCAGGGAAGAGTGGTGTTCTCCTTGGGTTACAAGGAAAATCATGAATCAGGATGTGGATAAATGGTTGAATGGGAAATGGATTCATTCTGGAAACTTTCACTCAAATCACAATGAACTCTCTTTTTAAAGAAATCAACTGATTTGGGGAAAATCCCTTCACCATTAAAATAGAGTGGCTGAATCACAGGTATATGGTGATTTGGGGTAGAATGTTCACCTTTATGTGGGAGACTTGGATTGGATTCTTGACTAAAAGTAGCCTACACACTTCCTCTGACAGTGTCCACTATCTGTCCATGTCCACTGTCTGTCTGTGTCCACTGTCAGCATTCTCCCTCTGTCCATGTCCATTGTCTGACTGTCCATTGTCTGTCCATGTCCACTATCTGTCAGTGTCCACTGTCTGTCAGTGTCCAGTGTCTGTCCATGTCCACCTTATATCCATGTCCACTATCTGTCAGTGTCCACTGTCTGTCCTTGTCCACTGTCTGTCAGTGCCCACTGTTTTTCCATCGCCACCATCTGTCCGTGAAGGTGTGAAGGTTGTTATGATGCAGAACTGAGACGGGGGAAAGTCCTAGAGAGGCACTTCTAAAATTCAGACGATGAAAATCCAAGTGGACAGCAGTCATGGATCAGGCAACGTTTCATCCTGCAGTGCGTGAAGTCATTGTGCCTTGGAGGCCAACGCAACCTCAGTTAACAACCACAACAACCAACAGTCGTAATAACACCAGCCGGCAGAGACCGCGGAGACGACTCCAGAACTGTGCCCACCACCCCGGGTCCCCTGGACTGAAACTGAGAACGAGAGCCGGCTCTCTCCTGCCTTCTCATCCTCACTCCCCTCACACAGCTCTGTCTTCAGTGGACAGACGTCCTCCGGGGGAACCCAGGTCACCTCATGCTTGCCCTGTGTCTGGGCACTGGGAGGCCTTTGTCCCTCACCCCAATGCTGTTCTGCAGGCCTCTCAGCCCTGTCACACATCTCCCGGAAATGCTCCTTTGACTTACTCTTGCCTGAAGTGAATTCCATCGCTTTATCCCAGGAGCTTCTTACCACTGTCCCTTTGCAGCTGAATATACTCATTGCCGTCAAGTAAGAACAGACTCATCGCTGACCCTCCAGTAGGTTTTCAGAGGCTTTACATGACACAGGAGAACAACGGCCTTCTTTGCCATGTCCTGCAGGCCAGCTAGTGGATTCAAACCAGGAGAGAGGCACTGCCTTTGAACGGTTAGCAATTCAACTTCCTGTGGATTATAGCACCAGAGCTCCCTTTGTTGTTGTTGTTGTTATTGTCTTTATGTGCCATTGAAAAAAGGCAACCTTTGTCCTTTCCTGAGTCAACCCCACTATCATTGATCCCATTGCCATAGTCACTGTGTCAACCCTTCTCACTCAGTGTCTTCCCCTCCTTTGCTGACCCTCTACCCTTGCAATGATGATGTCCTTCTCCAAGGACTGGTCCCTCTTGGCAACATGACCAAAATAATGAGATGGACCTTCAAAATCCTCGCCTCCAAGGAACAACCTGGTTTAACCATCTCCACGATAGATCTCTTTGTTCTCTCGGTAGTCCATGGTATGTTCATTTCTCCAGTATTACAACTCAAAGGCATCAATCTTTTCTTCTGTCAGCCTTAGTCATTGTCCAGCTCTCTGATGCATAGCGAGTAATTGAGATGACCATGCTTTGGATCGGACACACCTTAGTCTCTAGACTGTTATCATTGCTCTTTAGCACTCTGAAGAGGTCCCTGACAGCAGACTTCCCTAAAGCAATTTGTCTTTTGATTTCCTGACTGCTGGTGCCAAGAGCAAGCCGAAATTGTGAATAATCTCAATCTCATCTCTATCTGTCATGATGCTGCCAATTGGCCCAGTGGTGAGAATCTTTGTCTTCTTGATTTGAGCTTCAATCCATATTGAAGACTGCAGTCCTTGACCTTCTGCAACAAGCACTTCAGGTTCTCCTCAGTTTCCGCAAGCAAAGTCGTGTCAGCTGCATAACGCAGTTTGTTGAGGAGTCTTCCTCCAATCCTGATGCCACATTCCTCCTCTGGAGCACATATGAATAAGGGAGCTATGGTGGGCTAGTGGGTAGAGTTGGCTTGTCAATGTAAAGGCAGGTAGTTCAAGTCCATGAGCTGGTCCACAAGAGAAAGACCAACAGTCTCTCCTGCATCATTTATAGTCTCTGAAAACCTGCCGGAGGGTCTGCAATGTCACAGTTCTGACTCAATGGCACACAACAACATGCATAAATAACGATGTTGTTATTGTTATGTGTCATCAAGTCATAATCAACTTTCAGAGGCAGTAAATTATACAGGAGGAGACGGCCCATGTGTCTCCTGCGGAGCACAGAGTCAAACTACCTACCATTGAGTTAACAGCACAGTTCCCCAGCCCCAGGTCACCAGATCTTCCTATACATAAGACTGTAAAAAAAAAAAAAAATTTAAAAAAAATTGAGAAAGGACACATATTGAGCATTTATCACCACTGTTATATATAATTGACTCATTAAAATAACTTAATGACTTCTGGGTTTAACACAGTCAATCTTCTGGTGTGGTTAAATGTCGCGGAATTCCTGGAAATTGAACAATCAGCTGTCCTAAGCCATCAGGAACAGACTCCGGGTCACTATTGCTCCTGGCCACGCTGCAGCCACACCTCCTGACTCCATCTCTTTCCCAGCACCCTCCTCTCCTCCCGCCCACATAGCCCACCTGGCTAAGCCCCCAGCCTCAAAAAGAAGAGAAGAGAACCTGGCCTCCTGCTGAACAAGGGAGACTGGGAAGACAATGAACATTTCTCAGAATGAGCCACACTAGCTTTGGGGAAACAATTCCACTTGCAAGGGTCTCACACTGATGGGTTCATGGCAGCGCCACATTAAATAAAGGTTTAAACACACAGCTCGGAATTCTGCTGCCTTAGCTGGGATCCAGCTCTGCCCCTCACGGGCTGAAAGGCCTTGAGTAAACAACCCACTCTCTTTGTGCCTTCACCTTCTCATGAAAAGTGAGATTAATAATGCTTCTTGCTTCACGACGCTGTGAAGATTAACTAAGATAATGAGCGAGATGCTGTTAGCAGTCTTAGCAAAGAGGGCCATCTTAACAAATGTTAATTATTATTAATTTTAAATTCATATTGGCTTTTATAAACTCATCTGTGGGCTCTCACTTTTTACATCTAGAAAATAATATGTGTCTAGTATTTGCCTAGGGAGGGAGCTCTGGTGGCCTAGTGGCAAAGAAGCTGCACTGCAATCCCGAAGGCGCATGGTTCAAATCCACTAGATGCTCTGCTGGAGAAAGAGGGGCCATCTCCTTTTGTGCAAATTGGCTCTAATTCAACAGTACACAACAAAAAAAAAGAAAAAAGAAATAAATAAACAGTATTTGATTAGGGAACTCTGGTGGCTTAGCAGTAAAGAGTTGTGCTCCTAACCTCTAGGGAGCCAGTTCAAGTTCAATGGTTGCTCGATGGAGGAAGATGGACAGTCTCCTCCTGGGCAATTTACTGACTCTGAAAAGCCACTCGAGAGTCAGGTATAGGTCTGTTCCAACTTGACGGTACACAACAAAAGTAGTATTTGCTCCCAGAGGTACACGGTTCAAATCCACCAGATGCTCTGCTGAAGAAGGAGGAACAATCGCCTCCTGTACCAGTCAGATCTGATTTCACGGTACACACATGAAGAAAAGAAAAAAAGAGTAGTATTTGCATAAGGAGCTCTGATGATTTAGTGGCAAGGAGTTGTGCTGCAAACCCAAAGGCAGTCAGTTCAAATCCACCAGCTGCCTCCTGGGAGAAAGATGGGCAATCTCCTCCAATGAGACCTACAGCATTGAAAGCTTCTTGGGGTGTCAAGTATGATGAGTCAGCTCCGACTTGACGGCACCTACCAGAAATGAGTACATGTGTGCTTCTAGGGTTCTAAAAGTTTTCATGTGCACATCCTGATGCGAGCATCTCAGTGACCTGACAGATACTAATTGTATGATTATCATCATTGACTTTTTTTTTTACAATCCCTCCCCCAGGTCCACTCCACCATCCAGCCTTCGCTCTGGACTCCTGTCATGACAAAAATACTTAATCACATATCCCTTTTAAACAGTTTTCTCCCTTATCTGTTTCTTTTTTTTTTTTCCTTATCTGTTTCTATGCAGTATACATTACTGAATCCATCTTTCTCAGTCTCTCCCAAACCCCAAGGTTCATCCTGTTTTACAACAGTGACACCATGCAGTATTTGTCCTTTTGTGACTGAGATACTTCACTCAGCATAATGTCCTCCAGGGTAACCCATTTTGAATACTATTGCATGAGTTCCTTGTTTTTCAATGCAGCGTAGTATTCCATTGTGTGAATATACCACAGCTTCTCTATCCATTCGTTTGCTGATGGGCACTTAGGTTGTTTCCAACTCCTTGCTATTGTGAACAAAGCCGCGATAAACATGGGGAGGATGTGCATATATCTGCTAAGATGTCATCATTATCAATTTGTGTCATCTGTTTGATGAGCAGAGGAGAAAACTCAGAGAAGAAATGAGGAGCCATAGCTTCCACTCACGTCGTTTTATGAAGCTCTTTCCAGCCTTTGTGGTCCCTGGATGGTGCAAACAATTAGCAAATGTGGCTGATAGCCAAGGCTTGCGAGGTTCAAGTCCACCCAGCAGCATCTCAGAACACAAACCTGGGATTGAAATCAACCATTGAAAACCCCACGGAGCACAGTATTTCTGGAACAGATCAGCCATGAAGCTGAACAACTGAACCAAAATGAATTGTTTTTTTCATAGTCCTAAAACAGTAGGGGTTGGAAGAACTAGTGGTGGATATGAACATCTTGACTTGGGTTTCTTATCCCCAGGTGGTTTCAACGGGACTATCTTTATACATAATTCTAGCAATAAGTATTTAATGTGTAAAAGGATCAGGGCATCATAGGCAAATTCAAAGAATCTGATTTTCATTGGCTGCACAATGAAGAACTGTCCCCATCAACAACATCCATTATAATAACTCAATCTCTTGGTAAAGACATAGTCTCCCACACTGCTGTACATACTTCCATTAATCACCAGATCTGGTATTTGTTGCAAAAGTTGTGGGGTTTATTAAGGAAATATGTTGAGGGATGGCAGGAGAAGGTAAGGATATCACACAGTTGAAGTCTAGCAATGCAAACAAGCCTCTGGTTTCCTCAATGATCCAGCAAGCCTCGTCTCATAGCAGTCCCAAGTCAGCCCTTTTGGCTTCATCTCCAGGTTCCAGGCAAGTATGCCTCCCCACATTCTCTATTCAGTCTCTTTAGCTCTCCCTCTTATGTTGGTCCCACAGCTGTTGATGACATAGGAGACACAGATCAAGGATGAATCATATATCTACAGTTGAGCCCCAGCAGGGGCTAAGGCAATGGATAGGAAAGCCATCTTTTCAAAGTTCTGGTCATTCCAGAAAACCCATAGCACAGGAGAGAAAGCAGTTTGTATTCTGTGGCCACTCGTAGACTGCATTGAAGAAAATGAGAATGATCTGTTTGCCTTCCCCCAGTGAAGAGAGGATGTGACAATGGCCTGCTTGCCTCACATTCTACAGGGAGAAATTAGAATCTGCCCATCTTGATCTGAAGAGGAAGTTCACTACACAGACTTTCTCCTTGCAGTTGCATGCCGTCAGACTGGTTTTTCACAAGGAAATACGGCATGATCATATGGACAAATAGCAGCAAATTGGATCGTTCCTGGCTTGAGGAGCTGGTGGGAAAATTAGTACTTTAGAACATTACTGGAAGGAGTTATACTTTCTCTGTCTCCTTGGAGGGCAAGTTGGCCACCACTCACCAAAATCATAGATGTATACCTTTAACTCAGCAGTCCCCAGGAATTTAGATGAAGAAACACTCCTTCGTGTGGAAACTGATGGATGGACAAGGTTTTTGTCACTATTATTATACTATGCCTTTGAGCTGTGGTGTTGGAGAAAAGTATTGAATATACCATGGACTGCTAGGAGAACAATCAGGTTTGTCCTGGAGAAGGTGAAATCAGACTGCTTCTTAGAGGCAAGGATTCTGACGCTGCATCTGACATACTCTGGACATGTTGCAAGGAGGGACCAGCATTTGGAGAGGGACGTCATGCTTGGGAGGTTGGAAGGACAGTGCAAGAGAGGAAAACCCTCAATGAGATGGATTGATTCAGTGACTGGGGTACTGGGGGATGGTGTGTCGGAGACAGAAAGATTGGCACAGGATAGAGCAGGGTTTAGGACTCTTGTACATAGGATCATTATGCGTCACAGGCAACTCGACGGCACATAACAACAACAATAGCAAAATAGTCTAAATACCCATCAGCAGGGAACTTCTAAATAAAATGTACTTTCAGACAAGGCAGGACTATAGAATTTGCTAAACATATTGGCATAGATGTTTATATATTTGATCATGTCTAAGATAAAGTGTTAAAATGAGGGGAAATTATTAGAAATATTTGTTTGTCAATGTAATAATACTTCTGGAAACAGAAGTGGGCAGTTAGATGGCAGGAAGGAAAAGAAACATTCTACTATATCTCCTTTGAGGTGTCTTCTAAATATTACTACATATGTTTGCATGATACAGTCAGAAGAAGCAACTGTTGTGCACTAGTCGGTAAGGGGGCCTACAGAAAAAGAGGGACTTAGCATCAGACAGGTTTGCCTCCCCACCTGATTTTACTGAGATCTGACTTTTCACAGCAGCAGGTTGGAGCGAGCCACAAGGCCCAGACCCAGGAAGAGAAGCTGGCGGCCGGCCTCAGGGTGGATTTACACAACACTTCCTGCCAAGTCCAGAGCCTTCAAGCCGAGACGGAATCCTTGCAGGCCCTGGTGAGTGGGGCCAGGAAGTGTCCTGGTGTCTCTGTTCTCCATTGTAACTCTCTGCTTTTGCGTCCTGACCATACAAATCATCATTTGCAATGCACCTCTATTTCCTCATGAGTTTTGAGGCCTCAGTTGCACTTCTCTCTCCCTGTTCACCTCCAACTCTCTCAATTTGTCGTCTGCAGGTGGTTTTCTTGGACATCCTTGTAGGATGGTGGTCAGGCAGTATGTGGGCTTCTTACACGGCATATGGTCAGGTCAGGCCTCACCTCGTAAGAACCAGGATTGAAAGTTCCTGAGTTTTTTGTTGGTTTTTATTTTTTAAATGTATTTTTCATTTCAATGAAAATGTACAGAGACTATGGATTTCCATTCATTCATTGTTGTACTTTTCTCCCTTTTCAACCCTCCCCCCAGTACACTACCCTCTTGGAAAAGTAAAAGAAAAATTCTTTAATTGTTTTACAATCCCTCTCCCCAGGTCCGCTCCACTATGCAGCCTTCGCTCTGGACTCCTGTCATGACAAAAATACCTAAAAACATATCCCTTTTAAAGAGCTTTCTCCCTCATCTGTTTCAATACAATATACATTATTTAACTCATATTTCTCAGTCTCCCCCTAACCCTTATGTCAGTCCCGTTTTACAACAGTGTCACTATGCAGTATTTGTCCTTTCATGACTGAGATATTTCACTCAACATAATGTCCTCCAGGGTCACTCATTTTTAATAATATTGCATGAGTTCCTTGTTTTTCCTGAGTTTTTTTTTTAATTTTAATAATTTTCATGAACATTTACAGAGATTTTGGATTTCATTCATTCATTGTTGCACTTTTCTCCCTGCCCAGCCCTCCCCCCGGCCCCCCCACCCTGAGTTTTCTTATACAACATTCTATTGGGCAAAGGATGACCAACAACAGAAGAGAAATAAACTTCACCTCTTGCTGGAGCTAAGGGCAAGATCACATTGAGGGAAAGTATGTGAGATGGAACTGGTGTAAACTTCTCTGGAAATCAGAGCTGTCATAGGGTTAGAAGGGAAGTTATTTCCCTAAGTCATTGAGGTAATTAATTAGATTATGTATTTCAAGCCCCTGGCATAGAGCCTGGAATAGGGTCAGCATTCTGTAAGGTCGCATAGGGTCAGCATTCTGTGAGGTCGCCAAGGAAGGACAGAACCCAATGCAGGTCGAGAAAGACAGTTCATTGAGGAGAAACTGCCAGGCTGGCTCTAGAGACTAGCTGCTCCTTAAAAATAGAGTGGGTTTTTATATTGTCTTACAAGGAAATTGGGAGTTAGGGTGTTGGCAGCTGCTTGGTACACAATAAGGAAGCAGGGAGTTGTGGGTAGTTATTCCTGGGGAAGGGGTGGGGGGTGAAATAGTTTGGCGGCTCTGACAGAGATAGACAGAACTGTAGCTGCTGCTTTGATCATTACTGTGGCTGTTTTGGGGAAAGGGAGGGAGAGCAGATCCACAGTTCATTCAATAAGCGGTGTCATTTTTTATTCATTTATTATAGTTATCTAGGGGAAGACCCTCAATGACATGGCTTGATACAGTGACCGAAGCAATGGACTCAAGGATATTAGAAATTATGAGAATGACACAGGAATAGGATAGAGTTCAGAACTTCTTGTTTGTAGGGTCACTGTGAGTCATATTTGATTTGATGACACCTAACAACAACCACCACCTGCAAACAACTATGTTATTTTTATTGTTGCTGTTGTAAGGTGCCATCAAGTCACTTGCAACTCATAGCAACCCTATGTACAACAGCCCTATATCCTGCTTTGTCCTGTGCTAATCTTTTTGTCTCTGACACATCTACCCCCATTTCCGCAGTCACTGAATCAATCCATCTCACTGAGGGTCTTCCTGTCTTGTGCTGTCCCTCCACCCTCCCAAGCATGACGTCCCTCTCCAAGGACTGATCCTGCCTTGCAACATGTCCAAAGTATGTCAGATGAAGCTTCAGAATCCTTGCCTCCAAGGAGTAGTCTGGTTTCACCCTCTCTAGGATGAACCTGCTTGTTCTTCTAGTTGTCCATGGAATATTCAAAACTCTTCTCCAGCACCACAGCACAAAGGCATCAATTCTCTTTCTATATAGCTATACTATCCGCATTGTTGTTGTTATGTGATTGTTGAGCCAGAAGTGATTCATAACTGACCCCTCCAGTGGGTTTTCAGAGGCAGTGGACAGCACGAGAGGAGACTGCCCATCCTATTGTGGATATCTGCGTGTAATATGTAAGTATCATTACAAAACTAGTAATCAAAAATTGGCATCTTTAGCCCTCGGTCACCTCACTAAAATTCCACGTTGCATAGTTCTATTGGAACAACCACAGCAAAGATCCACACTCCAAGCAGAAGATTTAGGAGGAGTGGTTTACAGCCGTTAAGTACTTAGGGCTCTTAGCCCTGACAGTGAAAGGAGCAGCCCAGGCTGAACCATAATAGGTAACAAACACTGCTACAGAACTCACAGAGCCATGCCTTTTCTCCCCAGTCAGAGAAAGCCGTGCCCACAGAAGACACTATAGCTTCTATAACCCCTGCAGAAGAACTGGCAAGGCCTTCAGCCCTCTTTTCCAACAAGGCACCATTTATACTGGCAGCTGAACACAAATAATAGTGTTTGAGGCCTACTGAGGTCTGTGTTCAGTCAATTCAAATCAAGAACATAACTCAAGGCCAGAAATCACAGAAGGTCACTATTTTTTTTTCCTTTCTGGAGGGTTTGTGCCATTCAAGGAAGTCCCTTCAGAGCTCAGGGGTTTGAAGAATAAGTGTGCCTCTGTGGTATTAGTATGCACGCACTGGTACTACCCGTGTCCTCAGTGGGCCTAGTTAGATGACCAGTAGCAGCGGCCTGAGCTGAGTCATTCCAGTTTAAGCATCTCTGTGAAAATCAGGCTTCTCCCTTTTCTGGCAAAATATCACCCACTTAGACATTGGTGGGAAAACAAGGCTCCGGGAATTGAAGAGGTAGCAATTGAAATGTTTAAACAAACAGATGCAAAGCCAGAGGTGCTCACAGATCTGAGGCAAGCAATCCAGACGGCTGCACCATCAACACACTGGAAGACAGCCACATTTGTGCTCATCCCAAAGAAAGGCGATCCGACAGAATGTGAAGACGATAAAACAGTATCGTTACTATCCTAAAGGCACACAGTTCAAATCCATCAAATGCTCTGCTGGAGAAGGAAGGGCAGTCTCCTCTTGTGCCAGTCGGATCTGATTCAACAGGACACAAAAGTAAAATAAATACATTTTTTAGAAAACCAAATACATTATCACTACTATCAGACACAAGGAATATTTTGCTGAAGTATTGAATGTACCATGGACTGCCAAGAAAACAAACAGATTCATCCTAGAGAGGGTTAAACCAGGCTACTCCTTGGAGGCAAGGATTCTGGGGCTTTGTCTGACATACTTTGGGCATGTTGCGAGGAGGGACAGGTCCTTGGAGAGGGACATCATGCTTGGGAGGGTAGAGAGACAGCGCAGGAGGAGAAGACCCTCTATGAGGTGGATTGATTCAGTGACTGGGGTAATCGGGATGGGAGTGTCAGAGACAGTGCGATTAGCACAGGATAGAGCAGGGTTTAGGGCTGTTGTACATAGGGTCGCTATGAGTCGCAAACGACTCGACAGCACATAACAACAACAATTCAAAATCATTACAATAGTCCACCCACAGGGAACTAGGAGAAATTCAGAGTTCAGAAAAGGGCATAGAATGAGGGCTATCACTGCTAATATCAAATGGATTCAGGTGGAAAGTAGAGAAAACCAGAAAGATGTTTGGTTGTGTTTTCTTGACCATGTAAAGGCCTGACTAGAATGCCTCATGCCTAGGAGGTCGATGTTCACACACTGCATTTTATTTTTCACAATTTTTAGTTTTACCAACATTTAATCTACGTGCATTCCATGTTCCAATTACTAAAGGGTGTTTGCCATTATTTTTCCTCATTTCAACAAACTTTCCAACCAATACTGTAGCTATCCTCATTCCTCTACTGTTCATAGGGTTTTCAGAGGCCTGTTATTTTAGGGAGTAGATGGCAAATCCTACTTCTTAGTCTGTCTTAATCTATGCCTGGAAATTTGGGTGACAGTGGTCTGGCCAACAGATTGGAAGAGGTCCATATCTTCCCATTCTCAAGAAAGGTGATCCAACAGAATGTGGAAGCTATAGAACAATATCATTAATAACATATGCAGGTAAAATATTGCTGAAGATCATTCAAAACCAGCCAGAAGAGTGCATGGATAAAGAACTGCCAGAAGTCCAAGCAGGATTTAGAAGAGGTCGTAGATATCACTGCTGATGTCTGATGCATCTTGGCTGAAAGTAAGGAATACCAGAAGAATATCTATTTTTGCTTTATTGAATATGCAAAGGCATTTGACTGTGAGGATCATAACCAGTTATGGCTAACACTGAGAAGAATGGGAGTCCCAGAGCATGCACTTGTGGCTCATGCAAAACCTGTACGTAGACCAGAAAGCTGTTGTTCCAACAGAGCAAAGAAATACTACTACATGGTTTAAAATTAAGAAGGGAGTATGTCAGCATTGTATTCTGTCTTCATTAATCCCTATTTAATCTGTAGGGTGAGGAAATTATTTGAAAAGCTGAACTCTATGAAGAAGAATGTGGGTGAGTTCTGGTGGCCTAGTGACAAGAAGCTGCACTGCAGTCCCAGAGGTGTGCTGTTCAAATCCACCAGATGCTCTGCTGGAGAAGGAGGAACAATCTCCTCCTGTACTAGTCAGGTCTGATCTGACGGCATGCACGCGCGCGATCACACACACACACACACACACACAATAATAATAATAAAAATTTTTAAAAAAGAACAAAAATGTGGTATCAGGATTGGAGGGAGACTCATCAATCACCTACATTATGCAGATGATACCATCTTGCTTGCTGAAAATGAGGAGGACTTGAAGCACCTGTTTCAGAAGATCAATGAATGCAGCCTTTGGTATGGATTGCATCTCAACATCAAGAAAACAAAGACTCTTACCACTGGCATGATAGGCAACATCATGATGGAGGGCGAAGAGATTGCAACTGTCAACAACATCATCTTACTTGAATCCACAATCAACACCCTTGGTACGAGCTGTCAGGAAATCAGGAGACATAGTGCACTGGGAAAGTGTGCAGTCAGGGACCTCTGCAAATTATTGAGTAGTCATGATGTCAGTTTGAGGAGTAAGGTGCATCTGATTCAGGCCATGGTCTTTCCAATCACTTGCTATGCATCTGAGGCCTGGACAATGAATAAGGATGACAGAAGAACAATTAATGCTTTTGAGCTGTGGTGTTGGAGAAGAACGCTGAATATCCCACAGACCACCAAAAGAACAAACAAATATGTCTTGGAGAAAGTGCGCCCATAGAATTCTTTGGAGGCCAAGATGATAAAAGTTCACCTCACATACTTTGGGCATGTTGCTAGGAGGGTCTGTTCCTTGGAGAGGGGCATGATGCTCAGAAAGGTAGAGGGTCAGCAAAAGAGAGGAAGACCCTCAACCAGGTAGATTGACACAGTGACTATTGCAATGGGTTCGAGTGTGTCAGGAAGTGTGAGGATGGCACAGGTCAGGACAAGGTTTGGATCTGTTGTTCATGAGGTTGTTATGGATAATACTCAACTCAATAGCACCTAACAACAACAACACCAAAGGCATTCAACTATGTGTACAAAAGCAAACTTGGTATAGTCAAGCAAAGAAGTAATGGATTCTTTGTATTCTTTCAACTCAGCTCTCATTGTTTTCCAGTTAGAACTGTGTTGGGTTTTCAGAGTCTATCAATGTCTTGGGAGAAGACTGTACATTTTTCTCCCATGGAGTTATTGGTGGATTTGAACAGACAGAGAGACAGTGTGGTTAGGTTAGTGATACAACTTCCAGTAGACCACTAGGGGTTGAGGTGAAAGAATGCATAAATGATAATTCCAGAACACTTTTATAGGATTTATACATAGATCAAGAGGTAGTCCAGAGAACAGAGTAAGAGTATATTAGGTATTTTAAAATCAGGAAAGGTGTGCCTCATGGTCAGATCTTTTCACCACACTTACTCAATCTATATACCAAGGAAATAATCAAAGAAGCTGAACTATATGAAGAAGAATTTAGCATCAGGATTAGAAGAAGAATCATTAGCAACATACAATATACAGACAACACTTTGCTTGTGGAAAGTGAGAAGGACTTGAAGCACTTACTGATTGACATCAAAGATCTATACATAAACATAAAGAAAATAAAATCTCTACCACTAGACCAAGAAGTAGTATCATGCTAAATGAGAAAACGTTGAAGTTGTTAAGAATTTCATGTCCCTGACTCTACACTTAATACTCATGGAAGAAACTGTCAAGAAATCTAAAGACATACTGCTTTGAGCAAATCTATTGACAAAAAAAATAATTGAAAATGTTAAAAATCAAATATATAATTTAAAGGCTAAAGCGTGGAGCTAATAGTCAAATGCATGTGAAAGCTGAACACCGAACAAGGAAGACAGAAAAATGAGTGCATTTGAGTTACAGTGTTAGACAAGAAGAGAATAGATATTGCAAAGATGGGGCAGGGGGAATGATGTATTAGTAATCAATCATTCAAGGTGTGGTTTACCAGAGGCTGCAGAATAAAGAGCAACTCTGTCTTGGAAAAAGTACAGCTACAGTGCTCCTTAGTAGTGAGTAGGGGAGACTTTTTCCTCATGTACTTTGGTCATCAAGAGGGACTATTCCCCTTCCGCCGCGGCAGCCATAGACGTGCAGCAGCCATGGCTGTGCGCTACCCTGTGGCCGTGGGCCTCAACAAGGGCCGCAAAGTCACCAAGAACGTGAGCCAGCCGAGGCACAGCCGCCGCCACAGGCGCCTCACCAAGCACACCACGTTCGTGTGGGACACGATTCAGGAGGTGTGTGGCTTTGCGCCCTACAAGCGAGCGACGCGCCATGGAGCTGCTCAAGGTCTCCAAGGACAAGCGGGCCCTCAAGTTCATCAAGAAAAGGGTGGGGACACACATCTGCGTCAAGAGGAAGCGAGAAGAACTCAGCAACGTCCTGGCCACCATGAGGAAGGCAGCTGCCAAGAAGGACTGAGTGCGCCCCACTGTCCCCCAAAGCCCATCTGATGTAATAAAGTGTAACCAACAGTCAAAAAAAAAGAGGGACTATTCCCTGGAGAAAGACATCATGCTTGGTAGAAGGTCAGTAAAAGAGAGGAAGAACTTCAGTGGAAGGCAGGGACCCAGACGCTGGAACAATGGGCTCTCACATGGCGCTGATTTTGAGGATAGAACAGGATGAAGCAGTGAGTCATTTCATTGTTCATAGGCCCCATGAGTCACAACCAACACAACAGCACATGACAAAGGTGAAGGAAATGGACTTGGACTTTCAGGATGGGAAATAAGAGATACAAAGTCTCTCTCTGATGGGGATTTCCATGAACTCCCTTTGGCCACAAGTCCTGCGTCATGAAGGAAAGGTCATCGAGAAGGTAGGGCAAAAACTGTAGATGGTCAAGCCAACCAAGAATCTGCAAAGGGTTTTTCCAAATCATAGATATTAGCTGGGAGTGTTTGTGCAGAAGATCAGAGATTACGGCCTTCAATGTGGGCTACATCTTTATATCAAGAAAACAAAATTCCTCACCACAAGGTCAATAGGCAACATCATGACAGATGGAGAAAGATTGAAATAATCAACAATTACCGCCTTTCTTGGATCCGTAATCAACCTTGGTACTGCTGTAAAGAAATCAAAAGGCATGTTGTTTTGAGGAAAATTTGTTGTTAGGGACTTCTCAGGGACTCTGTAGGGACTCTGTAGAGTGAGGAGGTCAGTTTAAGGACTAAAGTGTACCTGATCCAAGTCATGGCCTTATCAATTGCTTGCTATGCATCTGAAATTTGGACAATGAAAGAAGAATTGATGCCCTTGTGTTGTAGTGTTGAAGAAGAGTACTGGATATCACATCAACTGCCAAGAGAACAAACAAGGACCCTGTCTTGGAGAAGTGAAAACAGGGTGCTTCTTGGAAGCAAGGATGATGAAACTTTATCTCACATACTTTGGGCATGTTGTCAGGAGGGACCAGTCTTTGGAGAAGGACGTCAAGCTTGGGAGGTCAATGAAAAAGAGGAAGACCTTCCACAAGATAGACTGACATGGAGATTGTAACAATGGCCTCAAGTGTGTCAGAGGTGGTGAATGGGGCAGGATAGGGCAGGCTTCTGTTTACAGAGGCTATGGGTTGTAGTTGACTTGACAGTGGCACATAACAACAACATAGTAACAACCTGAGCATGACATCAATAACCACCAACAGCGTGAAATGTCTTCAGAAACAATGGAAGGAAGCCCAGGGAGTTGGAACAAATGTTTCTCAAAGTCTAGGTGACCATTTCTGTATTTGGCATGACCAGTCAAACACCAGTGGCAAGAAATTGCAAACTGTGCTGCAATCCCAAAGGCACGTGGTTTGAATCCACGAGCTGCTCCATGGGAAGAGAATGGACAATCTCCTCCTGTGCAATTAACTGCCTCTGAAAACCGGCTGGAGGATCAGCTAAGGGCTGGTTCCCACTCAAAGGTAAACAACAAACTAGAGCTTGGCCCAAGTTTACGTCCTCATATTTTTGTCTCCTGTAAATATACCAAGAATGGGGACCTGATTCAACACCTCTCATAGCTCAAGGGATTTAAGACATTTTAAACAAGAGAGCATATGAACTCTTCTTAAAGCAGCCGAGATCCAAGGTGGAGTCCTTGGCCAAGAGTCTTCAAGATACGCTCATTAACCACAGCGGTCACAGGATGTGAGAAAGCTCCTCGTGGGTGGTGCCGTGAGCAAAGTTGTGTAAGACCTGCCTCCCTCCAGGGTAGGATGATAGTATTTGTTACTTTACATTAAAAAGCCAGCTGCTGAATTACAGATGTTCCATCATTATAACTATAAATAAATAAAAATGTGAAGCAAAGATGCATGGTAAAAAGAGGAAAATGCCAAGATCTAAATGATGGAAGTTAGATCAGTGATTATGTTTTTATATTCTCTCTTTTCAAAACTTTCTACTAGGGGGTAATAATACTTTTTAGAAATCATTTTTGAAGTTTAACGGGTTGCGGGTTTTTTTGTTTGTTTTTTGGTGGGTTTTTTTTTCTTTTTTACTTTAAAGGGAAGAAAATGTTTTTAAAGAGAGAAAAAATGTATTAGCATTCAAAGTTGCAGGGAATGTTAAGATGCAAAGAAACATAAGACACTGAAGGCCTGTGGAAAAGGGAGATATCACTGTCATAGGTAATTATAAGGTAAATGCTTTTATTCGGTTCATCCTGTATGAATCAACTACTTATCTATGCCAGCCCTTGTCTCAGACACTAAGGTTAAGACCCCTTCCCTCAAGGAGCTCACCAGCTGAAGTCTCTCTTAATACACAGTCTTAGGCAAACCCTATCTTAGATCTTAAAGGAAGGTTTCTGGAAAAAGTAGCCCCTGAACTTGTCATTCAAAATATGTAGCAATGAGTCAGATGGAGACGTTAGAAGGGATGGAAGAAGACAATTCAGGGGCAGTGAACAATATGAACCCAACACTGTGAATGACCAGAAATGGTGATAGTTACCGTGAGGTGGGAGCGAAGACAGGTCCTGGGGCTGATTCTGTGTGCTGTATTAGGGACCTTGGGGAGCTGCTGATGGAGCCTGAGGAGGAGATACAAGGCTAGAAATTGACTCTTAGTGAAGTACTATGGTTACTGTGTGCATAACACAGCAGCAGGAAGATAGAGACAGGGAGAGAGATGAGTTAGGAGGCCACTATGTTATTCAAAGGAGAGGGCATCTGTGAGTAGACCTGGGCCATGACGGCTGGAGAGGAGGAGACGGGGGAATGTGAAGACATCTCAGGATATGTAAAGACAAATAGGTAATGATGACAGAACTTACAGAGAAAGGGTGAGCGGTAGTCACAGATTCTTCTTTCCCCCAGTTCTAGCTCGTGTTAGTTCTCCAGCTGAAGTACGGGAGGGTCAACAGGTTCAGAAGGAAGCGAGGAGCTGGCTCGATTTTGGACATCTATGAGATGTTCATGGGATGTTCAATAAATTCAGTAGAAGGTCTACCATTCGAGAGAAGAAGTCTGTGCTGAGGAGTAACTGGCATAGATTCAACCATTCAAATCGTGTTGTTGGTGTTATTAGTTGCTATGGAGTCAATTGTGACTCATTGTGACATGAACATGATCTGAGCTCTGCCTTATTCTGTGTCATCCTCACCAGCCCTCGTATACTCAATCCCATTGCTATGGTCATTGTGTCAATTTTGTTAAGGGTCTTCCTCTCTTTTGCTGATCCTCCACCTTTAAAAAAAAATTTTTATTATTAATTTCAATGAAAATTTACAGAGACTTTGGATTTCCATTCATTCACTATTGTACTTTTCTTCCCACCCAACCCTCCCCTCTAGTACACTACCCTCTTGGAAAAATAAAAGAAAAATTCTTTCATTGTTTTACAATCCTCCCCCCAGGTCCATTGCACTATGCAGGCTTCGCTCTGTACTCCTGTCATGACAAAAATACCTAATCATATATCCCTTTTAAACAATTTTCTCCCTCATCTGTTTCAATGCAGTATACATTATGGAACCCATCTTTCTCAGTCTCTCCCCAACCCCAAGGTCAGTCCTGTTTTACAACAGTGGCACCATGCAGTATTTGTCCTTTTATGACTGAGAAACTTCACTCAGCATAATGTCCTCAGGGTCACCCGTTTTGAATAATATTGCATGAGTTCCTTGTTTTTCAATGCAGTGTGGTATTCCATTGTGTGGATATACCACAGCTTCTCTATCCATTCGTTTGTTGATGGGCATGTAGGTTGTTTCCAACTCCTTGCTATTGTGAACAAAGCTGTGATAAACATGGGTGTGCAGATCCTCCACCTTTCCAAGCATGATGTTCCTTTCCAAGGATTGACCTCTCCTAACTACATGTCTGAAATGTATGAGATGAAGTGTCATCCGTGCCTGTAAGGAGCACCTTGCCTGCACTTTCTCCAAAACATGTTTGTTTGTTTGTTTGTTTGTTTGTTTGTTTTGGCGGGCCAGGGGATATTCTGTATTCTTACAATTCAAAGACATTGATTCTTCTTCTGTCATTCTTAGTCATTGTCCAACTTTCAGGTGTAGAGGATGTGATTGAAAAGACCACAGCTTGCATCAGGGGCACCTTAGTCCCTAAACTGACATCATTGCTCCTCAGCACCTTAGAGAGTATGGCAGAAACCCAAATCGGGCCCAGTGAAAAGCAAGGATTCCGGAGAGCTGTAATAGCAGGCAGTGGGAAGCCCCACAGTGAAGGGGCCACAGGAAAAGAGAAGCAGCAAAGATGGCCATTCAAGTACTTAAAGATAATTTGTCATCATAGGAATAAAGGCCCTAGATGTTCAGTCCAAGTGTGGGGCCTCTGGGGAGTGCCTGAGGCAACAGTAGGTTGTATGTGGGTGATGAATGAGACCGTAGAAGTGAAAAAGAGAGTCCCTCCTGGGTGTGGGTCTCTCTCTCTCTCTCTCTCTCTCTCTGTGTATCCAAATCATTTGCAAAAAAGCCCCAGAGGCAGCCTCAGAAAGCAAGATTTCTTTGACAAACCACCTACAAACTGCCTCTTTTTAACTTGCTACCCCACCCAGGCTCCTTTCTCTTCTTTCCTTTCCTCCCCACCGTTCCTCCCACCATCACAGGGATTGCTGAATCAGGACAACCGGGGTCTAGTCTCCTATGGACTCAATTCATTGCCATTGAGTCGGAGGTGACTCATAGCTGACCGTAGAGCGGGTTTTCGAGGCTGTAAATCACTAGGGAGGAGATTGCTCATCTTTCTCCTACGGAGCCCCGGGTGGATTCGAACCTGTGGGTTTGCAGTGCAGCTCCCTAAGGGCTATCCTCGCGCACCAAACAGCCTAACACGGACCCCATCACCACCCCTAACTGTGTCGGTCCCTGTGCTGGGTGGAAGGATGGTGGCCAGGCCAGTGCCATGCGCCCCACCTGCGATGCACACACTCACTGGGCATGGTTAGAGCGGGTGCCTCTTGGGGATTTCGCCCTCGTTTTTGCTCTTTCGTAGAAGAGAGGCCTGGAGAACACCTTGCATGACGCCAGGCACTGGCACGACATCGAGCTGCAGAACCTGGGTTCCGTGGTGCGCAGGCTGGAGGCCGAGCTCCGGGACCTCCACGCGGAGGCCGAGCAGCGGCAGGAGGAGCGCGCGCAGCTGCTGGCGCACAAGGGCCGGCTGCAGAGGGAAGTGGAGGCCTACCACGGCCTGCTGGACCGCGAGGAGGCCCGGTACTGCCCCTTCTTCTCCCGTCACAGTGGGAGCGCATCCTCGGCGCTTTAACCACTCGGTTTTGAAGCTCCATCAATCTCACATACAGTGGGCGCATGGCCAGGAGGGACCAGTCCTTGGAGAAGGGCATCATGCTTGGAAGGGTGGAGGGCGAGCGCAGGACAGAAAGAGCCTGGATGAGATGGATTGACACAGTGACAGTGGCAACGGGGGCAGGTGTGTCAGAGACATTTAAGTTGGCTCAGAAAAGGTCAGGGTTCAAAAAAGAAAAAAAAAAGGTCAGGGTTCAGAACCATGGTGCATAAGTCCACTATGAGGCTTGGTCAACTCAGGGCATCTAACAATAACAATAGCGAGCCCTGGTGGTCAAGTAGCAAGAAGCTGCACTGAAGTCTGGAAGGCACAGGGTTCCAATCCACCAGCTGCTTTATGGGGAAGGGATGGGCCATCTCCTTCTGTGCGATTAACTGCCTCTGAAAACCCACCAGAGGGTCACCTATGGGTCAGTTCTGACTCGATGGCACAGCGGGAGCAGCAAGGGGGTGAGTAGCAAGTGGGCTGGCAAACACAAAGTCAACTACAATCATACACATTTCTTTTATAAGCAGACACCCAGAGTTTATAGTTTGTTTTCCTTTTTTTAATGGGTAATGATTCCTATATTACAAGAAGGGCCCAGTCCTTGGAGAGAGACAATATGCTTGGGAGGCTGAAGGGACAGCACAAGAGAGGAAGCCCTTCGATGAGATGGATTGATTCAGTCACTGGGGCAATGGGAGTAGGTGTGTCAGAGACAATAACGTTGGCACAGGATAGAGCAGAGTTTGGGGCTCTTGTACAAAGGGTCACTAGGAGTCACAACAACTCGATGGCACATAGCAACTCAACAACAAATGATGCCCAGAGTCTCTGCCTCAATGTTGGGGGTTAATTTCCTTACCACCTCTTTCCAGAAATCCAAGCCTTTCTTTCTTTCATGGTAATCTGAATATTCCTACACAGGAATACTTCTGCACACATTGAATAAGACTCGTGCTAGAGGTGATCAGAAAGCCCCACCCCTCACAATTCAAAGGGAGCTCTGGTGGCCTAACGGTTAAAAGCCACACTACCAAGCCACAGGCATGCGATTCGAGTCTTCCAGCTGCACCACAGGAGAAAGATGGGCAGTTGTCTCCTGGACAATTTTCTGCCTCTGAAAACCCTCTGAAGGAGCAGCAGTGAGTCAAGGCCCAGAGGGAAGGCTTTGTGGAGAGACAAGGCAGAACTGGGCTGAACCTGGCCCCTCTCTGCTGCCCTATGACTTCGGTGCAGAGGTAACATCAGAGATTCCAAAATACAACAGAAAACACATCATCTGCCTCCTTTCCAACTAACTTTTTACTGGATTGATTTCTGTTAGTGATAAAAACCAGATGTTGCAACAGCGCTGAGTTTGTCAGATGCCTGTGACCATCTGAATAAATACGAGGTCCTTTTAAAGAAACAGGAAGCCGCGTGTTAGGCTGAGTTTGCTTCAAGGACCCAAGCACTCCAGTGAGTGGATGTCTGTCTGCTGTGTGCCAACACAGCCCTGGGTTTCTATTCTCTTCATTTCTCCCTCAAACCCTGCCAGGATCGTACCTTTCCCCCATTTTACAGATGAGACAAACAAAGTCTAGTGAGCATAAATCTTTGCCCAAGGTTAACACAACTCATCACCATGAAGCAGGAGTGAAACCCAAAACTACCTCATTCTAATGGTCAGGTGAACTTGAACCTTCCCAAGTCCCGTGTTCCCACGGCGAGGTAGGGGTTTTCTCCGTCCACGGCGTCTCGTCTCTGACTCGTCTGTGTTTCTTTTCAGCTAAGGGACAGACATCCTCCTTTTGCAATGCTGCCTTCCTCGCCCGGTGGCCCGTGAGGTGGCCTGAGGATCTTCACCTGGAACTTCAGTCCTTGCCCGATACTCTCACTGATTCACCGTTCGCTTTACAAAGCAAAGCAGAGCTTTCGGGGAACGGAGAGAGCCCTTTAGCCTCTGTTTAAGTAGCCTGTAGTCTGAGCGACCGCCCTGCCTTTCTCCAAATAAATGCTTTGGTGCAGCTTTCCAACGACTCAGCTTGTGCGCCTGGTGGATCCTCGCTGGATCTCACTCCCCTTTGGCTGGCCTTTGCTGGAAAACTTGAGCGTGACGACATCTGCCTCACCAGCCCAGGGTCAGCTGCCTTTGGCTGGTCACCATAAATGTGCAGCTTGGGCAAGAGTTATTTACGCTGGTGGCATCGGGCCATAATTTGAGGCAAAAATAACGACACTCTTGCTGGGGAATGGGCGAGCGTGGTGCTTTTCTGCACACAGCGTGATTACAGGCGTCCTAGGGCCTTCAGACCTCTTAAATATACCCAACATGTGTTTTTATCTATGTACACACACGGACTTGTGATTTGCAGAGCACTCCACAGTGAGCTTGAAAGGAAACTTCGGTTTAAGTCCACGCGGCGTTAATAGGTTCACTGGTTAGAATTGGAGTTTTCTTCCACAGCAGTCCTCCCCAGCCCTTTCAAGGTCTGTGCCAGGCCAAATATAGTTCACACAAGTGCCACCTATTCCTGCCAGACTGCCCTGCCCTCTGATTAAAACCGAAACAACCACCTGTGTGTCCTGCCACATCTCCCAAAGCCTCCGAAACAGAAAGACCAAAGGCCCAGGCTCAATTTCTTCATTCTTCCCTCCAGCTCTCTGTCAATCCCCCTGTCACACCGAGTTACCAAAATAGCCATTGTCCCCCTGAGCTGCTAATCCAGGCCAGGGAATGTGTGTTAGGGGCCCAGCTGAGGGCCCGCACACCTGGGCCTCTAAAAAGTCAGGTCTGATACAAACAAAAGAAAGCTTATTTCCCTTTAAGAAACCATCCTAGAGAAGCGATGTAAGAAATGGCGGTCACCCCGCCGCCACTGGTTGGAGTGTCTCCAGCAGATTTTCCTGCAGGTCTGAGCGATCAAGGGAATTATATTCATAAATCACACGAGCAGAGCAGCTGTTTACAGTTTGCACGATACCTTGACATAGTTCAGTTTGTTGTCTGAGTCGTGGAAACAGACAAGATCCCGCCTCATGCTGCATTTCAGAGAAGCTCATGTTCCCCTCGAACTGGTAGGTGGCCCCTGACAGAACCACTTGGGGAACAAGTACCCCATCAGAAGATACAGTGTGGTTAGAGGAACCATACTCTTGAGGTTCGCTTCTATTCTTCCTTTCTTGTTACTGTTAATTTTACTTCTTGTCCTCCAGCTGAGACATGAATCCCTAATTGAAACACAGCTGGCAGCTTGGAAGGTGAGTGTGGAGACAAGGGGATGCTTCTGTGTCTGAGCGGCAATGCAAACAGATGGATTACCCCAAAAAACAAGGTCAGCCCAGACACATTTGTGCTCATCTGAAGGCAACGTGGTTCATGGCAGACTCTAATAAGTACCAGGAAATCCAGACTCACCTTGCTAACTGGGTACTCTGTCCCTGGTAGGGTTTCTAATGTGGAAAGTGGGTTTGGGGGTTTTTTTGTTTGTTTTTTTGTTTTGTTTCTGTTTGCCCTTCATTTATTATTAATTTTAGTGGAAGTTTACAGAGACTTTGGATTTTTATTCATTCGTTGTTGCACTTTTCTCACTGCCCACCCCTCCTCCCCAGTTGACTCTTCTCTTTGAAAAGTAAAAGAAAAATTCTTTCATTGGTACACAATCCCTCCCCCCAGGTCCACTCCTCTATGCAGCCTTCATTCTGGATGCCTGTCATGGCAACAATATCTAATCATACATCTCTTTTAAACAGCTCTCTCCCTCATCTGTTTCAATGCAGTATACATTATCTACCCCATCTTTCTTAATCTCCCCCCCAAACCCTATGTCAGTCCTCTTTTATAACAGTGGCATTATGCACTATTTGTCCTTTTATGACTGAGATATTTGACTCAGTATAATGTCCTCCAGGGTCACCCATTTTGTATAATATTTCATGAGTTTTTTGTTTTTCAATGCAGCGTAGTATTCCATTGTGTGAGTATACCACAGCTTCTCTATCCATTCGTTTGTTGATGACACTTAGGTCGTTTCCAATTCTTTGCTTTTGTGAACAAAGCCATGATAAACATGGGTGTGCATATCTGCTTGGATGTCGGTTATGGTTTCTTTGGGGTATATTTCCAGTAGAGGAATTGCTGGTCAAATGGTATTTCTATTTGAAACTTTTTGAGAAAGCGCTATACTGCCTTCTATAGTGGTTGCATGGAAAGTGGGTATAACGTTGTAGGCAGATGCCATGAGGCGGGGAGAGACTGACGCCGGCCTTCCCTGGAAGCAGGATCTTTGATGTGATGGGGAACAAAATGTGAACCTGTTCCCTGCAGATTAGGAAATGACAGTAACCCTGTGTTCATCTGGGTAACCCAACCGTGGCGATGAATTTCCGAGAACCTCACAGCCATTTGGACCATTGGATTTTCTTCCACAGGCTCCATGCGTGCACCAGACAGCAGGCTGCGCGGGGCCGCTCACTCTCGCCTCTCCTGCACCCTCACTCCAAGGAGCAGCTGCCGTAAATCATTCCATTAATCATCCTTTGGCAACGAGAGCCGCAGCAAGCCGGTGCATTCTGTTCTCCGCACAGCCTCTTGCTGTTTCTAATGAGGCTCCATTACCAGGTATGAAAAGCCTCTGCTGGCCCCCGTGACTCCACCAGGGTCCTATTTAAAATCGGGCTTGCTCTCACCGAAGCCCAGGACAATTACACGTTGGCAGAGGTTCCCTGACAGGTGGCAGAGGAGGCTGCCGCTTGTACTGGAGTCAAGGACAGAGCGTTTGTTCCCAGGCAGGTAAGAAAAGAGCTGCAGGGAGACTCATGGAAAGCGTGGTGGGGCTCTCTCTCCTGGGACTGGACAAGCCCTCTGGCCTGTCGCTCTTTGGAGCACGATGTGAATGCTCAAATAAATCACTGGAGTGTTTATTGGCTTTTGGATATCTTGCACCAGGGCCCTTAAATGATACCTCCACTGTCATTCGTTAGGCTGGGCTCTTTGAGGAGAAATGCGGTATCAGGATTGGTGGAAGATCTATCAACAGTATGCGTTATGCAGATGACACAACCCTGCTTACTGAAACTGAGGAGGACCTGAAGCGCTTGCTGCTGAGGGTCAAGGACTGCAGCCTTCAATATGGATTGAGACTCAATGTCAAGAAGACAAAGATTCTCACCACTGGGCCAATTGGCAGCATCAAGATGGATGGTGAAGAGATTGAGATTGTTCACAGCTTTCGTTTGCTTGGCTCCATAGTCAACACTCTCGGCACCAGCAGCTAGGAAATGAAAAGACGTATTTGAGATGGGAAAGTCTGCTGTTAGGGACCTTTCCAAAGTTCTGAAGAGCAATGGTGTCACTCTGGAGACTAAGGTGTGTCTGATACAGGTGATGGTCGTTGCAATCACTTGTTACACATCAGAGAGTTGGACAATGACTAGGGAGGATAGA
>NW_006399777.1:18008163-18009777 GCF_000299155.1 Elephantulus edwardii | reverse complement strand
TGTCACAGTGTTTAGCCTCACAGCAACCACAAGTGACCGCGGTACGGCAACTTGTACACCAGGGCTATACGACCTAGAGGAATGTCTGAACAAAAACATGAAAGACAGGCCCGAGGGCCACGGATTAAAATTCACCCACCTTTGGCTTGGTAGCATCGCTCTCTGTCCACTGGGCGAGCTGATCTCTCTCTCTCTCTGTGTTGATATTATTGTTGTTAAGTGCTATTGAGTCGCAGGCAACTCATAGCGACCCTATGAAGGAGAGTCCTCGATGCTTGAGTGCCTTTCTTCCTCTTCCCAGGTTCACAGGATTTCCAGAGTAGATGTAGCAAAAAGGATAAAATCAAAACCATCAGCAAAGCAGGCAGAGCAGCACCTTGTAGTGTCTGTGCAGCCCCTTCGCAGAACTCAGTTTGTCATTGAAGACGGGGCAATAGGCATCCAGATCTAATCTCAATTGGTTTTCAATAAGAAGAATCACTGAGCATCTTGCTGGCCTCTGATTATCAGATTACGGCTATTGCTTTCCACCCCAATCCTCTTACGAAGGATCAGGGATGATCACATCAGGCCACCTTATGGGGAATCAGCTGTATCATGGCGTAACTATCAACCAGAGCATGATGGACATTCTGGTGGCCTTGTTGGCTAGACGTGGCCCTGCCATTACCAAGGTCATGCCTCTGTGGAGGTTTGACTCCACTGGCCGCTCTGCAGGAAAAAGCTGAGCAATCTCCTCTCGTGATTTACAGCCTTGGGTATGCAATGGAGGGTCAGCTGTGAGTCGATCCTGACTCAACCACACAGAGTAAGAGACTCAGAGCCAAAATGACAAAGACAGTGCTTTCACAGTATCTGATCCCAATAACCACATAATAATCATATCCTATGAATGTTGGGCCCTGAATAAGGATGACAGAATAAGAACTGATGTCTGTCCTCCAGGGTCACCCATTTTGAATAATATTGCATGAGTTCCTTGTTTTTCAGTGCAGCGTAATATTCCATTGTGTGAATATACATACCACAGCTTCTCTATCCATTCTTTTGTTGATGGGCACTTAGGTTGTTTCCAACTCCTTGATATTGTGAACAAAGACGTCATAAACATGGGTGTGCATATATCTGTTTGGGTGTCAGTTATGGTCTCTTTGAGGTATATTCCCAGTAGTGAAATTGCTGGGTCAAATGGTATCTCTATTTGCAACTTTTTGAGAAAGCACCACACCGTCTGAGTGAAATATCTCAGTCACAAAAGGGCAAATACTGCATAGTGCCACTGTTGTAAACAAGGCTGACTTCGAGGTTAGGGGGAGATTGAGAAGGATGGGACAAATAATGGTTACTGCATTGAAACAGATGAGGTAGAAAACTGTTTAAAAGGGATATGTGATTAGGTATTCTTGTCATGACAGGAGTCCGGAACGAAGGCTGCATAGTGGAATGGACTTGGGAGGAGGGATTATAAAACAATGAAAGAATTTTTCTTTTACTTTTCAAAAAGAAGAGTGAACTGGGGGGAGGGGTGGGCAGGGAGAAAAGTGCAACAATGAATGAATGGAAATCCAAAGTCTCTGTAAATTTTCATTAAAATTAATAATTTTTAAAAAGGGG
>NW_006399777.1:18006640-18007308 GCF_000299155.1 Elephantulus edwardii | reverse complement strand
TCTCTCTCTCTCTCTCTCTCTCTCTCTCTCTCTCTCTCTTTCTCTCTTTCTTTCTTTCTCTCCTGCCCTCACATTCTTTTTTCTATCTAACACATGACTAACATACATGACTCAACAGTACCCAACAACAACGTGCATGTTACAATCACAATTTAAATGAAGACGAGAAAGGGATCAGAGGAGGAGGAGGAGTGGTACAGAGCTTGCCTACCATTTCCAGTCGGGAAATGCCAGCAGAAACTGAAAGGTGTGGCCCAGACCATGGCAGTCTGCTGTCCTGACTGAATCATCATTTCAAGAAGGGATACAGCAGTTACAGGCAGGTGGGAGGAGCTCTGGGGGCTCTGTTTGTAGAGCGTGCTAGCCCAAAGGTGCTACGTCTCTGGTAGTTAGAATCCACCAGGGGCTCCTGGGAGCCAGATGGGCAATCTCCTCCCGAGTGATTTATAGCATCCGAAACCTGCTGGCGAGTCAGTTTCTACCCAACTGAAATGAGAGCGAGTGGAGAGAAGAACGAAAGTAAACTCTTAGGGAGCTCTGGTGGCCTAGTGACAAGAAGCTGCACTGCTATCCCAGAGGCTCACAGTTCAAATCCACCAGATGCTCTGCTGGAGAAGGAGGGGCAATCTCCTCCTGTACCAGTCAGATCCTATTTGATGGTACACTCA
>NW_006399777.1:17997242-18005720 GCF_000299155.1 Elephantulus edwardii | reverse complement strand
ACTGGGATATTTCACTCAGCATAATGTTCTCCAGAGTCAACCATTTTGAATAATATTGCATGAGTTCCTTGTTTTTTAATGCAGCATATAGACTGGTCACTTTAAATAAAAGGTCAGCAGGAATGTGAGTAATCCCCTCAGAAAAGAGGCTGATCACAGGGTCAGCAGATACCTGGCCCCTTGGACGTGGCCTCCAAAGTGTGGAAGGTAATTCACGCCACAGGGTCAAGCTCTGAGGGTGATGATGGGATGAGGCACAACCCCCAGGGGCATCTTAGGAGAAGATACAAGGCTGGATGTGTCCACAGGCTGCAGGTGGTTGTATAGCAAAGAACTGAATTTCACGAGCTCTGAGGGCTTAGTGGTAAGGAGTTGCATGGCTAATTTGAAGGCACGAGGTTTTGAATCCAGCCACTGCTCTGTGGAAGAAAGATGGATAATCTCCTCCCTTGTGATTTACAGCCTCTGAAAACCCACCAGAGAGTCAACTACGAATCAATTCCAGTAGAGCAGTACATACCAAAAAGTCACGAGTAATTCATATTTTTCTTTGTATAGTTTACTTTATTTTCTACTAATTTATTTACAAAATTCAAATACAAATTTTAACAAATTCTTTCCATTTCCCTCACCCCCCCTTCAAATTGTACAACCTATTGATTAATCCCCCCTTCCCCCTGCACATCCACAGCCCTCTGCTTCCTGCCTCTCCCACCCCTCCTGGACCCTTATATTCATTCTACAATAACAGTTTTATACAATATTTATCCTTGTGGGACTGAGTTAGTTCGCTCAGCATAATGTTCTCCAGTCCCTCCCAAGTTAGGTAATAACGCACAAAGCCATTGCTCTTGGGTGCTGCATAGTATTCCATTGTGTGAATGCACCATAATTTCTCAATCCGTTCTACAGTTCTAGAAATCCCTGGATAGTGCAGTTAATGTGTTCAGTTGCCAATTGAAATGCTGGATATTCACGTTCTTGGGATATTTGAGAGGCATTGGCTCAGGATAGAGCAGAGTTCAGAGCTGTTGTACACGGGCTTGCTAAGAGTTGGAGTCGATTTGTTGGCACATAACCATAACCTGGGGGAAAGGGGCCTTTGGAAGATCAACCATCAGAAATCCTAGGGAACCCAATACTTCTCTAACACTCTATGAGTCAAGGGTCAACTCTCCAGCTGCTATCTACAACAGTTATCAATGGCTTGGATGGGTGGGAGGGGGAATACACAGTAAAACTTAATATATCTGGAAATTATGTAAGACTGCAACCTGTCCGATAAGGAATACTCAGATATTTCCCACTGAAACAATTGAAAAGGAGTCAAACTGTCCCCTCTCAAAGACAGAAAACTTCAAAGCAGTCTCGCCAAGTTTCTCCTCTCACTGGTAAGTAACGCTCACAACTTTGAACCAAATATGCTACAACTTGACACCTTTTACTAAATAAATACTAGATAATTAAGGCTTCCATTGTTCTAATCCCCTTTATGATAGAGGGAGGTGCTGTGATTACTTGGAGAAGAAAACAGAAAAGACCACTGTTGTAAATAGATTCCAACTCATGGTGACTGTTCGCCAGGGTGGGTTCAAACTACTAGATCTTCCAGTTAGTATCTCATCTCTTAACATACTACACCACCAGCAATCTTTATCAATACCATCTATGAGCGGGCTTACTGCCTCAATGGTTTAGTACCCGGTGGTGATTAAGGTAAAAGAGGAAAGAGAAACTCATGGGTTAATATGCGATCCTGGGGTAGTGAATTGGTAATTATATATAATATACCATCTTAGAAAGTTCTGAGGGTGTAAGAAGGTCTGTAAGAAAGTTGTGCTGTTTACCCAAAGCCAGTTCCTCTCTGGTAGTTCAAATCTACCAACTGTCCACAGGAACCAGGTGGACAATTTCCTCCCAGCTATGAAGGGTCAGCTATGAGTCACTTCTGACTTGACAGCAAAGAACGAATGAGCTTTCTAAAAACAAATATATAAATAAATGAGCAAACAATATATCATTTTGGGAATTCAGACTTAGTAGTGCTTCTGAAAAACTAAGACTCTATGTAACAGAAAACTCCCTCCAGGATTACCTCTTCCTCAATATATATTCATACAGTCCCCTGTTACAGGTCGACACGTATCAGGTGATGAGGAAGAGGAAATGCACTGTTTCAACAAAATAGAATGTGAGCCACAAATGTGGCTTCCTGGGTGTCACATGGCAGAGCTCTGTGGGTCATGTTTTAGGGTGTTAAACAAAAGGTTGGTGGTTTGAAGCAACCAATTGTTTTCTCAATGGAAGATGAAGCAACTAATTATTTTCTCAATAGGAGAAAGATGAGTCAGTTCTCTCCTGTAAAGAACACGTTCACAACATGGAATACTACGCAGCACTAAGGAACAACGATTTCATCTAAATGTTATATAACGTGGGCAAGTCTAGAGAACATGTTGCTGAGTGAAATAACTCAGTAACATAAGGACAAATACTGCATAAGGCACTATTGTGAAAATAGGAAGATAGTTGAGCAAGATGAGTATAAATGTCAAAAAGGGGAAGGAGAAGGAGGGCCAGGGAAAGGGGGAGGGAGGAGAGCCACCAGGATAGCAGAGATTAGTGGGTGGACGTGGGGGGGGGGCGTTGGTAAGTCAAGGAATAGGAAACATTCAATGACAACTTGAGAAGATGGAGTAATAATAGGCAAGTTGTTGTTAAGTGCCATCAAGTCGCAGGCAACTCATAGCGACCCTGTGAAGGAGAGTCCTTGACACTTGGGTTTCTTTCATCCTCTGTCCAGGTTCATAGGGTTTCTGGAGGCAAGCTATTATGGAAGTGGATGCCACTCCTCCTTCCAAGCTTGTTTTAATTGGGGAGCTCCACCCCACTCTCTGTCCGCATTGGGTAACCAACCATTAACGCATTTGACACATCCGTGTCACAGTGTTCAGCCTCACAGCAACCCCAAGTGACCGCGGACGGCAACTTGTACACCAGGGCTATGCGACCTAGAGGAATGTCTGAACAAAAACAATGAGAGACCTTTTGGACTTGAAGCCGCTGCTGCCTTCAACCCAAGGCCAAGCGTGGCTTCCCTGGCTCCTGGAGGCAGAGTTGCCTTTCTCCAGAGACCGCCACAACACAACACAACTCCCACGTACACAGCAGACCAACAATAATTAATTATGTAAACACAATGTATACAATGATCATATAAAACATACATAAATGAAACAATATGTATGTGAATTATTGTATGCAAACCAACAAAATTTTAAAGAAAAAGTAATTACCGTCCATAGAAGGTTACTGCAAGTGGACTGGATGACAGTGGGTTTGGTTTTGTTGTTGTTGTTGTTGTTGTTGCTACTGCTGTCGGTTACCACATTTAAGTGAGAGAAGGAAAAAGAGGAAATGAATTTTAGTAATACATTTTACTGATATTTATATATACAAAGAGCAAACAGATCTGTCTTGAAGGAAGTGTAACCAGGGTACATCTTAGAGGCAAGGACGGTGGAACTTCATCTTACCTACTTGGGGCGTACTGTCAGGAGGGAAAAATTCATACATTAGTTTTATCCTTTGGCGTTTAGCCTATTTTTCTTCTCATTTCATAGATATGTCACTTGCAGATAGCATCCTGATGGATTTTGGGTTTTCCTCCATTTCACTACTCTTTGCCTCTTAATTGGTGCATTCATAGTCAGTATGATTCTTGATAGGTAAAGTTTTATCAAAGCCAGTTTGCTTTTTTGCATTGTTGCAGGTTACTTTGATCCATTTACTTTTCTTTGCTCTCTCTATGCCAATCTTGATAAATTCAAAAGTGCTTAAATACTGTAAATTATGTTCTCAGAACACAATGTCTTTAAGATCAGAATAAAGGGGAATCTATCCAACATAAGTAAAAGCATATATGCAAAACCAAGAGTGAACAGCATTATCAATGGAGAGACACAAAATGCATTCCCCTTACAAAAAGGCACCAGGCAAGAATGCCAACTATCACCATTCCTAATCAATATCATATTGGAAGTCCTAGCTAAAGCAATAAGACAAGAGGAGGAAATAAGATGTTTTCACGTTGGTAAAGAATTGACAAAACTATATATGCAGATGATACGCTAGTGTGTCTGGTGTAGTTATTGATGATAGATGCTCTCCAGTCAGAACTGGTTCACAGCTGACCCTCCAGCAGGTTTTCAGAGACAACAAATCACACAGCAGGAGACTGACAGCATGGTTTGTTACCAATAGATCAGCTCTCAATATGCTCTTATCTGTAGTGTATATAGAAAACCCTAAAGACTCAACAAAATCTGTTAGACCTGTTGTGATGGCGGTGGGAGTGGTGGTGGACCACCAAGTAGGAACCGACCCATAGCTGGCCCTCCAGTAGGATTTCTGAGGCTGTTTAATCACTCAGGAGGAGAGAGCCCATCCTTCTCTCTCAGAGCAGCTGGTGGGTTTGAACTGTGTTCCTTCAGGACTGCAGTGAAGTTTCTTACCAGTAGCCCACCAGAGCCCCCTATCAGACCTATTAAGACCAATTCAAATGAATGCGAGGATACAAGATCAACATACAAAAATCAGTGTTATTTCTCTACATTAACAAAGAAAACACTGAAAAACAAGTAAGAAAAGCAGTAATAATTGCAATAGCTAATAATAACTTAAAAAACTTGGGAATGCACTTAACTAGAGACACAAAAGATCTGTATAAAGAAAACTACAAAACATAATTTTTTTTAAAAAAAAAGAGAGAGAGAGAGAGAGAGACCTAGATAAACAGAAAAATATTCCATGTTAATGGGTAGGGAGATTCAATATTGATAAAATGACAATCCTACCAAAAGCAATCTACAGATTCAAAACAATCTCTATACAGACATCCCTGACATTTTTCAAGAAGCTGAAATAGTCAATTTCCACCTTTATTTGAAAAGGAAAAAGACCTACTGAAAAAGAAAAACAAAATAGGAGGTATCACATTTTGATGTTAGTAGATAGTAAAACACACTACACAGCTATGATAATCAAAACAGTAATATGGTAATGGTACAATAATAAACACATAGACCAATGGACTAGAATAAGGACCTAGAAATAAACCCATCTACCTATGGTCAAGTGATACTTGAAAAGGAAACAACATTCATTAAATGGGGAAATTATAGACTTTTTAACAGATGATGCTGACCAATTGGACATTTACCTGCAGAAAACAGAAACGGGATCCATATCTCACACCATATACAAAACCAACTCAAAGTGAATTCAAAACCAGAGGTAAAATAAAAACCATAAGGACCATCAAAGGAAAGAAAAATAGAATCCTAGGTTGTGTCATGAACAGGCTTTCAAATGGTCAAAAAGACAGAATCAAGAGAAGATAAAGTCTATAATCTTAGCCAAGAAGATATTGTCCTAACAGAACAAGAGAACACTGCATGGTTTAATATCAGAAAGAGTGTGCATCAGGGTTGTAGCTCATCTCCATACCTATTCAATCTGGAAACTGAGCATATAATTCATGAAGCTGAACTCTGTGAAAAGGAACGTGGCATCAGAATTGGAGAATTGGAGGAAGACTCATCAACAACCTGCGCTTTGCAGATAATGGAACTTTGCTGAAAATGAGAAGGATATGAAGCACTTACAGCAGAAGGTCAAGGGTGGAGGGACAGCCTTCAGTATGACTTGCATCTCAACATCAAGAAAGCAAAGGTTGTCACCACAGAAACAACAGCCAACGTTAATGGTACATGTAGAAAGGATTGAAGCTGTCAATTTTCTAATCTTCCTTGGATCAACAGTCCACACTGTTGGTACTAGCAGTCGGGAAATCTTGAAATGTATTGAGCAAGTTCACTGTTAAGGATCTCTCCAAAATGATGAAGAGCAATGACGTCAGTTTAAAGACTAAGGTACTCCTGATTAAAAGTGCTGGACAATAAATAAAGATGATAGAAGAAGAATTGATTCCCTGAGTTGTGGTGCTTGGTCTGTGTGGTATCCCATGGACTGCCAAAAGAACAAACAGATAGGCTTTTAAAAAGTGCAGCCAGATTGCTTCCTGCAGGCAAAGATGATGAAGGTTCATCTTTTATACTTTGCACATGTAGCTAGTCAAGGCTACTCCTTGGAATGGGATATCATGCTTGGAACGACGGCAGGTCTACAAAGGAGGGGGAAACACTGAATGATGTGGATTGACACGACTCCTGCAATGCGTGTGTCAGAGATGATGAGGATGGCACAGGATAGGAAAACGTTCAGGTCATGTGATCATAGGGGTCGCTGTGAGTCATACCCAACCTGATGGCACCTAATAGTAACAACCAACTTTGATTACTTGGCTAAGGTGATGGGTGCCAACTTTTCCACTATGAGGTTATGGGGGTTTTCTCTTTGTGATTAGTAAGTGCTATTCACCTGATACAGGCCATGGTCTTTGCAATCAGAGAGCTGGACAATGACTAGGAATTATGGAAGGAGAACTGATGGAATTATGGAAGGAGAATTGATGCCTTTGATCTGTGGAGTATTGAATATACCATGGACTGCTAAGAAAAACAGGTTCGCCTAGAGAGGTTTAAACCAGGCTGCTCCTTGGAGGCAAGGATTCTGAGGCTTCGTCTGATGTACTTTGGTCATGTTGCAAGGAGGGCCCAGTCCTTGGAGAGGGACATCATGCTTGGGAGGGTGGAGGGACAGCGCAGGAGGGGAAGGCCCTCGATGAGATGGATTGATTCAGTGACTGGGGTAATCGGGATGGGTGTGTCAGAGGCAATGCGATTGGCACAGGATAGAGCAGGGTTTAGGGCTGTTGTACATAGGGTCGCTATGAGCCGTAGGCGACTTGATGGCACATAACAACAACAATGGGAAGGTACTCCGAGACTATGCAAATACCTGTTACTTCTTGAATTTTCATCCACTAGGTCCAACCTCCTTGGGTAGTTCTTGCCTGACTTAATAACTGCTGTAATAATTGCTGAAGGGTCACTTTCCTTTTTTTTTCTTTTTCTCTTCATGTCAGATGGGTAGTGTGTCTATGTGGTAACAATGTTTAGAAGGTGGCATATGTCATACAAAAGTATCAACTCCCAATCATCTTGCATATGAACTGGAAAAGGATCTGAAGGGTGACTTTCTAACTCTAGCATTTTTCCCCCCAGTACAAGGAAGAGACCTCCCTTCTTTCTATGCACGTATTTTATTATGCTGTGTTGCCAACATCAACTCATGGATAGGCTTGGCGCTTTGAGCACGGCCGAAATAAAAATAGCAATCTGGAGCAGGTCCCGGGTGTAGGGCCAGCTGCCTTGCCAAGTGGGTCCTGAGGTCAACACGCCCAGTGATTCTGCAATCATATCTGTTACAGACAGAGATTAGGTAGAACACTCAACAAGCTACAGCAAGAGGATCACAATGCAGATTTTCCTTTTTTTCCTCCCAGAGGTTTTACGAAAAGCTTTTGAGCCTTTTAAGGAAAGCTATCCTTTAGGAAAACTCCTAGCTGTGAGTCAAAACTAATTCAGCAACTCTCAATGGCAGCATGCCCTGCTGGAAGGTTGAACTGTGGAGACTATATGAACTAAGTGGGCTCTTTTTCCTCTGAATGACCGTGTAAGCAACAGGAACTATTAAGAGCAGAAAGAGGCATTGGAGCTTCAGTGGCAAGATTGTCTCTTTTTTTAATATGTAAAATTAATGATTTAACGACTATAAGCAAGACAAAAGCAATAGAATTGTGCTGCTTTTACAGACTGACGACAATGAAATGTTTAGCTATAATTTTCCCATACAAACATGAAACAATATTCATATCGAATAAACACCCTCATAAGTAACTGATGGGTGATGACAACACACCAAGTTCGATCAAAGCAAAACGTAAAATTGTTGGGGTTGTATATTTTTATATTCAACATGCTCACACTATTTAAAAATTAACACCTGCTGAAGTTCATAATTGCTTCAATTTCCAGACCTTAGAGAAGGCATATTCTATTGTGTATAACTGTTAAAAGTAAGTCTTAAATTTGAAATTACAGCTATACCACGTATTAAAATATTTCAATAAAATGCCCTCTTTCAGCAGCTGGGCTTATTTTAAAAATTGTTTCATAATTATAGGGTAACTGACTGTGATCAATTAGTTGTGGCCTCCACTGCGCAGGAGACGAATTGCATTGGGAAAATCAGCTGTGAGGGACCTCTCAAGAGTACTGAAGAGCAACGTTGTCAGGCTGGAGACTAAGGCGCGCCTGATCCAGGCTATAGTCTTCGCAGTTATGTGCTATGCATCAGAGAGTTGGACAGTGAATAGGGCTGATAGAACAGAGAGTTGGACAGTGAATAGGGCTGATAGAAAGAGGATTGATGCCTTTGAGCTGTGGTGCTGGAGAAGAGTGTTGAATATACCATGGACTGCTAGGAGAACAAACAGGTTTGTCCTAGAGAGGG
>NW_006399777.1:17993975-17997142 GCF_000299155.1 Elephantulus edwardii | reverse complement strand
AGGATTCTGAAGCTTCGTCTGGCATATTTTGGGCATGTTGCAAGGAGGGACTGGTCCTTGGAGAGGGACATCATGTTTGGCAGAGTGGAGGGGCGGCGAAGGAGAGGAAGACCTTTGGTGAGATGGATCGATTCTGTGACTGGAGCGGTTGGAATAAGTGCGTTTGAGATGGCTAGGTTGGCACAGGATAGAACAGCATTTAGAGCTCTTGTACATAGGGTTGCTATGAGTTGCAGGCGACTCGATGGCACATGACAACAACAACAACAATTATAGTGTTAAATGTACTTTTAAACAACATATTTATTAGTGAGCTCTGGTGGCTTAGTGGCAAGAAGCTGCACTGCAATCCCAGAGGTATGCAGTTCAAATCCACCAGGTGCTGTGCTGGAGAAGGAGGGACAATCTCCTCCTGTACCAGTCAGATCCAATTTGACGGTACACACAAAAAAATAATAATAAATAAAAATTAAAAAAAACATTTATTCACTCATAATCAATGAGTAAATCCTGCAATGTTCTTCTGATGTTTTCCTTTATTATAGCAATTACATTTAAAAGTAAACCTGTATTCCTGGAGAAAAGTTCACTTTAATGACTGTTATTTTTCATACAGAAATCCCTGGTTTGATTTCCACCCCTCATTGTTTGAGGGTTGCTTTTATTTTTTCTGTACTGAGAACTTTGTTTACCTCTCTCATTCTAATCATTTATTCAACACTTATGCATTGACTAGAGATTATTGAAAGATACTGTTTTGAACCGCAGAGATACAAGAAAACAGGAAACTCTTGCTTTTGGAGTGCTTACATTGAGGATGTGTACTTGTTTAGGTTCACAATGTGTGTGAGTGAGAGCTATCTGTGTAGAAGTTCGCTATTACTGTACTTTTACTTAAATAACATGTGCCTTCCACATTTGTTTGCCAGACATACACTCCCCTCCATGGAGCATTTTCTCTTAGCACCTCCATGCCCACTTTTTCCTTTTTCTTAAAAAAAAATTAATTTTAATGAACGTTTACAGAGATTTTTTATTTCCATTCATTCATTGTTGCATTTTTTTCTCCCTGCCCACTCCTCCCCACTCCCCCCACTTAGCTCTTCTCTTTGAAAAGTAAAATTCTTTCATTGGTATGCAATCCCCCTCCCCACCCCAGTACACTCCACTATGCAACCTTAATTCTGGACTCTTGTCAAAACCATAATACCCAATCATATATTGCATTTAAACAGTTCTCTCCCTCATCTGTTTCAATGCAGTATACATCATTTATCCAGTCTTTCTCAGTTTCATCTCAATCCTGATGTCAGTCCCGTTCTACAACAGTGGTACTAGGCAGTATTTATCCTTTTGTGATTGAGATATTTCACTCAGCATAATGTCCTCCAGGGTCACCCATTTTGAATAATATTGCATGAGTTTCTTTCTTTCTTTTTTTTTTTTAGTTTCTTGTTTTTCAATGCAGCATAATATTCCATTGTGTGACTATAACAGAGCTTCTCTATCCATTTGTTTGTTAATGGGCGCTTAGGTTGTTTTCAACTCTTTGCTATTGTGAACAAAGCCACAATAAACATGGGTGTGCATCCGCCCATTTTTTAACATGTTGTGAAAAATTAATAGCATAGCACACTTACAAAAATACCTCACACAGAAAAACTTTAGAAGGCACACATTATTTTGTTTCTTTTATCTGGAGTTAAATGGGCTGTGCTAGTGATAGTTTTTACTTTGATAATAAAAGAAGAGTGAGTTGACTTGATATTCTTTTCGCATTATCTGGACCCCCTATGAATTCCCTTTTGAACAACAGATTAAGTTCTGCATATCAATTTTAATCTACGTTTCTGTAGCCCAAAGAAAGAACGGATATGATCAAATCGTGGGACTTCAACCTTCCCAAAAGGAATTTAGTTGTTGTCATATGAAATTTTTGTTTGTGGTTCAAATGACTAATTACAAAACAATATAACTGCATTTTTTTATAACTGCATTTTTAAAAAATGAAAAATAACTGAATCAACTACATGTAATTGTATTTGAACAGAATTTTTAAGCTAAATAAATCTTTACGTTAAATGGCCAAGTCTCTGATAATAAGATTGTTGAGGAGCCCAGTAGAATCAGCCCCTGGTCTCCATCGTAACACATGTGAAAATTCATAATACAACTCTGAAAATGCTTTAGCAATTATTTAGAAGGGAACTTCTGAGGTTTTGGTAACAGTTCTGCAAGAATGAGTGAATCTTGAAAGTGTTCTTTGCATGTCTCACTTGTATTTTATGATGAAAGTGGTCACATTTGGATGATCGTTTGTGTCCAAACTAGAAACTTGACCTCCACCTCCTCATCTTCTTCATCTTGGTCAAGAGCCATGGTGTTCTTGGATGGGACAGACAGGAATGGCGTCAAAGACCACAAAACCTTTTTACTCTATGACAGCTCTCAAATTAAAGGAGAAGACAAGAGTCAGGAACTTCAACAGACATCTAAAAGAAAAAGCTACCTTCACAATCACAAAGAGGCTCATCAGAGGATCCGGTGGACATGCTAATAAGATATTAAGTACAGAGTGGCAGTGTTAGTTTAGACTATAAAAACATTCCTGCCAGCCAGGAAATAAACTAGGGATCATCTGTCTCTGTGATATCCCTCATTTAGGGTCCACTATCAATGTCAGATGCTTGAAAGCCATGGTTGGAAAGCAGAGAATACCAGAAAGATGTTTACTTGTGTTTACTAATTATGGCTAACATCCAGACAAATGGGAATCCCAGCACACTTAATAGTGTACACAGATGCAACTATTGTGGAAGACAGTGTGGTGCTTTCTCAAAAAGTTGCAAATAGAGATACTATTTGACCCAGCAATTCCACTCCTGGGAATTTACCCCAAAGAGACCATAACTGACATCCAAGCAGATATATGTACATCCATGTTTATCACGGCTTTGTTCACAATAGCAAGGAGTTGGAAATCTAAAACTTGTAGAAAAGAAGTTCTTGGACCTAAATTCTCGGTGGGAGAGTTAAAACTATGCCAATCATGTTAGATTAGGAACTTCTGTCTTCTTTCTATCACTGGTGCTTCTTGTTTCTTACTGAAAGATTATTGCAGATTTTCAGACTGTCTAGATTTGATTTGTCTTGGCAACATTAGCCTT
>NW_006399777.1:17990377-17993875 GCF_000299155.1 Elephantulus edwardii | reverse complement strand
ATAATATATTATAAAAGAAATTATAATACTATTTCCAGAATGTGAAAATGAATAAAGGATTCTCAAGCATAAAAAAAAAACCCAAAAACTATTCCGGTCATTAATATACTTGAATCCACAGTACTGAGGGTTTCCACCTTTACCACAGCAGAGGTCGAAGGGACTGTAAAAAGTAATGTGTTTAGTTATGGTTGCAAAAACTAGCATTCTAGTATGAGAAAGGACTATGAAGAAAAATTATGTTGGCCTTCTCCAACACCACAACTCCAAGGCATCAATTGATGGTGCTGGAGTTGTGGTGCTGGAGAAGAGTCTTGAACATACCCTGGACAGCCAAGAAAACAAATTGGTTTGTCCTGGAGAAGGTGAAACCAAGTTTCTCCTTGGAGGCCAGGAGTTTTGAGACTCCATCTCTTACCTAGGGTGTGTGGCCAGGAGGGACCAGTCCTTGGAGAAGGACATCGTGCTCAGAAGGGAGAGTGCAGGACAGGACGACCTCAGATGAGATAGATTGATACAGCAACTGGGGTGATGGAGATAGGTGTGTTGGAATCAGTGAGCCTGGCTCAGGACAAGTAGTCTTCAAAGCTGTGTACACAGGGTCATTATGAGTCACAGGGGACTCCATGGTACAGAAAAACAACTACACATGATTGATGCTGCTATTTTCTATTCTGTCCTATTTGGCCTATTTAACTTTCTAAATTGCTGATTGCCACCAAAAAAATTGAGTTCACAACCCATTTATATATTGTGACCCATGACTTGAAAAACACTACCCTGGAGAGCGTTTTACCATTTAATAAATATCTGTGGAATGAATGTGTTAGGTGCAGGGACGTCGCCCAACACAAATATTTCCATTCAAACAGCTCTCAATTTCCTCTGTCTATTTAACAACTGAAATAACATGAAAAGGAAACATGTGTTATTCTGGAAACATGATGCCAGTGGCTGGTTTAATGTTTTAAAGGATCTGTTTCTTGGACAGAATGTGGTGACAGCTTTGATTTATATGGTTTTGTCTAGAATCAGGCTTAAACTTCCATCTTTCTTTCTTCGACAGTTCCTAAGATACAAGGCATGAAATCTGCTCGAGAAAAAATCGTTAAGTTCAGGGGCTAAAAGGAGACAGCTCAGTCTCCCAGAACTGTTTGTTTGGGTTTCTTCTTTGACTGGTAAAACATGAGCCAGTCTCAGGATTCTGATAATTGTAAGGGTGCTAGGAGAACATGAGCTTGACCTCAAGCTGGCTAGAGCCAAATAATGGTACTAAACTTGAACCAAAATACAGCCCAGGCAATGCAAGCATGCTATCGCACTGATCTTAAATCACTCTGAAAATAGAAGGGTAACTGGGGGGTTGGAAGGATTGAGAGAACAGAAATAGATTGTACACACAATGAGACTGTCAACGATCAGGACAAGGGAACATCAACCTGGGAAAGATTAATAAACAGACAATATGGCTGTTGCAATTAGCAAATAGGAAGAGGATGTGCATAATTGTTCAATATGGGAGGGGGCGGGGAGGAAAGGGAGTCACGGGAAGGAGGGAGAAATTAAAACAGCAACAAACAAAACCACTATGTTGCAGAGATTAGCTATATTAGATTGTTATTGTTGTTGTTATTGTTAAATGCCCTCAAGTCACAGGTGGTTCATAGTGACCCTATGAATGAAAGACCTGAACACTTGTATAACTTTCTTCGTTTCTCCAAGTTCTTAGAGTTTCTGGAGGCAAGCCATTTCAGAAGTGGATACCACTCCTGCTTCCAAGCTTGTTTTAATCGGGGAGCTCCACCAAACACTGTCCACCATGGGTAACCATTATCGCATTTGACACATCAGTGTCACAGTGTTCAGCATCACAGTAACCACGAGTTACCACTGTACAGCAAATGGACAGACCAGTGCTATACAACCTAGAAGAATGTTTGACCAAAAACAATTAAAAGCAAGCCTGAGGGCCACAGATTAAAAATCACCCACCTTTGGCTTGGTAGCATCACTTCCTGTCCATTAGGCCAACTGAGCTCTCTCTATGTTGTTGCTGTTAAATACCGTCCAGTTGTAGGTGACTCAGAGTGACCTTATGAACAAAAGACCTGAAGGCTTGTACACCTTTCTTCATTTCTCTTAGTTCATAGGATTTCCAGAGGAAAGCTATCTCGAAAGTGGATGCCACTCCTGCTTCCAAGCTTGTTTTAATTGGGGAGCTCCACTAAACACTTAATCTACTTATTAAAGTATATGAATTATTATTGATCAATACCTTTTATCAGCTGTTTCATTAAAACTCCATTGCACTTTGCCTATTCTTTCAACCCCATTTCTCCAGAATCCATTCCGTAATCTTTGCTGCCCTAAGTGGTTTTGGGGGTCTTTTTTAGAGGGAGAGGGTTGGTGTTTTTTGCACCTCATCAAGATATGTATAAAAGATGTAGACATTGAGGAAAGCTTCCGAATGGGGACATGAGATTCTTTGTTTTGTACAATTTTGCAACTTCCTGTGACTCTATAATTGATCTAAAATACAATTGATAAGTTAGATTAAAAGGGATTGTGTTGTGTGGCATCAGGTCTGAACCAACTCATAGTTGATCCTCAAGAGAGGTTTCAGAGGCCGTTAATCACACAGGACTTGACTGCCCATCTTTCTCGTGTGGTGCAGCCAGTGGATTCAAACCGTGTGCCTTTGAGTGGACAGTGCAGTTCCTTCCCACTAGACTCCCGGAAAGGGCATTAGGAAATTGGGTCTTATTTGCATGACAACAGTCCAGAATGAGATGTGCATAACAAGGTGGACTGGGGGGCAGGGGAGGGGAAGGGAGGAAGTAGTACAACAGTGAAAGAATCTTTTTAAAAAGAAAAGCAAACTAAGCGAGGTAGGGAGGAAAATGTGCAACAATCAATGAATGTTTTCTGTAATGAATGTTTTCAAGTTTTCTGTAAACTTTCATTAATATACCAACGAAAAACATTTTTAAAAAAGAAAGTTGTTCAACAAATCTGGGTTGTTTCACGTTGTGCTAACTAACCCTTCCCCCACATTTGTTTCTTCTTCTTCCTATCACTTTGCCCCTCAAAAAACTGTTGCTTTGAAGTTGTTTGGGATCCACAACAACCTTATAGCACAGAGCAAGAAAGCTTCGTGGGGTTTTCAAGACTGTCCCCACTTTCTCCTGCAGAGCAGCTAGTGGATTTGAGCTACAAACCTTAGGGTTAGCAGCTGGGCACCTCACCACTGCACCTACTATGTTTCCTACCCTTCCCTGAACTTAGGAATAGTCATGTAACTGAATTCTCGTCAACAGAATGTGAGGACTAAATGGATACCATGTTCAGGATTGGTCCATGGAGGTTTTCTGTGGGGAGCCAAATATTAAGATATATATATTATGCTGAGTGAAATGTCCCAGTCACAAAGGGACAAATATTGCATGGTGCCACTGTTGTAGAATGGGACTGTCCTTGGGGTTGGGGAGAGACTGAGTA
>NW_006399777.1:17988715-17989473 GCF_000299155.1 Elephantulus edwardii | reverse complement strand
AATAAAAAAATAAAAATAAAAATAAAATAAAAAAGATATCTATTAAACCAAATGCTGAATCAGAAATTGAAGGAAACACAAAATATAAGCTGGAATTCCTCACAAGAAATGAGTTGCTTCCTGTAGAAAAGATGCCGCTAGGACCCCCTACAGAAGGAGTGTTAACAGTTTGTACTTGTGAACTACTTCCTTCCTGAGATAAGCATAGGTTGTCAATACAAGAAGCCTGCCTTCATTTGCATAGAATTCTCTTTGTGATTTGCTCCCTGGTTTATTTTTGATAAAGTCACAAAGAAGCTTGTTTCTGGGCTTCAACTCTTCAAGCTGTTTGCCCCTGCATTTAGGCTCTCTGTTCTTTTTGTCAGTCCTGGTGTCCCTGTTTCCTCTTTGTCCTCAGTGACAACAATTTTCTAAATAATTTCCTTTTTCTCTTCCCATCAACCAAGTACAGTTGATGGTGCTAGAGATTGGTAGGGTTACAGAACAGAAGAACCCAAACATTAGTCAGAGCACAGAAAAGAACTCATTAATTTTTCCACCCTGGACCATTAAAAGAACAAGAAATAGACTCCTGCACATCCCCACATCCCCTCACACCACTTCACAGCCCTCACCCACCACCACAGCCCCACCTACTCACATCACACACACACACACACCCCTTCACCTCATTCACACACACACACACACACACACACACACACAATTAAAATGTTGTTGTTGTTGTTATGTGCCGTCGAGTCGTTTCCAACTCATAG
>NW_006399777.1:17985379-17988077 GCF_000299155.1 Elephantulus edwardii | reverse complement strand
TATTTAAAAAATTTTCAAAAAGTAGAAAATAAACTTCAGTTGTCTTGTAACTAACACAGAGCTCTTATCTCTGTCCATTGATATTTATTTGATCAGTTATTAAAGCTGAGAAATGTTTAAATCATATTTATTTTACTCATTTAAAAATAAGACTAGTAAACCCATTGCACATTAACAGAAATAGCATATTTCTACTTAAAAAGAAATATGCTTTTCCAGACAAAATTACTTTCATTTTCCCCCCTAATCTCTTTACTGTTTGGCTTAACAGAAGACATCTGTTTCCACATTCATGTGAGATAAAATGCTTTGGTTTAAGCACATGAGAGGGAGGGGGCAATCAATCACACCAAACGCATATAGTTGGAAAAAGCATTTTGATAGTCTTTTCAGGTCATTATGCGTATTCTTTAACACTCCATCCAGGGGGAAGGGTTGGGAGGGGAGAAAAGTACAACAATGAGTGTATGGATATCTGAAGTCTCTGTAAATTTTCATTGAAATTAATAATAAAAAATTTTTTAATAAAACCAAAAAAATACTACATCCAAACTCATTGAGTGACAGTCCAAAGATTAGTTGCAATGGACTCTATAAATGAATTCTTCATAAAATGTTGCATAAAATCCGTCCATCTGTCTTTACTTGATCTTAGCCAAAAGGCCAAGAAGCAATCCATCAATCTCTCTTGAACTATGAATGGCTCTTCCCTCATACATAATTTTGTAACTTTGTCCACTGGTCATTTGGAAAACAGTGATCCACTGGGTTATGCAGAGCTTTCAAATGTTAACATTTGAATTACACAATATTCTTAACAATCAAGTTTGATAATATCACTGCCTATAGTTTTAGTCTTAATTGATACTCAGATGGTGTTGGAGAAGAGTACTGCATGCCACATGGACTACCAAAGACGACAAGCAAGTCTAACTTGGAGAAGGTGAAACCGGGGTGCTGCTTAGAGGCTAGGATGGGGAGACTTCATCTCACATACTTCGAACATGTTGACAGGAGGGGGCCAGTTCTTGGAAAAAAAAGACATCATGCTGGAAAATGTGTAGGATCAGAGAAAAACAAAAGGAAAACTCTCAACAAGATGGATTGACACATGACCTCAAGAATGGCATGACAGGGGAGCTCTGGTGGCCTAGTGGCAAGAAGCTGCACTGCAATCCCAGAGGCGCAAGGTTCAAATCCACCAGACGCTCTGCCGAGGAAGGAGGGACAATTTCCTCCTGTACCAGTCAGATCTGGTTTGACGGTACACACACACAAATAATAAAATAAAAATAAAAAAAAAAAGAATGGCATGACAGTGACCTTGAGGATGAAGCAGGTCTGGGGAGGACAGAGTCACTATTATTCCTAGTCTACACAACAGCCCTTTACAAGCAGCAACAGTATATTATCAGATATGTCAATTACTGGGGAAGTCTAAAGTTTATAACGGTAAATACAAGTTTTCCAAAATTCTCATTTCCTCTTAAAAGATTAAGTATTTTTCACTGACAACTAAATACTGCCCATTTTTTTCCCCTTAAGGTGACAAGCTCACTGTTGTCATTTGCAGGAAAATGTCTATAATTAAGTCAAAGAGCCCTGGTGGCTTAGTGGGTAAAGAGCTGCACTGCCAACCCAAAGGCACATAGTTCAAATTGACCAGCTGTCCCACTAGAGAAAGATGGGTAATCTCTCATCACGCAATGTACAGCCTCTGAAAACCCACTGGTACATCAGCTCTGAGTGGGGTGCACCTCAGTAGCACAAAACAACAGTACTGAAGTCTGGATAACGATAGCTTCTCTGTCATTCTCTCAAGAAAAGCTGAATTTCTGTGGGAAAAGCAACAAGCTCAGCCAACTCACAGCTCGATTGCATCAGTGCTTGCCCCCAACACAATCATCATATATCCCATTTCATCACACCAAGTATTAAAAGGAATTGCATTCAAAGATAATGATTTTATAACAGTAAAAATTTGTACTGCTCACCAAAGACAATCTTCAGTAAGACTGGCATTTCACTGTACCGAAGTATGTGATGGTTAAAGTATAACATGATCACTAAGAAACCACAGGTTAACTGCTTAATTCATGCTGAAAACCACCATGGCTTCTATGTCATCAGTGAAGCTCAGAGAAGTAAAGTTTTAGTATTACTATAAGAAGAACTGATGCCTCTGGGCTGTGGTATTGGAGAAGGGTACTGAATATCCCATTGACTGCCAAAAGGACTTAAAAATAGGACTTGGGAAAAGTGCAGCCAAGATCCTCCTTGGAGACAAGGATGCTAAAGCTTTGCCTCTCATACTTGGGGCATGTTACCAGGAGAGACTATCCCTTGGAGACACATCATGCTTGGAAAGACGGAGGGAAAGCAAAAGAAGGGAAGACCCTCAATAAGATGGAGCCATGGGCTCAAGTGTGTCAGAGATGAGGAGGATGGCACAGGATAGGGCAGGGTTCAGACCTTTGTTCTGAGTCACTGTGAGTCACAATTGACTTGAAGGCACTTAACAACAATATTACTATGAAATAGATGTGACTTCATGAACTCCTTGAAGCTCCTCCATCCCACAGGATTCCACAGACAGGACTTTGAGAACACTCACAAAAAGCAGGGAAACCTTATTTCTCTCCTCTCCTCTCCTCTCCTCTCCTCCTCCTCTCTCTCTCTCTCCTCTCCTCTCCTCTCT
>NW_006399777.1:17982428-17985154 GCF_000299155.1 Elephantulus edwardii | reverse complement strand
CCCCTCTCTTTCTCTTTCTCTCCTCTCTCCTCTCTCTTTTTAGTCTCCTTCCTTAGTTGTCTCCATTTCATCGTTGGCTGATCCTAAAAGAAACATATTCAACAAATAACACATTGATTTCCTTTGAAACTTTCAGAAGAAAGACTGAAATAAAAACTACAATTCTTTTTCCCTTTCTTTGGTTCTCTGGTTCTCATAATTTGGTATAATTTTTTTTCACCTTTTATGTGGCTTTATCTTTTCTTCTCTCCTTCTGCCTTTTTCATGCCTTTTCTTAGTAATGCACCGGCATTAGCACTAACAGTGTGGCCCACAAATTGTTAGAATTTCTGAAATTCATAACAGAAATTCCCGCAGTCCCAAAGGCGTCCAGACAATTCTTGAACAGAGAAAGAAGGGAATTTTCCTTCTTCTCTGGGACAGCTGCCCAATTATGTCTAGCCAATTAAAATAACTACTGGTCGCAAGGGCACAAGGGTCATGAGATGGACAATGATACCAGCAGCCCTGCCAGACGTGAACCTCTGAGCTGCTTTCATTTCTCCGCGCTATAATCCCGCCAACAGGAGACATTTCATTTCCTCTTTTTTTGCTCTTTTCCGGCTCCTAGCTTTCAAAACTACCTCCTGGGACCCCTACCTGACCCTGGAATCTGATTATCCTTCTTCCTCCTTGCTTAAACTGCCCAGAAATCTCACGAGATTTCTCTAGCATTAGTTCTTTGTGTTATTTGGGTTGATTCTGGAGTCTGACTTTGATCTAAAGTATTTGTTCCTCTTCTTTGTCTGTTCTTCCACTGGCCCATTTGAATGATTTTTTTAAACTAAACCTTTGATCAACTCCTCCCATGCCACTTGTGGAGGGCATTTCTTTACAGCAACACAGTTCCTGTGACACCTTTCCTGAGATCTGTCTTTCTTAATCACCTTCAAGGAAGGGACTCAAAGGCCCACAGCCATTTTTTAAAATGTATTATTAATTCACTGTTGCACTTTTCTCCCTGACCACCCCTCCCCACTCAATACACTCTTCTCTTCGAAAAGTGAAAGAAAAGATCCCCCATTGTTTTACAATCCCTCTCCCAGGTCCACTCCACTATGCAGCCTTTGCTCTGGACTCCTGTCATGACAAAAATATCTAATCACTTATCCCTTTTAAATAGTTTTCTCCCTCATCTGTTTCAATGCAGTATACATTATGGAATCCATCTTTCTCAGTTTCCCCCCAACCCTGAGATCAGTTCTGTTTTACAACAGTGGCACCATGCAGTATTTGTCCTTTTGTGACTGAGATACTTCACTCAGCATAATGTCCTCCGGGGTCACCCATATTGAATAATATTTCATTAATTCCTTGTTTTTCAATGTAGTATAGTATTCCATTGTGTGAACATACCACAGCTTCTCTATCTATTCATTTGTTGATGGGCAATTAGGTTGTTTCCAGCTCCTTGCTCTTGTGAACAAAGCCACGATAAACATGGGTGTGCATCACAGCCATTTTTTTTCATAGGTGACCCCGCTCCCTCCTCAGACAGCACCTGATAGTCCAAAGGCAGCCATGTCATCAAAGCATTGCCAATTAGAATGTTTCTTGTAAGAATTTGGAACTGGGCTTAATCACTGACAAGAAGAGACCTGAAAATCAAAACCACAATGAGGATGGGCAGGGGGGCAAGTGGGTGGTTAATCATAGGGTCACACAATTTGCTGGGTGCAGGGCGAGGCGTGTGAAGCAAATAGGAAAGATCTGGTATGAAAAACAATGTACACAAACCTTGTGAATAAACCAGTATAAAAACAAAATACAAAAAAATAACAAATTTTTTTTAAAAAAATGAAATACAATCTCATGCCAGCAGCAGTAGCAAACTTGAACAGGACAGCAAGTAAAAAAATTTGGAGAGATAGGGAGCTCTGGTGGCCTAGTGGCAAGATGCTGCACTATAATCCAAGAGGTACGCGGTTCAAATCCACCAGATGCTCTGCTGGAGGAGGGACAATCTCCTCCTGTACCAGTCAGATCTGATTTGACGGTACACGTAAAATAGTACAATAAGTAAAAAAAAAAAAGTTGGAGACGATGTGGACTGTTGATGGGATTGTAAAATGATACAACTATTCTGCAAAGCAGTTTGGAGCTTCCTCAAAAAGCTGAAAGTAGAAAGTCCATGTGACCCAGCTATTCCACTGTTTAGACTACACCTCAAGAATATTAGAACTGAGGCACAAAAGATTTGTACATCAATGTTCGTAGCAGCATTATTCACCATCTCCAGAACATGGAAATAGCCCAAAGTTTCAACCACAATTGAATAGTTTGAGAAAGTATACTATATTCACATGATGGAATACTACTCAGTATGTAAAAGCAATGATGTTTAAAATTACTACCTAATTTGAGAGGGACTGCAGAGTATTATGCTAAGTGAATTAACTCAGTCTCATAAGGACAAATGCTGTATAAGACCATTATTATAGAAATAGAAAGATAACTAGTAAACTGTGTATGAGAATCTAAGGGGGTAGGGTGGGGTGGTTAATCATAAGGTCACACAAATTTGATGAGTGGAGGGATGGGTAAAGGAAACGGGAAAGATCTGGTGTGAAAAACAACATATATGAACTTTGTAAAAAAACAGCATAAAATAAAAATTTTAAAGTGCAACAATTAATGAATGGAAATCCAAAGTCTCCGTAAATTTTCATTAAAATCGTAATTAAAAA
>NW_006399777.1:17969682-17980973 GCF_000299155.1 Elephantulus edwardii | reverse complement strand
AAAAAAGGAAATTGTTCTCTCAGTTAATGTTGATTTCAATCCTTCAAGATGTTCATACCTACTTTACAACATTCACTGTATTAACCCTCTGCAAAGTAAATGGGGTGGGTGGGTTACAAAGTTTAGTCATGCCCTCAAAATAGATCTTAGTTAAAAATAAATGCTTTTTAGTTCTATTTTTTAAAAAAACACCCTTTAATTCATTATTAAATCATGACAAAATAACTAATTATTCAATAAAATCATGTGTAAAAAGAAAAAGAACCAAGTGAGGCATAACATATCTGACCTTTATCATCTTCACAGGGGGGAACTGTCCCCGTCCACAGCCTCAATAATACAAAACCAACTCCCATGAGGTCAGATATGTCTCCTATGCTCCCTCACCTCTTTCTACTCATCTCAGCACCAATCTTACTGATTTGCTGGGTCCAAATTCTGATGTGATAGCTCACAGACCGCACAGTATCATAGTGAATGAATCAAAAGGTTATAATTTAGATTAATAACAATACAATCAAGACAGCTCCCAAAATGTGCTCACCGGCAACCTCAGCCTCAAGTTTGATAGCTCTAAGTATTCCCACGTTCTCAATTCTTCCAACATTGTCTCTCACCTCCAATTGTCTCCAATTGTTCTCAGTCCTGACAATATTGACTCCTCTCCAGCCCCACGCCCCAAAGTCCCATCTCATGTCAATTCTCCAATTTGGCCATAGCAGCCGCTGCTCACCTAAAACATGTCCTACATTTTCCTGCCTCCTCTTCACCAGGGTGGGGAAGGACTCTTTCCTCTTCTCTGCGAGGGAACATTCTACTCCTGCAGCTAAGGCTGACCAATTTAATGTGAAGAGACTAGCCAGTCCTTTTGTAGATTGTTGAGACTGACCAATCCCATTGTGGAGTGGTAGCTAGCCAATCCCTTTGTGAATAAGTCAACATTCCCTATTCACCCTGCCCAACCACCTAGTCAGTCATCCACGCAACATAGACCTGTCCATCCACCTAGTCATTCATCTATGGTAGAAAACCATATTGAAAGACAAACTCTTTATCATAAAACAAATATAAATTTTTATATCATGCACACTTACAGCACGCTTTTCATTTCTTTTTACTCTTTCCTCTCCTTCACTCACTGCAGTTGCTGTGAATTTATGAGATTTAATTGCAACTCTTCTTTAATCTGGACCACACGGTCTATGATACCACTCCAGTGTTTCTGTTATTGGGTTTGGAATGGTGACTGGCAGACACTGGATGGGAGACATCAAATTCCCAACATCCCTGGGGTTAGAGCAAGATTTGGATTCACTCCAGGTCCTCACAGAACACTTGCCTCCGGCCCATGACAGAGCCAAGGTGCTATGGAAGTCAAATTAATAAGTAAAGCACCCTAAAGTCAAAGGTAGTTCTGTTCTCTTTTGGAACACAGAAGTGCGGTTGACTCTTTCAGAGTCCCTAGTGCACGTTAAAGGCAGGACTAACAGCTGTGTAAAGAGAAAGGGGGAAAAAGAGTTAAGAAAGGGACTGTTTTGACTCTTAAAGGGTACAATTAATATAAGGTAGAAAGAAAAACAAGCTGGAAGGATAGATATCTAGAAAACACAAGTAAGAGGTAAAGCTAACATTTACGGTGCTAAAGAATGTGCTAGGCCAGTGATTCTCAATCGTGAGCAGGCATCAGAGCCGTCTAAACGGCTTGTTATAACATGAGCTGCTGGCCTCATGCCCAGATTTCCTATTCAGTGCACTTGGAGAAGGGCTCAAGAATTTGCATTTCTAGCAAGTTCCCAAGTGATGTTTCTCTTCCCAAGACAATGCAATGAGATCCACCCAAAGGTCATAAATGTTAGATGCATGTGTTATTTCACTTACACATCCCAGAGGCAATAGGAAGCCTTCCTCTTTCCCCCATTTTGCTCATAAGGAAAGTAGAGTTCAGAGACTTTTCAGAACTTGCCCTGGGTGAACAGGGAAGTCAAATGGGACTCAACTTCTGTCTCACTCTAAATCCCAAGGTTTCTCCATGAGTTCAAACTGTCCCCAGTCATGTCCTGAAAAGTGAACGAGGAATATGGTCTGAGCCTGGAATTTTTGTAAGAATGTGTAGCTTTTGAGAGTAAGCAGGAATAGTGCCATCATTTAAGGTTGCTTACTTCTGGTGGCCTGTTGTTGTTGTGTGCTGTAGAGTCAGAACCAACTCACAGCTGACCCTCCAGTGGGTTTTCAGAGGTTGTTAATCACGTGGGAGGAGATTGCCCATCCTTCTGCAGAAAAGCTAGTGACCCCGAACCATGTGCCTTCAGGATTGCAGTGCAACTTCTTGCCACTAGGCCACCAGTGATCATCGGTGAGGAATTGTCTGCCAATTCAAAGGTGTGTAGTTCAAACCCACCGGCTGCTCTGTGGGGAAAAGATGGGTAATCTCTTCCCAGTGAATTTTCTGCCTCTGAAAACTCACTGGAGAGTCAGGGGTGGTTCAGTTGACTCAATGATACATAACAGCAACAACTACTGAAATAAGGGGTCCCTGGTGACATAGCCTGAGGGAGTTGCAATGTTAACCTAAAGGTGATGCCTCCCTGGCAGTTCAAAAGAGATGCAAAATCTCCCCTGTGGTTCACAGACTCCAGAACCAGTAATGAGTCAATTCTGACTCAATGGAAATGAGCTGAGATTGAGTCCAGAGGGTCACTGTGAGTCACAGTTGACTGATGGCACCTTACCAACAACCACAAAACTAAAGGATGGTCAGTCGAATGGTTTGGTTAGGATCCAGAATACAAAAATCAATGATCATGAGGAAAGCATCTTGATTTCTTGAAGTTAACTTGAAGACGAGTATTGAGTATATGCCATGGACTGCTAAGAGAACAAACAGGTTCATTCTAGAGAGGGTGAAACCAGGCTGCTCCTTGGAGGCGAGGAGTCTGACATACTTTGGACATGTTGCCAGGTGAGAATAATGCTTGGAGAGGGACATCATGCTTGGGAAGGTGGAGGGACAGCACAGGAGAGGCAGACCCTGGACAAATGGATTGTTTCAGTGACTGTTAAGACTGTTACAGGATAGAGCATGGTGTAGGGCTGTTGTGCACCGGGTCGCTATGAGCTGCAGGTGACTCAACAGCATATAACAACAACTTGGAATGTGGAGGGAAAACCCAAAACCTCAGGCAATCTACCATAGCTCTTCCTACTTTCATAATCAAGGAAACTGGCCACAAATTAGATTTTCATCTCACTCTCCTCCCTTCCTCCTGTGAGTCTTCATGGCCCTTAATCAGTGCAGAAAAAAATTCCATGGGGGCGGGGCGGGGGGACAAAACAAAACAAAACCACAATTCTAAAAAGAGGATAAAAACAAAGACTTCCAATTTATGTAGATTCTCTCATGTAGACAAAAGAATCTTGTGTTTCTGTGAGATGTTTGCCTTCTAAATAACATTAATTTCGATACAAATTACCAATGTCAGAATCAAAGGAGAGACATCATATTGTTGTTGCAGTTGTTATGTGCTGTCAAGTTGACTGTGACTCCAAGCAGCTCTATGAACACTGAATCTGTCCAGCGATCTGGGGTCAAGTAGCCGTAGGTCTTGGAGACGGCATCAAAGGTGGCCTTGGCGAAGCTGCCCAGTGTAGCTGTGCAGCCCCTGGAGGAGGAGTAGCAGTCATCGATTCCAGCCCTCAGCAGCAGCTTCTTGGGCACAGGGGCCAAGACAATTCCAGTGGGTGCAAGCATCAAACGCACAAACACCAAGCCGTGGCACCCAGTCACCTTGCAGGGAACGCTGTGAGGCTTGCCAATCTTGTTCCCCCAGTAGCCACGCCACATAGGGACAAGTGGAGAGCTTAGCCAGGATAATGACCCCATGGATAGCAGTAGTCACCTCCTTGGAAGACTTGATTCCTAAGCCAAGATGGCCATTATTGTCTCCGACGGCGACAAAGACCTTGCGCCCGGACCACCGGCTGACATGTGTGTGCTTCTGCACAGGCATGATTTTCAAGACCTCATCTTTGAGGGACATGCCCAGGAAAAAGTCAATGATCTTGACTCCTTGATGGGCAGTGAGAAGAAAGAAATCTCCTCCTAGGATTTGATCTTCATACCTTTATCCAGACTACTTGGTGATGGGGAGTCACTCCTTGCCCTCAGCTTTGCCTCCTTGAACTCCACGGCCCCTCCCACTGTCCCATCCATGGCCCTGACCCCTCTGATCGCTACCAAAACCTCTGTGGAAACTCGAGTTCCCATCCCAGGGCCCCAAGGGCCTCCAGACCCACCCCTGCACCGGTGTCATCCACCATTTGATGCTTTCTCGGAGAAGAAGCTGGAAGTATTTCTGTTCTAAAAAGAATTGGAAATCCTTTTCAATTCTGCAATAACGCTATTGTTATTGTTGTTGTTGTTGCTGTTATTGAATGCTGTTGGGTCAATTCTAATTTATAGCAACTCTACACACCACAAGATTGAGCTGCAATCCCAAAGGCACAGGGTTGAAACTGACCAGCAGCTCTGAGGGAGGAAGATGGACCACGTCTTCCCATGTGATTTACAGCCTCTGAAAAATCTGATGGAGGGTCAGCTATGAGTGGGTTTGTACTCAAGAGTACATAATAACAGAACAAAACTGCCTGCTTCCTATTTCACCCACACCATCTCTGCTGGGTTTAAGCCCACCGTGACAATTCATCTCATTGTTAAAATACAATGCTATTACAACTGAAAAGTGAGTAACTAATGTAATTCAATTAAATATTGAGTAAATGTCCACAAATTCCAGGTGTCACCTTCAATGTCTGTCCAAAAGAAATACCAGGTGGTATTTCTTCCAAGTGTCTTTTTCTCTGAGCCTGTTAGCAGAGGGACTTCCACTTTCTCACAGGGAGTCATTATAAGCAGAAAACTGACACATGACCTAACAACAACTTTTTTTAAGAGGATACTTTGACAACAGGTACAAAATCCTTAAAATTTACATACCTATTAACCTGGAAATTCCACTGCCAGAAATTCATTCCAGGAATGTGCAAAGAGACTGAGAGAAAACTGTTTATTGCAATATCTATAATACTGAAACATTGGAAAAATCTAAGGGATTAGCAAAAGATGATTCAGTTTAACAAAACCTGAACTAACTCATCCTCAGGTAGGAACTGACTCATAGCTGACCCTCCAGTGGGTTTTCAGAGGCTGTAAATCACATGAGAGAAGATTGTTCATCTTTCTCCTGTTGGTATATTTGAACTCTCTCCCTTTGGGTTAGAAGCTGATAGATAGATAGATAGATAGATAGACAGACAGACAGGTAGATAAATTCATGAGAAATAAGGTTACAGCAAATATACCAAAATGTGATGATAAAATGAAGGACAATTTTTCTTTTCTTCGTTTTGCCTGTCATTTACAAACTCTTCTATACTGAATTCATCTTAGCCCTTTAAAGGAAAAATAATAATTACAATTAAAAATAATAACTACAAGGACTTTTTGTTTTCACACAGTAATTCCTTTACACTGTATTTCATTCATATACATTGTGTTTTACACAATCTTTCCTTTACATTGTGTTTCTTACATTCATATACATTGCATTTTTTAAATAAAATTCTTATTTTATACTGGATTACTTACAAAGTTTGTAAACATTGTTTTTCACACCGGATCGTTCCCATTTCCTTTACCTACTCCTCTGTCTACCCATCAAATTGCGTGACCCTATGACTAACCCCTTGCCCATTCTCATCTCTCTGCTCCTGCCCTTCCCAACCTCTTAGATCTTCATGCACCTTTTACTAGTTATCTTTCTATTTTTACAATAATGATCTTTTTTATTTTAATTTTTATTATTTTTGAGTGTGTGTACCATCAAATTGGATCTGACTGGTACAGGAGGAGATTGTCCCTCCTTCTCCAGCAGAGCATTTGGTGGATTCAAACCACTCATCTCTGGGATTGCAGTGCAGCTTCTTGCCACTAGGCCACCAGAGCTCGCCTACAATCATGGTCTTATGCAGGGTTTGTCCTTATGGGACTAAGTTAGTTCATTCAGCATAATGCTCTCCAGACTCTCCCAAGTGAGGTAATAATTTACAAAAAACGTTACTCCTGCGTGCTGTGTAGTATTCCATCGTGTGAATGTACTATAATTTCTCAAACCATTTGACTGTGGTTGGACATTTAGGCTGTTTCCATGTTCTTGCAATAGTGTATAACACTGCTATGACCATTAGTGTACAAATCTTTGTGTCTTAGTTCTAATTCTTCTCAGTGTGTATTCCAAGCAGTGGAATAGCTAGGTCATATAGAATTTCTTGAGCTTTTTGAGGAAATGCCAAACTTCCTTCCAGAGTGGTTGTACCATTTTACAATCCCACCAACAGTGTATAAAAGTTCCCATCCCTCCACATCCTCTCCAATATTTATTCCTTGCTATCCTGTTAAACTTTGCCACTGCTACTGGGGTGAGATGGTATCTCATTGTGGTTTTGATTTGCATCTCTCTTATTGCCAGTGATTTTGAGCAATTGCATTTTATATAATTAATTACCATTGATCTGTGAAGAAAAATTAAAAGTGCTTTTAGAAATAAAAGTTGCCATTTAAACTAGAGGACGTCATAGAGTGTATTTCTACTAAAGTTTGTTTCTCAGAAATTAAACTTTAAACAGGTGTCCTGTGTCTCAGTTTGGTAAATCCAGCAAGTTTATTATTGTTGTTTAGTTGTTATGCATCATGGAAGTGGTAAGGGGCTGCACTGCCAACCCAAAGGCACCCAGTTCAAATCCACCAGCTGCTCTACAGGAGAATAGAGAATCTCCTCCTGTGTGATTTATAGCCTCCAAAAAGGCACTGGAGGGTCAGTTTTGAGTCAATTCTGACTCAAGGTTAGATACATAACAACAAATTGCATAGAAGGAGATTGCCCACCCTTCTCCTACAGAGCAGCTGATAGATTCAAACCACATGCCTTTGGGATTGCAGCACAGCTTCCTACCACTAGGCCACCAGAGCTCCCTGGGTCTACTATTAACGTAAAGCAATTGAAAGAGTCCTGGTGGTTAGCTGTTGTTGGGCTGCCATCCAGAGGATTGGAGATTCAAACTCACTCACCAGTTCTGTGGAAAATCTCCCACAAAATTACAGCCTTCTGTCTTATGAAGTCACCAGGAATCAAAATTGACTCAAGAACTGTTTAAAAGAAATATATGATTAAGTAGCATTTGCATGACAAGAGTCCAGAATAAGAGCTGCATAGTAAAGTGGGCTTGGGGGGGGTGGGCATTGTATAACAATAAAAGAATTTATTTTTTCTTTTCAAAGAGAAAATCGAACAGAGGGGGGAGGAGTGGGCAGGGAGGAAAATGTGCAACAATGAATGAATGGAGATCCAAGTCCTCTATAAACTTTCATTAAAATTTCAATTAAAAAATATAAATTGACTCAAGGGTTTCTAACAACAACGGTCAGAGAAGAAATCAGGGCACACACTGTGCACCGGCCTCTGTAAGGTGGTGGTGGTGGTGATGGAGGTTGTTGTTAGGTGTCTTCCGGCCAAGTGTGACTCACAGCGACCCTATGAACAACACCTGCGCCATCCTCACCATCTCTGGCACACGTGAGCCCACTGCTGCAGTCACGGCATCAATCCATCTTGTTGAGGGGCTTCTCCGCTTCCCTTGACCTCTCCTAGCACGCTGTCCCTTCTGAGGAGGAAACGGGAATGAATTGCTTCATGTCTTTGAAGGAGGAAACAGATTTCTGTGGAATAAGAAAGAAAAAAAAGCATCTGGGAGCTACACAGTCCTTGTTTTAAATCTGCACTCGACTAGCCACCCCCTTGCCCTCACACCCCATCCCCTAATCTGGGTGTGCTGAGGCAGATTGCTTGTCTGTCTTAACCTCGGTTTCCTCATCAATAAAATGCCAATGAGGAATTACACCAGCCCTGCAAAGATCAAATGAGAGTATGCACGTGAAATTGCAAACTGCCGAAGACCATGTTATTATCATGTAGTAAATTATATACAAAAGGATGGGTTAAAATCTTGTAAGTGTTCCTTACAGCAGATTTTTACAATTTCTTTTCATTCCCTCTTTGACACACATTTTGTTTTATAACATGATTACAGCTGATCACTGCCACGTATTACAATGCATCCTCAAGCCTTCTCTGTCCCTTGCCTTTCCCTTCACCTTGTCTTCCCCTAACCTCTGCTTTCTCACCTTCCTCTCCCATCCCTGACAACTCTGCACAGTGGTTTATACCTGTGTGTAAACCTGATGATCCTTCTGAGGTTAAAACAACCCAAGGTTGAGTCACACCCAGGCTGCGCCCATATATTCACATCTACCCAAATCATCCTTGTGATGCTATATATAGATGCCCTGATCCTTAAATACTGTGGGAACACATTGCCGCAAGTCGGTGGTTAAACTGCGCGGCGAGTGGCGTAACCAGGGCCTGGGAGGAAGCCCGTGTGGTTTACGAGTTTGGCCAGCGGAGGAGAAGGTGCGAAGGCTCCAGTCACCTTGGAAACGGCCCCGCTCTGCATGCAGAGCACAGAAGGCCCAGGCTGCCTCGGGCTTCAGCCACCGCTGCCTTGTCTCCTGGTCTCTGGGGCTGAAAAATGTTCAGGGCCTCAAGCTGCCTGATGTAAGATCCCCAGCGGGGTTTACAGGATCTTAACAAGGGGAAAGGTAATAGAAGAGTCTGGGGTTTATCAGAAAATGGAAAGAAGACACTAAGGAAAAAAGAGAAGGAAAATGGGACCAAATAAGAAAAGAAAGGAGGGGAAGTCCGAAGGAAGAAATGGGGTGCAGAGGTCAGGAAGAGACAAACCAATATAAAATCATTTTTTAATTTTTTTTTAAAAACCACAGTGAATGAGATTGTATGAAACACAATGTATACAAATTTTCTATGCAAATCAACATAAAATAATTTTAAAAAACACCAACAACAAAAAGGCTATTATCTTATTTTTTTTTTAATTTTATTATTTTTGTGTGCGTGTACTGTCAAATCAGATCTGACTGGTACAGGAGGAGATTGCCCCTCCTTCCCCGGCAGAGCATCTGGTGGATTCGAACCGTGCACCTCTGGGATTGTAGTTGCAGCTTCTTGCCACTAGGCCACCAGAGCGCCCCTATTATCCTATTTTACAGGTAAGAAAATTGGGTTCCAGAGGTCCAAGGTGACAAAGCCAGTAAATGCCGGATCTGAGACTCAATTCTAAGAGAAATAAAAGCCCTTGGGAGAAGGGGGGAAATCCCCAAAAGAAAGAATTTTCTAGATAGACACCCAAAGGTATTAAAGATTTTGCCTGTGTTTACATCTTTAGCTAGAGGGTAAATCTGATGGGCTCAGTGTAAAGACAACTTATTGGAGTCTTTTTAGAAATTAATTACTTAGAGTCAGCCAAGTGTGTAACTGAAATCAGTCCACTTGGTCATTGTTAGTGATAGCAGAAAGCAATTTGTAACACATGAAAAAAATTTAAAAACTAAATGCATTGGGAAAGTCTGCGGTCAGAGATCTCTCCAAAGCATTGAAGAGAAATGATATCAGTCTGGAGACTAAGGTGTACCTGATATAGTCCATGGTCCATGACCCACCTTGAGTTAGTTTTTGTTTATGTAGTGAAGCACATGAAGAAATGTTTAAAATCCCTAGCTCTAAGAGAGACGTAAATCAAAACAACTATGAGATATCATCTCACTCCAGTCAGACTAGCAAAATTTAACAGAACAGCAAGCAACAAATGCTGGTGAGGTTGTGGTGAAACTGGAACCCTTATTCACTGTTGGTGGGAGTGTAAAATGGTGCAACCACTGTGGAAGGCATTATGGCACTTTCTCAAAAAGTTGCAAATAGAAATACTATTTGACCCATCAATTCCACTACTGGGAATATACCTCAAAGAATCCAGAACTGCCACCCAAGCAGATATGTGCATACCCATGTTTATTGTGTCTTTGTTCACAATAGCAAGGAGTTGGAAACAACCTAAGTGCCCATCCACAAACGAATGGATAGAGAAGCTGTGGTATATTCATACAATGGAATACTACGCTGCATTGAAAAACAAGGAAATAATGCAATATCATTCAAAATGGGTGACCCTGGAGGACATTATGCTGAGTGAAGTTTCTCAGTCACAAAAGGACAAATACTGCATGGTGCCACTGTTGTAAAACAGGACTGACATCGGAATTGGGGAGAGACTGAGAAAGATGGGATCCATAATGTATACTGCATTGAAACAGATGAGGGAGAAAACTGTTCAAAAGGGATATGTGATTAGGTATTTTTGTCATGACAGGAGTCCAGAACGAAGGCTGTCTATTGGAGTGGACCTGGGAGTAGAGATTATAAAACAAAGAAAGAACTTTTCTTTTTAAAAAAATACATTAATAACTTAAAACACTCCTTTTGTTGCATGCATTAATTCTGTGTCAGGCATTCTGACAGGGCACAGTGGGATTGGCTTGACTCTACTCCGGGGAGCAGGGAACACTCCATGACTGAGCTTGGAAACAGCTGAAGGCTTGAATCAGTTGCATGTTCAAGAGGGTCTGTTCATACGGCTGCCAAGCGGTGCTGGCTGTTGACTGGGGGCTCAGATAGACTATTACCTACAGCATCTAGAGGCTGTGCCACCAACATGGCAGTCTCAGAGTAGCTGGATTTTGTGGCTGACTTCCCCTAAAGCCAGTATCCCAGGAGTATCTCAATGGCCTTTTCTGACAAGGTCTTAGACATCACATGGACCATTCTGGCAGTAAAGGGAGCAGGGATGTGACGTATTGGATGCCTCCATCAAAGGGAATAATGCCTATCTATACAATTGTGCAGCAGTGTTTCCACAGAAATTGCATTTTTTTAAAATTAATTTTAGTGACATCTTACAGACTTAGGATTTCTATTCATTCATTGTTGCACTTTTCTCTCTGCCCACTCCCTCCCCTCCAATTCACTCTTCTCCTTGAAAAGTAAAAGAAAAACTCTTTCATTGTTATTCAATACCTCCCAAGTCTACTCCACTGTACAGCCTTCATTCTGGGCTCCTGTCATGACAATAATACCCAATCATATTGATTATGCAAAAGCGTATGACTGTGTAGATCATAACAAACTGTGGCTGACTCTGAGAAGAATGTTAATCCCAGAACACTTGATCATTCTAATGTGAAACTTATACTTGGACCAGGAGGCAGTCGTCAGAACAGAGCAAGGGAACACTGCATGGTTCAAAATTGGGAAGGGCGTACGCCAGGG
>NW_006399777.1:17952413-17969017 GCF_000299155.1 Elephantulus edwardii | reverse complement strand
ATTGAGTCAGTGACTGGGGTAATCGGGATGGGTGTGTCAGAGGCAGTGAGATTGGCACAGGATAGAGCAGGGTTTAGGGCTGTTGTACATAGGCTCGCTATGAGTCACAAGCGACTTGACGGCACATAACAACAACAACATATCCCTTTTAAATAGTTCTCTCCCTCATTTGTTTCAATGCAATATACATCATTCCTCCCTTCCTTCTCTGTCTTCCCTCAGCCCTGATGTCAGTCCCATTTTTCAACAGTGGCCCTATGTAATATTTGTCCATTTGTGACTGAGATATTTCATTCAACATAATGTCCTCCAGGGTCATCCACTTTGAATAATATTTCATGAGTTCCTTGTTTTGCAATGCAGTGTGTTATTCCATTGTGTGAATATACCAGGGCTTCTCTATCCATTCGTTTGTTGAGAATTTTTTCTTTCTTTTCTTTTCTTTTTTTTTAACAAGATCCCAACAAAGACATTTGGCATCCACTTAGTTTGCTAGGTGGATTGCCACAGTGACTGCATCAAGGGGCTTGAGCATATCTGAGATGAGGCTGATGGCTCAGGACTCTCTGATCTATTGTTCGTAGGGTCGCTGTGAGTGGTAGCTGTTGACTTTATGGCACATGACATTAACAAGTGTTTACATGTGTCAATAGATTTACTTTCTGAACCTTCAAAAGAGATGTTCTTCCGTTACACAGGGTTTACAAAGGCCTGTTAATTCAAAAGTAGATGACCAGTCTTGCTTCTAAGTCTTCCTCTGGGTGTTCTGCTGAAACCTGTCCACCATGGGTGACCCGACCAGCGGCATGGTTCCCAGCATCATGACCAACAGCAAGATGCAAGCCACCGCAGTGTGACAGTGACCAATGAGCATGACAGTGACCTATGAGCGATGGGTCAGCAAAAGAGAGGAAGACTTTCAACAAGATGGATAGACACAAGTGACTACAATGAACTTGAGCATGAGAGATCATGAGGATGGCACAGAACAGGGCGAAGTTCAGCTCTGTGGTTAGTAGGGCTATCCTGAGGTATAGTCAGCTCAACGGCACCTAGCAACAGCCATGAGTTGTGGTCATACCTGTCGTGATTACCCTAACACAATGCTGCCTTGGATTGTGTGGTTTTGTCTGTGCATGCTATCCTTTGTAAACAAATGTTAACCTCATTTAAGAGGAAAGTCGAGATTTTTTTTTAAAGTTGTTATTGTTGTGTACTGTAGAGTTGGAACCAACCCATAGCTGGCCCTTCGGTGCTTTTCAGAGACAGTTAATGTCACGGGAGGAGAGTGCCCATCCTTCTCCCACAGATCAGCTGGTGTCCTCGAACCACATGCCTTCAGCATTGCATCGCAGCTTCTTGCCACGAGGTCACCACAACGCCAATCAAAACAAGTAGGAAAAAATTTTTCAAAGGTTTTTGCCAGTTACTAATAATGCTGTAATTGATGTAACTAAATGCAGATTTTATGAAACATTGTTGTTGTTATTATGTCCTGTCAAGCCAACTGTGACTCAAAGGGACCCTATGCGCAATAATAGCTCTGAACGTTGTCCTGTCCTGAGCCAATCTCATTGTCTCTGATACACTTACTACTTTACCCCAGTTACTATGTCAATCCATCTCATCCAGGATCTTCCTCTCCTGCGCTGTCCCTCCACCCTTACAAGCCTGATGTCCTTTCCCAAGAACTGGTCCCTCCTGGTAACATATTCAAAGTATGTCAGATGGAGCTTCAAGCATATTGTTATTGTTATTGTTATTGTTATTGTTATTGTTATTGTTGTTGTTGTTGTTAGGTGTCATTGAGTCAAGTATGATTCATAGTGACTCTATGAACAAAAGATCTGAACCCTGTTCTGTCCTATGTCATCCTCACACAAGAGCCCACTGAGGCTGTCACTGTGTTAATTGACCTAGTCTAGGATCTTCCTCTCCTTCGCTGACCCTCCACTCTTCCCAGAATCATGTCCTTCTCCAAAGAATAGCGCCTCCTAACAAAAAACCAAAAGTATGTGAGGCGAAGTCTCATCACTCTTGCCTCCAAAGAGCACTCCAGATGAACCCTCTTTAAGACATAGCTGTTCAACCCAAACCTCTTCAACCACACTAAGAGAGACTTTATACCATCATCCTAATGACCCCCACAGTGGGTAAGGTTTAAGTAACCCCCATTGGCTCTACCTTTCCCAGGTCAAACATGTCCCTCTCACTGAGCAGACCTCCTACACATCTCAAATGTGGGCCCCACTATTTTTCACCTCACTCAAATCCCAAGTCTTAAGTATCTCTTCTTATTGTTACTAATTGCTCCCCCCACTACTCTTTGCCTCACCCAGATCCCAAGCCCTAAGTATCTCTTCATATTGTTGCTAATCACTCCCTCCACTACTCTGCCTCACTCAGATCCCAAGTCTCAAGTAGCTCTTCATATTATCATTAATCATTCTCTGCCTTGTTTTAGTTCTTCACAGGATAAAAGAAATGACCAGCTTGAACCAGTTGTTATGACATCCATATTCTCCCCTGACTACTGGTCCTGGGCCATCCCAATCCAGCTTCTGAGCCCCAGATCTTCACCCCTGTTGAGCAAGAAGTAGTTAGAAAGAATAGGTCGCCCTTTTTTTCTCACTAAAGAGGCCGAGATATCAGGCCTAGACCAAGGTCAAAGGGAGAACAAAGGATTCAAGGAATATCAACATGTCAACAAAGGGAGTGAACAGCCTCAACTACCACGGAGTGCCCCTCCTTTCCCTCCCTAGAAGACCACCCACCTGGCTAAACCACAATGGAATGTCCTTCCCTTCCCTCACTAAAGTCCCTAACCTGCGCTAATCCACTTTAGGGTACAGTATTTCCCTGGTCTGTCCCTCTGCCTGTTTCTCTCTCTGCAGACCAAGGAATCCTGCCTGGCAGACCCCTTAAAAAAGCTTCTTTAGCTTAAAAAAAAAATAGCTGTTCGTTCTCTTGGCCATCCATGGGATGTTCAGTGCTCTTCTCCAACCACCACAGCTCAAAGGCGACTGTTCTTTTTCTGTCATCTTTATTCATTGTTGTTGTTGTTGTTGATTGCCTTAGAGTTGAGCATGACTCTCTCCCTCTCTCTTTCACTCTCTCCTTCCCTCTCTCCCCTTCTCCCTCTCTTTCCCTCTCACTCTTTTCCTCACTCTCGCTCCCTCTTTTCCTCTCTCTCTCCCTCTCTTTTCTTCTCCCTCTCCCTCTCTCTTTCACTCTCTCTCCCTCCCTCTCTCCCTTTCTCTCTCACTCTCTTTCTTCTTTCCCTCTCTCCCTCTCTTCTCTCTCTCCCTCTCTCTCTCTCCTTCTTCTCTCCTCTCTCCTCTCTCTCCCTCTCTCACTCTCTTGTCTCTCTCCTTCTCCCTCTCTCTCTACCCTCACTCTCTATCTCCCTCCCTCTCTCTCCCCCTCTGCATGTCTCTCTCCCTCTCCCCCCTGCCCCTTCTCTCCCTCTCTCCCTTTCTCTCTTGGTTGTAGAGGAAAGCCTTTGTTTCCTTCAGCATCTGTAGGCTTAGTGTTCTTTGGAAACCTCATGTCTTCTGGCCTAGCCAAAGTGTCAAGGAGTTTCCTCAAAACAAAAGGTATTTTGTTTCGGTCATACCCTAAGAGAACTCCCCATATATCCAATTACTTGATGGGATTAGGGAAAATTGCATTCCACCCTTAATCCTATTACCACTGTTTAACACACTTTAGGGAGCTCTGGTGGTTTAGGTGGTTAAAAGCTGCACTGCAATCCCAAAGGTGCCCAGTTTGAATCCACCAGCTGCTCTGTGGGAGAAGGGTGGGCAGTCTCCTCCCATGAGATAAATTGCCTTAGAAAACCTGCTGGAGGGTCAGCTATGGACTATGGATCCCTTCTGACTTGATGGTACACAGCAAAAACAACAACAAGAGATCATTCATGACTACTGGTGTTGTGTGGTGGTTGTGTACCACCGAGCTGGAACCAAGCCATAGCTGATCTTTCAGCAGGTTTTCAGAAGCAGTTAATCACATGGGAGGAGATTGCCCATCCCTCTCCCATGGAGCAGTTGGTGGCCTCAAACCACGTGCCTTTGGGATTGCAGCGCAGCTTCTTGCCACTAGGCCACCAGAGCTCCCTATTATATCATTATGTGTATGTATTTGGTTTTGATGGTGGTGCCCTGGAGATGAGTACAAGCCAGAGCAGTCCTATAAACAGCAGATCAGGATCTGATCTACCAGCACCACCCGCGTGGTATGGGCCATGGTGAGCCCACTGTTGCAGGCACTGTGTTAATCCCTCCCCTTGGTAGTCTTCCTCTCTTTCTCTGACCACCTGTTTTTCCCAACATATTGTCTTTTTCCAAGGACCGGTCCCTCCTGACAATATGGCCAGAGTATGTAAGATGAAATTCTAACATCCTTGCCTCTAAGGAGCACCCTACGTGTCCTTTCTCCTAGATAGATTTTTTTGCTGTTCTTTTGCAAGTGCATGAGATACTCAGTGCTCTTCCCCAACACCACCAATGAAAGGCATCAGTTCTTCTGTCATCTTTATGTATTGCCCAACTTTCAGATGAATATGAAGTAATTGAAAATACCATGGCTTATGATCTATCAACAATCTGCATTATGCAGATGACACTACTACCCTGCTTGCTGAAACTGAAGAGGACCTGAAGTGCTTGCTGCGGAGGGTCAAGGACTGCAGCCTCCAATATGGATTGAGGCTCAATGTCAAGAAGACAAAGATTCTCACCACTGGGCCAATTGGCAGCTTCAGGATAGATGGTGAAGAGATTGAGATTGTTCATAGCTTTAGTTTGCTTGGCTCCACAGTCAACACTCCTGGCACCAGTAACCAGGAAATTAAAAGACGTATTGTCATGGGAAAGTCTGCGGCTAGGGACCTTTCCAAAGTACTGAAGAGCAATGGTGTCTCTCTGGAGACTAAGGTGCGTCTGATAAAAGTCATGGTTTTTGCTATCACTTGTTATGCATCAGAGAGTTGGACAATGACTAAGAAGGATAGAAGGAGAATTGATGCCTTTGAGCTGTGGTGCTGTGGTATTGAGAATACCATGGACTGCTAGGAAAACAAACAGATTCATCCCGGAAAGGGTTAAACCAGGCTGCTCCTTGGAGGCAAGGATTCTGAGGCTTCGTCTAACATACTTTGGACATGTTTTAAGGAGAGACCGGTCTTTGGAGAAGGACATCATACTTGGGAGGGTGAAGGGACGGCGTATGAGGTGGATTGATTCAGTGACTGGGGTAATCGGGATGGGAGTGTCAGAGACAGTGTAATTGGCACAGGACAGAGCAGAGTTTAGGGCTGTTGTACATAGGGTCGCTATGAGTCTCAAGCAACTCGATGGCACATAACAACAACAACATATCAGATACACCTTTAGTCTTTACATTAATATTCTTGCTCTATAGTACTTTAGGGAAGTCCTTGAAAGCACACTTTTCACAAGGCAATTGTATCTTTTATTTCTTCACCGCTGTAACCACAGGTACTGGTAGTGGATCCAAGTAAAATTAAATTATTGACAAGTTCAATCTTTCCTCCAACATTCATATTGTTTCATATTGGTCTAGTAGTGAAGATATTCATTTTCTTGATGCTGGGGTATAACCCATATTGTAGTTGTTTTTTATCTTCTGTAGTAAGTACTTCAAGTCTTCTTCACTTTCAGCAAGCAAGGTTTTGCCATCTACATAGTTCAGGTTGCAAGTAAAATCTTGCTGAAGGTTATTAAAAAATGACTAACATTACATAGAAGTTCAAACTGGATGCAGAAGAGGCCATGGAATGAAGACATCACTGAGAAGTCAAATGAATCTTGATTGCAGGCTGAAAATAGCAGAGAGATGTTAATTGTATTTTATTGACTATGCAGAGGCATTTGTCTGTGTAGATCATGTAAAAAAACTATAGCTGACACTGAGAATGAGAGGACTCCTAGAACACTTAGTTATGCTCATGTGAAACCCAGACCTTGACCAAAAAGCAGTTATCCAGACAGAATAAAGAAGCATTGTGTGGTTTAAAACTAAGAAAGATGAGTATCAGGGTTGGATCCTTTCTCTATACTGATTCAATCTGTATGCTGAGCAAATCCTTTGACAAGCTAGACTCTACAAAGAACAATGGGGCATCAGGATTGGAAGAAGACTCATCAACTTGCATTATAGAGAGGGCAAAATCATGCTTCCTGAAACTGAAGATTTTAATTACTTATTACAGAAGAACAAAGATGACAATCTTCAATAAGGATAACATCTCAACATCAAGAAAATAAAAATTCTTCCCACTAGACCAACAGACAACATCATGATAGATGGAGAATAATTGAAATTATCAATGATTTCATATTAGTTGGATTCACAATCAAAATCCATGGTAAGAACAGGCAAGAAATCAAAAGATATGTTCTGCTTTGGGGAAATCTGCTGTCAAGGACCTCCCTAAAGTTCTGAAGAGCAAGGATGTCAGCTTAAAGACTAAGGTGCACCTGAGTCAACCCTTGGTGTTTGTAATTGCTTTCTACACATCACTTTGCTTCTTTGAGACAGGAATGGTGACACTTTTTCTCAAATATTTGGAGCATTTTATCAGACAGACTACTCCTTTGGAAAAAGACATTGTACTGGAAAAGTTGTAGGGTCAGTGAAAAAAGAGAAACATCCTCAAAGAGATAGATTGACACATAGTGATTACTATTATGGGCTTATGTATAGCAGAGATCATGAAGATGGCACAGGTTAGGACCAGGTTCAGATCTCTTGTTCATAGGGTCCCTGTGACTTGATGCACGTAGCAACAATGTAAATTTTTTCTTCCTTTTCCCCCTATTTATTTTAGGTCCTTTTTTGTTTTCTTCTGTACTTTTTCTTTCTCTAATAATGTCGAGCTACTGACCTAATTCGTTTTTACCTACTTGCTTGCTAACACTTGCTATAGTTAGCAAAGTTATCATAGACGAAAACCAAAACCAAGAATTGTACATTTTTAAGGAGAAACCACACACACACAAAAAGCATTGTATTTCTCTATTAATAGATTTGGAAACCTGAGGATTAACTTCATTGATCTCTTCCCCCAATAATACGAAAGATGAACTATTGTTGTTGCTAAGTACCGTCAAGTTAAGCGTGACTCACAGTGACGCTGTGACCAACAGATGTGACCCCTGTCCTACCCTGTGCCATCTTCACCTCTGACACACCTGAGCCCACTGATGCAGTCACCGTGTCAGTCCATCTGGTTGTGGGTCGGCCTCTCTTTCCCTGACCCTCCACCTTTCAAAGTACGATGATCGCTTCCAAGGGACAGCCTTTCGTAGCTGCTCTTTCTTGCTGAAAACAAACAAGACTTGATGAAGACCCACATACAGCCCTCAGTACTTCTGTCAATTACACAACAACAGACAGAAAACAAATAACCTTTAAAATTCGACCAATAAATAGCGCCAGATCACCAACGACTCATAAGCTTTTTTTTTTTTTACTCATAAGCTTTTTTGAGTTAACAGCCCAACTCCCTGCAGATCACGAGAGCTCCCTGCTCTGGAAATCAGGCCATGAAAGAGTGATTTGTTAATAGATGGCGTGGAGCATACATGAGGTATTAGTGGGAGCCCAGCAGTCTTCAACCTGTTTGCTTTTCTGACATCCTCGACTGCACGACCTCCTTGACCTCCCTGGGGCTGCTTGTGTGGAAAACAGAGATAATTATAGAGTTGAGGTGAGGGTCACACAAGTTGACACATGAAAAACTCCTGCACATTGTAATTAGCTGTCGTGGAGTGGAGTCCGGCCAACTTCCAAGGACGCCATGCTCAAGGAAAACAGACCCTTGTCGTCTATGGAATGTGTTGATTGTTGTTGGGCTTTTTTTTAAAAAAAAACTTTTTATTATTATTAATTTTAATGAAAGTTTACAGAGACTTTGGATTTCCATTCATTCATTGTTGCACTTTTCTCCCTGCCCACCCTTCCCTCCCCCACCCCAGTACATTCCTCTCTTTGAAAAGTAAAAGAAAAATTCTTTCATTGGTATATAATCCCTATGCCCAGGTCCACTCCACTATGCAGCCTTCGTTCTGGACTTCTGTCATAACAATAATATCTAATCGCATATCCCTTTTAAAACAGTTTTCTCCCTCATCTGTTTCAATGCAGTATACATTATTTTTCCCATCTTTCTCAATTTCCCCCGCAACCCCAATGTCAGTCCTGTTTTACAACAGTGGAACTATTCAGTGTTTGTCCCTTTGTGACTGAGATATTTCACTCAGCATAATGTCCTCCAGGCTCACCCATTTTGAATAATATTGCATGAGTTCCTTGTTTTTCAATGCAGTGTAGTATTCCATCGTGTGAATATACCACAGCTTCTCTATCCATTTGTTTGTTGATGGGTGTTTTTGGGCTTTTTAAAGACACTGATTTTGTTTTTATTTAGATGAAAGTTTACAAATCGTGTTGGTTATTCATACAATCACTGTGAGGTTTTTAGTGATTGGCTTTGGGGGGAACTAAGACACCAAGCCTTTCTTCCTGACTCACTGAAGCTTGTTCAGCCACATAGCAACATGCTAGATTCTGCTGACAGGCACGTGATAACTGTGCTTGAGGAGTATTGACCCGACAGAACCTTTGTGTGTGGCATTGTCGCTGTTGTTGTTGTTGTTATTAGGTGCTGGTGAGTCGAATATGACTCATAGCAATCCTGTGAATAAGTGATCTGAACCCTGTCCTATCCTTATCATCTTTGACGTACGTGAGCTCATTGCTGCAGTCGCTGCGTCAATCCATCTCATTGGGGGTCTTCCTCTCTTTCACTGATCCTCCACCTTTCCAAGCACATTGTCCCTTTTCAAGGAATAGCCTCCCTCAGCAACATGATCAAAGTATGTGGACATGAATTTTCACCATCCTTGCCTCCAAGGAGTGCCTTGAGCACACTTTCTCCAAGACAATCTGTTCTTTTGGCAGTCCGTGGAATATTCAGTGCTCTTCTTCAACACCACAGCTCAAAGACATCCTTTCCTTCTGTGGCATAGCAAGTGCTGGAAAAACATCATGGTCTGAATCAGGTGCACCTTAGTCCTCAGACTAACACCATTGCTCCTCAGTACTTTGGAGAGCTCTCTGACTGCATATTTTCCCAACACAATATGTCTCCTGACTGCTGGCACTAAGGATGTCGATTGTGGATTCTAGTAAGATGAACATTTCAATCTAATCTCCATCTATCATGAGGTTGCTTAGTGGCACTGAGATGACCATTTCGATCTGTTATCTATCATGAGGAAGCTTACTGGTCCAATGGTGAGGGGTTTTCCCTTCTTGATGTTGAGATGCAATTTGTATTGAAGGCTGCAGTCTTTGATCTGGTATCTAAGATTCTGCCAATGAGCCACCACTGCCCTTTATCCTTGTACAGTGTCTTTCTCATGACTGTGGAGTCAGAACGAACTCATGCCTGACCCTCCATTGGAGTCCGAGGTTGTCAGGAATATGGTAGGAGATTGTCAGTCTTCTCCTGTGGAGCTGCTGGTGGACCCGAACAACCCGAGAGATGTGGCCTTTGAATTAACGCTTCAGCTCCCCACAGACCCAGCCACCAGGGCTCCGAAGACACAGTGTTCAGTAAATGACATTGGTCCCTTTTGTCAGTGGGTGAGGAGGAGAAATCACAAATTCTGAGACAGAAGAGCTTTCTATATGTGACTGTATTTCCTGCATTGTTATTGTTGCTAAGTGCCATCGAGTTGTAGACGACTCATAGTGACCTTCTGAACGGAGGATCTGAGCACTGATCATAGAGTTTCCGGAGGCAAGCCATTTCGGAAGTGGATGCCACTCCTGCTTCCAAGCTTGTTTTAATCAGTGAGCTCCACCAAACGCTGTCCACCATGAGTAACCATTATCGCATTTGACTCATCAGTGTCACAGTGTTCAGCATCACAGGAACCACGAGTTACCTCTGTACAGCAATGCACAGACCAGTGCTATACCACTTAGAAGAATGTTTGACAAAAAAACAATTTGAACCAGGCCTGAGGGCTTCAGATTAAAATCACCCACCTTGGGCTTGGTAGCGTAACTTTCTGTCCACTAGGCCAATGTAGGACAACAAGGTCTCCATGTCATCATTGTTATTGTTGTTAAGTGCCATCGTCGAGTCGTAGATGACTCATAGTGACCCTATGAATGTTTTTTGCTTGTGAGTGCTCCATCCGGGCAGAACAGACTCATAGCTGACCCTCCAGCAACTATTCAGAAGCTGTAAATCACATGAGAGAAGTCTGTCCATCTTTCTCCCATGACACAGCCGGTGAACTGAAACCACCTACCTTACGTTTGGCACCATCAACTCTAACACTAGGCCACCGGAGCCGCCTTGTATTCATACAGTAGGATTTTTTTTCCTGCCTTAATTTCTTCCTTTGCAGCTCACTGCCATGCACGGGAGTAGGGGGCAGATTAAGAATTCTACTGTCCATTCAGCCTGCTTTCCTCATAGCCTAGTGACAGGAAGCTGCACTTCAATACAGAAGGTATGCAGTTCGAATCCACAAACTGCTCTGCTTGAGAAGGAGGGGCAATCTCCTCCTCATGAAAACCCGCCAGAAGGTCAGCTATGATTCAGTTCTAACTCAGCAGTACACAACAACAACACAACAGGGCAGATATGAATGTCATGGAAAGGGAAAAAGAATGCCAAGGCCGCATAGCTTGGGGAAACGCTGGGTCAAATGGTACCAGTGGAGTTTTCTTCTCCTCGGGAGCACTTCACAGAGCACTGAGGATGCATGGCAGTTGTTGAATTAAAGAAAGCCCATGTGTGTCGGAGCAGAACTGTGCTCCCTCGGGTTTCCACCGGCTGTTTCCCAGATGTTCACCACCAGGCCTTTCCCCCGAGGCCCCTCCTGTTGGACTTCAACCTCCACCCGTTTGGTCAGCAGCCCCCTGGGGACGCATGAGGACAGTTAGATGCTTGAGATCACCCAAGTCTAGAGGGCTCCCTAACAGGATAGAGTCTTTGGCCTGGTGATCTCTTGCAGTTGGAAAAGCTACATCCAGAAATGAGGAATCTGTTTATCATTCCATCATAAACGTAGTCTGCCGCATCTCAATGGACAGCCTAGAACCTATACTCGTTGTTGCTCTGTGTGGCCAAAGTCCTCCAAGTTCATGTTCTGGGATAATCTCTTAAGGTTGAGGGCAGAAAGTCACGGTGTCAGGACGGAGGGAGCCTGCCCTGCCTGTCCCCCACACTAACGCAGGCCCTGAATGCATGGAGCAGAGCTGGGTTTCCCTTCGCCCACCCTAGCTGGCTCTCCTGGCTGCTAAGTTCATCACCTAGCATAGTGTGCACGAGAACTTGATTTCTGGCTGAGAGACACCCTGTTGCATGTAACGATAATCTCTTGTTTACTTTCTCTCTAGTGGATGGACACCTGGGTTGTTCCACTTTTTAACTATTGTGCATAGTGCTGTATGAATATCTGCCTACAAGATTTTATTTATACATCTATTTTCAATCCTTTCTGGTATACGTCCAGGAGCAGAATTGCTGGCTCACGTGGTAATTCTATATTTAACTTGGGAATTTGCCGAAAATGCTCTCCACGGTGCCTGTCCCATGTAACAGCACCAACAGTAACGGAAGGTTCCAGCTTCTCTACGTTCTCATCAACACGGGAGGGTGTTGTGGGTTCGTTTTTTAATTTCAAAGTAGAGGAGACATTTAGTCATAAAACTTACCTTTTCAAGAAATGTTTCTTGGCATCTCACTAAAATAAAAGACATTTAAGAGACACAGCTCGGGTTGGGAGTGCTGACAGTCTGTTAAGGCTGATGGTATAATCTAGAAACATAATAAAGGCAATGGTTGCTCAAGATGATGAACACGATTAATGTCACAAACGTAATTAATGTGTGTGTGAAATTATTAAATATTTTGTTACCTATACATTATTTACTCATTACTGTTAAGTCAGAACCAATTTATAGACCTTCCCACAGATTGTCCAGGACTATGTCATTTACACAGGAGGAAACTGCCAGTCTTCCTCCTCTGAAGCAGCTGATGGATTTGAACTGCCAGAAAAGCACCACCTTTGGGTTAATAGCACGAATCCCCAGGGACTAGGCCCCTAGAACTCTCCCTACGTATGTGTATGTATTGATTACCATTAAAGAGGGAGCGCTGGTGGCCTAGTGCTTAAGACGCTGCACTGCAATCACAAAAGTATATGGTTCAAATCCATCAGCTGCTCCACAGAAGGAGAGGTAATCTCCTTCCATGCGATTACTCAACAACTGGTGGGCTAGTGGTAAGGAGCTGTGCTGCCAACCCAAAGGCATGCAGTTCAAATCCACCAGCCGCTCCACAGGAGAAAACTGGGCAGTCTCCTCCAGTGTGATTTACTGCCTCTGAGAACCCACTGGAGGGCGGTCAGTTATAAGTTGTTTCTGACTCAATAGTACCTAACAACAACCATTAAAAGGGAGCTCTGGTGGCCTAGTGGTAAGAAGTTGTACTGTCAACCCAAAAGCACAAGGTTCAAACCTACCAGCTGCTCCACAGGAAACAGAGGGGCCATCTCCTGCCATGTGATTTAAAGGTCAATTATCATTCACTAACAATTTGACAGCATATAATAATGACAACCATTAAAAAAGAGAGAGGAGGGGGAGGGGTGGGCAGGGAGAAAAATGCAACAGAATGAATGGAAACCCAAAATCTCTGTACACGTTCATTAAAATTAATAAAATAAGAATAATTTTATTTTTTAAAAAGGGAGGGAAAGGGAGCTCTGGTGGCCTAGTGGCAAGAAGCTACACTGCAATCTCAGAGGTACTTGGTTCGAATCCACCCAATGCTTTGCTGGAGAAGGAGGGGCAATCTCCTCCTGTACCAATCAGTCAGATCCAATTTAACGGTACACACAAAAATAATAAAAAATTTTATTAATAGACTTTTAAAATTTTATTTTATTTCATTATCTTTGGTGTGTACCATCAAATCAGATCTGACTGGTACAGGAGGAGATTGTTCCTCCTTCTCCAGCAGAGCATCTGGTGAATTCAAACCGTGCACCTCTGAGATTGCAGTTGCAGCTTCTTGCCACTAGGCCACTAGAGCTCACCAATAATAAAATTTTTAAAAGAGAGAAAGGCATGGAGGTAACAGCATCTCTGAGAAACCTCCAAACACGTGAAGAAGCTGATTGATCCTTTTTAGCTCTCAGTCTGAGGTGCCCATGGTGTCCTACTTCCAAGGCCCCTCTTGGTCCCTGTCATGGTCCCTGTCACTCTTCTGTCTCTAGTCTATCCTCTTCCAAGAGTTCTAAGGTCACAGCCCCCTCAAGATGTGGCTCAGGATCTATTTACAGATTTGGTAAAATGAAAAAAAAAAATCCCCAGATTGCTCCCCACATCCCATGTCTACAGAACAAGACCCTTTATGTGAAAAAGCCTAGACTTTGCATTATTTACATACTTCCCTGATAAGTTGGATTTCCTAAAGTTGGAAACCACCAAACTAGAAGAGACTATGATGTAAGAGGTCATAGAGCAAAGGTCAGAGATTGAGGGAAGACAAAGAGCCACCGTGTGAGGGCGCACCCCGAGAGAGTCCTCTGCGCTTTGAGTAGAGGTGGAAACTAAATTTGCTTTGGGATCTCACCTCCAGATGCTAACCTCAGTTACTGCCTGGCTTCACATTCTGCCCTCAGGATTGTGCAGTCCCCAAGGGACAAGGGCCACCTCATGACCTGCAAAAAACTAGGGACACAGGTACACAGGCATTTCCAAGTGCCGTTAAGTGGTGTGGTTGTTTTTCGTGGTTTTTTTTTTTAAAAACGATGGCTATTATGACTGCTTTTTAAAAAAAGATATTGTAAAATACAGTAAATTAGTCATAAGACAACGACTGTTGATGTGAATTTAAGCCACATTAGGCAATCTTGCCTTTGTGCTGAGAACAAACATTATTTTCTTTGGGACTCGTGCCCAGACTTCTGTTACTCATTCATACAGTATTTCTCCTCCCACCCTGGTGATTCACTGAAGTTCTTCCCAACGACAAAGAAAACTATGATATGCAGACTAGACAAGGCTCTGAACTCAGCGGAATCGGTGGCTACCCCCTCACACAGCGACTCCTCTGAACAAAAACCCTGCTTTCAGGCCCTGCTGCACCTTATCTCAGCGCAAAGTTTGCTACCCATTTTGGCTGTTCATTGACTTGTCTCTGACCATCGTCCTGATGTGTTAACTTGACCCCCCAAAGGACTCCTGTAAAGGAGCAGGGACTCAAAGCACTGGTTTGGGATTCAGCTCGAGTTCTACGATTTTGAAGAACTACCTTCAGAACCTCAGCTTTCCCATCTGCCAAGTGGAGATGATAGTGACTTCTTGATATAAAGACTAAACGAGAGAGAAATCGTAAGCCTGTGGTCCAGGGTTTCCTACACAGGAGTGGTCATAATCACCAGCGCCCACACTGGCAGCTAGTCTGGGGCCACCTGAGAGTTCATGTTAGATCTCATCTTTTTATTTTCCCCTCCAGGTTCACAGAAACCTCTGAGATGTCATATTTCGCTTAAGGAAAAAGAAGACATGGCTTTTTTTCTTAATTTTTATTTTATATTGATTTGCTTACAAACTTATATACATTGTGTTTCACACTATTCTTCATTTACATTGTGTCTCATAATATCATTCCCAAGTATTACGGGGATTTTTTTGGTGACCTTTTTTATTTGTTTGCTTACAAAGTTTATATATATATTGTGTTCCATACTGTTCTTCACTCATATTGTGTTTAATACAATCATTCCCGTGCATTATGTTTTACAAAATTAATCACCATTGGACTATGCTCATCATTATCCTGTCTTTGAAGGTCCCTGCTGGATCTTTCCCATTTCTTCTACCCCACTCTCTCCACCCACCAAAGTGTGTGACCCTGTGATTTCGCCTCTACCCATCTTCACACCTCTGTTCCCACTCCTTCCCTCCTTGAGTCCCCATATATGTTTTACCAGTTATCTTTCTATTTTTACAATAGGACATCCATTGCCTTTTCAAATAGAATCCTGTAGGACTAGATGCAGAAATCAGAAGCAGAGATACCAGCCCTTGGAATTTTTTTCAAAGATGAGGGGGAAATCTCACCAAATGCATTTGCACAAAAATGTTCTTTTCAGTGGTGTCAATTACAATAAAAGGTAAATAAATGTCCACATAGTTGTAGAGGGGCTTCAGGCCTTTGTTCGCTATGACGAAGGCAATCAACAACAACAACAATACCAAATGACCAATGAAAGATATGGTATCAATGCATCTACCATCTATTGGTTGTTGTGGTTGTTGTTGTTATGTGCCATCATGTCACCTGCGACTCATAGTGACTCTATGCACAACAGCTCTGAACTCTGCTCTATCCTGAGCCAACCTCACTGTCTCCAACACATCTACCCCCATTACTCCAGGCACTGAGTCAATCCATCTCATCAAGTGTCTTCCCATCCTGCGCTGCCCCCCATCCTCCCAAGCATAATGTCCCTCTCCAAAGACTGATTCCTCCTTGCAACATGTCCAAATTATGTCACACAGAGCCTCAGAATCCTTGCCTCCAAGGAGCACCCTCATTTCACCCTCTCCAGGGTGAACCTATTTGTTCTTCTAGCAGCAGTCCATGCTATATTCAATACTCTTTTCCAGCACCACAGCTCAATGGCATCAATGCTCCTATCACCTTGTCATTGTCCAGCTTTCTGATGCATAGCACATAATTGCAAAGGCCACTGCCTGGATCAGGCGCACCTTAGTCTCCAAACTGACATCATTGCTCTTCAGTACTCTGGAGATGTGCCTAACAGCAGACTTTTCCAATGCAATTCATCTTTTGATTTTCTGGCTGTTGATACCAAGAGTGTTGATTGTGGAGCCAAGCAAATTAAGCTGTTAATAATTTCAATCTCTTCACCCTCCATCACGATGCTGCTAATTGGCCCGGTGTACATCCGAACATCTATTGAATACCAGTTGCTTTTTACAGTATCCAGAGACTGGTCATCATTTTCACACATTGGAGGAATTCTAAAGTAGGAGGAAAGCACCTCCCAGCAGGAGAAGGCAAATGGGCATGCTCCCCGTGGCCTGGGGTACAGGTTCTACACATGTGAGCTGAGTGTAGCCAGTGGCATGCGCCTGTCCAGGGCTTTGCCCACGGAGATGCAGGGAGAGCTCATGATTTCAAGGTCGCCATATGGTAAAGGAGCCTAGAAACCAGCGCCCTACAAGTAAACATACAGCATCCTGACCTCACTGACCTAAACGACTCACACTGGAACTGTTAAGTGAGAAAGAAATAAATGTACACATTCTGTCAAGCTCTCTATGTCAAAGTCTCTTTTTCATTCTTTTTTTAAGTTTTTTTTTTTATTTTATTATTATTGTGTGAGTGTACCGTCAAATCAGATCTGACTGGTACAGGAGGAGATTGTCTCTCCTTCCCTGGCAGAGTATCTGGTGGATTCGAACCGTGCGCCTCTGGGATTGTAGTTGCAGCTCCTTACCACTAGGCCACC
>NW_006399777.1:17949140-17952103 GCF_000299155.1 Elephantulus edwardii | reverse complement strand
TATTATTATTATTATTATTATTATTATTATTATTATGAGGCTTTTTTATAGCATCTCAGATTACCTTAATTACTACAATTGTGGAGCATGGCCACAAATTCTTGGCCACTTCTTCCATTGGGAGTTGGGGGGTCTCTGTAATCTCCCCGTAAATCTGGGCTTGTTGATGTTATTTAGATCAATCAAGTGTGCTGGAAGTGATACTGAGTGACTCAAAAGACCCACTCGTAAAAGGCCATGATGTTTCCTCCTTGCTTATGATCACCCTGTGCCACCAGTCAGGAGGAGTGTCTTCCCAGAGGCCACCAGGCCATAGGAAGCCTGGACTACATGAGGACTTTATACAGAGATGCTCTGCTCAAGAGTCACAGCAGAGACCAGCATTGAAGATACCCAAGCTCAGACTCAAACATGAGAATAAAGACGCCTCCAGCTGATTCCACTCCTCCATCTGACTTGGCACAAAAGACATGGGGGGATACTTAGATCACAGCTAATAGGACACTAGCATTTCACGGGCTCCGTGAGCTGTCCAGTGACAGATCCTATACAGTCCTCCTCCCCAGACCTACCTCAATTAAGTTAAAATGGTGATGACCCTTATTACAATCAAGAATCTTGACTGGCATGGATACAAAGACATGCTTCACAACCATTAAATATAGATCTTTATTCAGTCATGGAGTGGTGTTCATGGTGTAGTTTTAAGTGGAAAAAGTAGATTCTGAAATAGTATATGTTGAACAGTTCCAAATTTTTAAATACAATTGTCTTTGTGGAGAATAAATTCTTGGCTGTGATAGGCAAAACACATACACTCATTGTTTTTTTGGTTTTGTTTTATTTTATACTGATATATTTACAAAGTTTGAAAACATTGTTTTTCACAAAAGATCCTTCCCATTTCCTTCACCTCACCCACCCATTGAATTGTGCACCCCCATGATTAACACCCTACTCCCACCCCCATCCTCACCCCTCTGCTTCCACCTCCCCCTGCGTGGATCCTCATTCTCATCTTACAGTAATTGTTTTATAGAACATACACTCATTGTTGCTGAATTAGGGCCCCCCGCTCACAGCAGACCCTCCAGCAGGAATTCAGAGGATGTAAACAGCCAAAGAGATTGTCTGTCTTTCTCCCCTGGAGCACCTGGTGGATTCGAACTGCTTGCCTTTGGATTGGTTGGCAGTGCAGTCCTTTGTCCACTAGCCCAACAGAGTTCCAGCAATTCTAAGTATTGAAGCTGCAGGTTTCATCCTGTGGGTTTACCCATTTTTCTCATTTCTCTAGAAACACCAATTATTTGTGACTTTTCTAAAATTAAAAATATCTTTAAAATACATAAGACCATTATTGTAAAAATAGAAGGATAACTAGTAAAACGTGTATGGGGACCCAAGGGGGAAAGAAGTGAGAGCAGAGGTGTGAGGATGGGGAGGGGCGAAACCACAGGGTTGCACAATTTGGTGGGTGGAAGGAGGGGGTGAAGGAAATGGGAAGGATCCAGCAGACCCCTGAAACGACAGGGTAATGATGGCAAGGTCCAATGGTGATTAATTGTACAAAACATAATGCATGGGGATGACTGAACAAAACACAATATAAATGAAGAAAAATGAGAAACACTATGCATATGAACTTTGTAAGCAAATCAACTTAAAATTTTAAAAATATATTTATTACGTAAAGCCAGAGCACAACATAAAAGAACCTATTCAGTACCACTGAGTTTTAGACGTGGAAGCTGTGTTGGCAGAATCTGTTGGGCACACACGTTCACTACGTTGGTGGTGCAGTTGATTGAGTTGCACTGCCTTCAATTCAGCTGTTCGAATCTCCTAGGGGATTTAGGAGAGAAAGATGGGCAGTCATCTCCTGTTAAGATTTTCAGTCCCCGAACCTGGGTGGGCGAGCAATGCAAGAAGGGGTAGATTTGATAGCAGTGAGTGATATTTTCAGCAGAATTAGGGGGGGGAAACCAAAGTGAAGGTTATTTTTTGTTATATAATCATATATTTCTCCTAAGCAGTTCTCTCCCTCATCTGCATTGAAACAGATGAGGTAACCTTTCTGTTAGAATTTCTCGCTTCCTGAAAATCATCCCGAAGGAGTTCCTGAAGAGCAACCCCAGGCAGGGCACCTGCCTGGGCTCCTCCCAAATCTAATTGTCTTCTGGGTTTTAGCAATTAATCCTTTGGGCTCGTAAGGCCCTCCCATCTCTCCACTTCCAAATGCTCTCCGTGGCTGCTCTGATTTCCCTCACGGCCCCAGGATCTTCCCCACGCAGCTCCCCTGGAGAACACGCCCTGATCTCCCTCCCACAGCGAGGATGTCTGTGTGCAGAGAAAATGCATGGAGTCACTGTCTGCAGGCCAGTTGTTCTTAGGCGCTGTGGAGTAGATTATGTGACCCCATAAACCAAAGATCTGACCTCTGTCCTGTCCTGTGCCATCCTCATCGTCACTGACCTACCTGAGCCCACTGCAGCACTGTGCCAATCCATCTCACTAAGGGTCTTTCTCTCTTTCACTGCCCTCCACCATTACAAGCATGATGTCCTTTTCCGTGGACATTATGAAGAGAGAGAGAGAGAGAGAGAGAGAGAAAGAGAGAGAGAGAAAAGAGAAAGGGAGAGAGAGTTATAGGTGATATAGGTGATAAAGGTGTTATAGATATCGTCGCTGTCAAGTGTGATCGAGTCGCAGGTGACTCATAGCGACCCTATGAAGGAGAGTCCTCAACGCTTGGGTGTCTTTCATCTTCTCTCCAGGTTCATAGGGTTTCTGGAGGCAAGCTGTTACGGAAGTGGATGCCACTCCTCCTTCCACGCTTGTTTCAATCAGGGAACTCAACCAAACACTGTCCGCCATAGGTAACCAACCATTAACGCATTTGGCACATCATAGATATAAATAAATATAACTCATGGACATTAAACAAAATATATATGTAAATAAAA
>NW_006399777.1:17947127-17948475 GCF_000299155.1 Elephantulus edwardii | reverse complement strand
ATTTATATTTATATTTATGTGTTTCTGCTCCATGACCTGAAAATCTTTTCATCTTTTCCACTTCACTGCCACGGTGCCTAAGATTTCACCATTTGAGTGTGTGTCCTTTGGGAAGAATGACTTCTCACTCTTTCTCTTTTTTTTTACCAGCACCATTCTCTGAATGAGGTTATTGTTGCTTCCCTGTCCTATTCTGTCATTTATTGTCACTTTTCCCCTCAGTGTAAGGGCTGTAAGCACCTTCTCGAGAGGAAAATCGAGGACAGCCGAACTCCAAAGAGCTGATTTTGGTGCCACAACAGAATTATTATCACATTGACCCTGACTGCAGTGAACCGGGCTGCTGGGGGCTTCAGGGAGGGGGAGATCCGTGCAGAGCATCCCGAAACCAGAGACACGTTACAAAGCAGACTGAGATCCGGTTGACACACAACGTACAGTGAAAGCAAGAAAAGCCTGTGAAGTTCTAGGCACGTCTATACTGCTCCTTTTATATTCATTAATCCTAATTTCTCACGCGGCATCCACTTCGAAAATGGCTTGCCTCTGGAAACTCTATGTACGAACAGTGCTCAGGCTGTTCGTTCATAGGGTCGCTATGAGTCGTCTACGACTCGACGGCATTCAACAACAACAACAACAACAATTTCTCACACAGACTTCTCCAGTTTACATCTTGGAAACCCTGTGAATGAGATAAACGAAGGTGATTTTCCTAAATCACGCAGCTGAATCCTACAGACGTTCAAATTAGACAGCTTGGTCTCACCCTCAGCTGGAAGGCCTTCGAAAAGTTCGTTAACTTCTCTGTGACTCAGTTTCTTCATTTGTAAAATGGGGATAATGATAATAATCATGACCCCATCTACACCAGATTGTTGTATTTAAAAAGACGACACGCTGAGCCCGATGTGTCGCCATCACCGCATTCGTGGGAGCTGGGAGTGTGAGTAGTGATGTCGGGGTGAAAATCCATCATCTGACTTGAGTAACCTTCATCTTCTCCTTTCTGATTTAGTCCAATGAGGGGTTAAACAGTTCTGCGCCCATGATGTCAGTGAATCCTCTCAAAACGCCTGGGATGCGACTATTTCTGAAGAAAACATTTTATGGGTGAGCAAACAGAGGCCCGGGCCAGAGAGGTGACCTGACTGAGGTTATCCAGTAAGGAAAATCGTTCTAATCCAAGTTCAGTCAATTCTCATTCTTTGTTCTCTATATTAGCCATCCTCCCACTGCAGGGAAGTTCGCAGACAGACTGAGGCTCAATGTCAAGAAGACAAAGATTCTCACCACTGGACCAATTGGCAGCGTCAGGATGGATGGCGAAGAGATTGAGATTGTTCAC
>NW_006399777.1:17941313-17945557 GCF_000299155.1 Elephantulus edwardii | reverse complement strand
ATGAGGTGGATTGATTCAGTGACTGGGATAATTGGGATGGGAGTGTCAGAGACAGTGCGATTGGCACAGGACAGAGCAGAGTTTAGGGCTGTTGTACATAAGGTTGCTATGAGTCTCAAACGACTTGACGGCACATAACAACAACAAAAACAGCAACAACTAGCCAACTGTATCTCTGCGTGGTAGCTGAGAAGAAGAGTTGAGAAATGGTTATCTTCAAGTTGATTTATGTCTATGCCTCACCTGTTAAGTGAGTTAACTGTGCCAGTCTGGTCCAGGTAGGCATTTTAGTTTTCTACTGAGTCCAGCTCTTCACCTCAGCCTATCAAATAAAATAGGCTTCACCTCACCCTGATGTCCACAACGTCTTCTCTCAGTCTCGATGCCTTCGACTTGGAACTGACTCAGAGCTCACCCCCCATTGGGCTTCAGAGGCTGTAAATCACATGGAAAGGAGCTCTGGTGGCCTAGGGCAAGGAGCTGTGCTGCCAACCCAAAAGCACACAGTTCAAATCCACCAGCTGCTCTCTGGGAAAATGATGGGCAATCTCCTCCCTGTGATTCTATTTTTTTTTTCTGAAAACCCATGGTAAGGACAGCTATGAGTCGGTTCCAGCGTAGCGCAGCACAGCAAATCGCACGGGAGGAGACTGCCCATCTTTCTTCCTAAGAGCCACTGGTGGATTAAAATCCAAAGAGGATTGGCTTTTGGATTAGCAGTGCAGCTCCTTACATATGAGGCACCAAAGCTTTCGATGTCAAGAAAGCTGCAATATCAGAACTTCAAACACCATGTATGTTTGTTGTTGTTACGTGCCATCAAGTCGACTGTGACTCATAGCAAACCTATTTCTAACAGGTCTGAACCCTTCTCTATCTTGAGCCAACTTCATTGTCTCTGACACACCTACCCTCATTACCCTAGTCACTGAGCCAGTCCATCTCATCCAGGGTCTTCCTCTCCTGCGCTGTCCCTCCACCCTCCCAAGCATGATGTCCCTCTCCAAGGACCCGTCCCTCCTGGCAACATGACCAAAATATGTCAGACGAAGCCTCAGAATCCTTGCCTCCAAGGAGCAGCCTGGTCTCACCCTCTCTAGGACAAACCTGTTTGTTCTCCTAGCAGTTCATGGTATACTCAACATTCTTCTCCAGCACCACAGCTCAAAGGCATCAATTCTGCTTCTATCCTCCCTAGTCATTCAAAACTTGCTCATGTCTTTTTTCGAAAACATCCATGACTTTGCTAGTACTCTTAAAAAACAAACAAAAACAAGCTGATCTAAGATGTCTTTCTTCTCAACTTGGCCTGAGAGCCCTCTCTATCCTGTGAGGTGCACACCAGGACCTTTTCAGAATCTACCAAGCAGATGTACCTCGCCAACATACCTCATTGTTTTGATGCACTTGCCCTGAATTTATTCATGACTTCACGCACTTTCATATTCTAGCTTCTCTTCTTAAAACTCACGTCCACATTTTTTGCTTAGTAGCATTCTAGTTCTCTTTTATTCACAGCCCCTCCCTTCTCCATTTACTCCATTAAAATACAGTGGGTGCTTTTCTACAAAATATATTGTGTTAATATAAACATATAGCCTGCAAACAGATGGGGCACTGTGGTGGCGTAGCTCAAAGAGATTTGAACTGCTAAGTCAAAGGCTGTACCTCTCTGGGGGTTCAAACCCACCAGCAGCTCTGCTGAAAAATGATTGGCAGTATCCACTCATGCCAATTACTGTCTTGGAAACCCAGTGAAGGGTCAGCAATGAGTGAGTTTGAGTTCTGAGAGATACGAGTATGCAAATATGCACTGTGTCCATATGGTCCATGTGGTACAGTATATGTACCACAACATACATGGTACAGGAGGGGCGACATTCACTTCCTAAACAACATGCCTCTGGAAACTATGAACTTTGATAAAGGCTGATAGTTGTAGAGGGGCTTCAGGCCTTTTGTTCATAGGGTCGCTATTGAGTCATGCTCGACTCGAAAGCAATCAGCAACAACTCCAAAGGGTAGGGAGTTACATTGCCAACCCAAAGTCAAGTGGTTCGAATTCACCAGTTGCTCTGTGGGAGAAAGACAGAAAATTTCATTCCTAATGATTTCCAGTCTCTAAAAATCCATGAAAGGATCAGCCGCAGGTTGGTCCTGACTCAGCAGTAATTAGACAAACAGGCAACAGCATGAAGTTATTGATTATAATTAGTAGGTAAGTATAAATGAATGTACATTAAAAAAGAAGAGTATAGAGGGTACCATGGACTGCTAGGAAAGGGTCAAACTAGGCTGCTCCTTGGAGGCAAGGATTCTAAGGCTCCATCTAACATACTTTGGACATGTTGCAAGGAGGGACAGGTCATTGGAGAGAGACATCATGCTTGGGAGGGTGGAGGGACAGCGCAGAGGGGGAAGGCCCCCTATGAGGTGGATTGATTCAGTGACTGGGATAATCGGGATGGGTGTGTCAGGGGCAGTGCGATTGGCACAGGACAGAGCAGAGTTTAGGGATGTTGTACATAGGGTCGCTATGAGTCACAAGCGACTCAACGGCACATAACAACAACAACATAAATGAACGTGTGGTTACCTTGCTTTTTGGCCAATCCTAAACTGGAAATAGTTCAGGATTTAGAATGATATACACAAGAATTGAAATCCTGACTTCACTAACTTCCTCACGGGCCAAATGTGGATAATCACACGCATCTAATTAGGGCTCTATAATATGTAAGTATAATAGGGAGCTCTGGTGGTCTAGTGTTAAGAAACTGCACTGCAATCTCAAAAGCACACAGTTCAAATCCACCAGCTGCTCTTCGGGAGAAAAATGGACAATCTCCTCACATGGTAAGAAAACTGCCTCTGATTTATATTTTATTATACAAAGAAGAATGTGACATCAGAATCAGAGGAAGACAGCAACAACCTACATTTTGCAGATGACAAGAACTTGCTTGCTGAAAATGAAGATTTGCAACATTTATTGAAGCTCAAAGACTGTAGTCTTCAATATGTTTACACTGAAATATAAATAAAACAAAGCTGGACCAACACACAACATCATGATAAATAGAAAAAAGATTGCAATTGTCAATGGTTTCATTTTTCTTGGATCCACAATCAACACCCATGAAAGAAGTAGTAAAGAAATAATGAACAAGGGAGAGAACTATATGAAAGGAATATACGATTAGGTATTACTGACATGACAAAAGTCCAGAATGAGAGTTGCATGGTAAAGTGACCGGTGGTGGGTGGGTGGGGGGACTTGTATAACAATGAAATAACTTTTTTCCAAAGAAAAAAAATGAACTGAGGGGAGGGGGGACAGGGAAGAAAATGTGCAACAATGAATGAATGGATATCCAAGTTCTTTATAAACATCACTAAAATCTAAAATAAAAAAAGAGAGTTGACCTTAAACAATACTATCCCAGTGATGGCTTCTTTGTATCAAAGATGATAACATAGTAGAATCCAAGTGTTGGTGCTTGGCTGTCAAAAAAAAAAAAAAGAGGGGGAAAGAAGATGAATGATGCATTCAATTGGGCAAATGGGCTGCCAACAATCTCAAGCACTTATAAGCAAAGACTAAGGACTTATAAGCAGGACTAAGGTGTACCTGACCCATGCTCTTTTTCAATCCCCTCATATGCATGTGGAACTTGAAAATGACTGAGGAAGACCAAAGAATTGATTCCTTTGAATTGTAGTGCTGGCGAAGAATATCGAATGTGTCACAGACTGCTGAAGGACCAAACAAATCTGTCTTAGAGACGACAGCCAGACTGCTCTTTGAAAACAAAGATGGTGAGATTTGGTCTCACATGTTTTGAGCAAGTTATCAGGAAGGGTTAGTCCCAGCAGAAAGACCTTCTATTTAGTAAAGGGTCACAGTATGAGAGGAAGATCATCGATGACATAGATTGACTCAACGTCTGTAACAATACGCTCACACACAGTAGAGTTTGAGAGGCTGGTTCAGGGCCCAGAAGTGTTTCTTTTTATTGAACAGAAACATCATGAGTTGGATGGAGATGATACAAAGGCACTTAGTGACAACTGTTACTCATCTCTTTGTATGAGGGTGTTTGTTTCCCCAACCAATCTGTGTGTTCCACTCGGCAGGGACTATGCCTTGTTTATCATTCTCGGGCTCCACAAACATGGATTGAATGAACAACTCCCAAACGTGTGTATATCTCTATTTAAGGAGGGATGATGAAGAGATTAAG
>NW_006399777.1:17938578-17939968 GCF_000299155.1 Elephantulus edwardii | reverse complement strand
AAGTCCTCCTCACTTTCAGCAAGCAAGCTTATGACATCTGCATAACGTAGCTTGTTCTTCCTCCAAACTTGATGCTTCATTCTTCTTTGTGAAATTTGGCTTCTCAAAGGTTTTCTTTTCTTTTTTTTTTTTTTTAAAGACTGGTCAAGTGAAGCAGTGGTAGTAGATGGAGAAGGAACAAAGAAATCTGTAACTGACTGTGATCAATTAGTTGTGGCCTCCACTGCACTCAGACCAGCCTTCTCAAAGGTTTTCTCATCATCAAGATTGAAAAGATATGGAGAAAGGATGCAGCCCTGATAGACACCTTTCTTGATTCAAAACTCTACAGTGTTACCCTTGCTCTGTTTAAACAACAACTCTTCAGTCTAGGTATAGATAGGTTCCGCGTATGCCAATAGATTGCAGGATATTTAACACTCAGCTGACTGCAGGGCTAGGTCTTCAGAGTCACAGCAGCTTGGGATCCAATTATTAAGAGAGTTCAGGTGAGAATATTGAATGACTAGCGGCCACGTGGAAAGAGACACCAGCTAGCCCTTGGTGTTTCTACCCCTCTCATCACGTTACCACGTAGCTTTAGAAAGATCATTCTAGCTCTAGCCAGATTCCCAGCTGAAACCACATGAAGGATCTTCACTGACCCTCCCACCCCCATGGAACAGAACCACCACTGAACTGAGCTCAGCAAACACACAGGATAGTGAGAAATAATAAAGCATGCTGTCAAGTCACGATGGTTTAGAGGAGAGTTCTGGGAGGCCACCCAGGTGACACCTGGGCAGGTCCTGCGGCTGTGAGGCTGAGATTACTAAAACCCTTTTGTCCTGTGGAGGATTTTCTGGACTACCTACTTTATCCTCAGCACCTGTTTGAGCTGGAAGTCATTAATGCCTTGGAGCTTTCTTTTCAATTTAAGAATGTACCATTCTGGATAAGAACTGCTGAATCAATCTCCAAGGTACACATGGTATCATGGGCCAGGTCTGAAGACACAGGTGAGCCTGGAAAAGGCAAAGTCCCAGTGGTGGATATCTGGGAAGGTTTGGAAGGTGACTGGCTCTCGTTGATGCCTAAGAGACATTCACAGGTGAATGAAAAGGAGGAAGCAGAGCATTCCTGGAAGAGGGAGAGACTTGTGTGAAGATCAAGAGATGGGGAAATACCAGGCGTGTGGAGCTCAGATAGATTGACATGATGCTTTAGAGATGCAAGGGGAGGTACAATTGTGGGGTTTTTTTTGGTTTGTTTGTTTTTTATTATTATTAAATTAGTTTTAATGAACATTTACAGAGATTTTGGGTTTTCATTCATTCATTGTTGCACTGTTTTTTCTACCCTCCCCCCAGTTCGTTCTTCTTTTTTTCCCCCCGTGAATGTCTGTTTTAAT
>NW_006399777.1:17930563-17937765 GCF_000299155.1 Elephantulus edwardii | reverse complement strand
AAAAAAAAAAAAAAAAAAAACCCAACCAAAAAACTTTTCAAGGCCTTCAGATGAAGTTAATTTATATACTTGCCTCATTTCTCCTACTTTATTTCTTTATTTTCCTGTAATTTTGTGTTTAATTGGTTGCTTGGTTTGTTCAGAGAGCTCTGGTGGCTTCGTGGTAAGGAATTGCACTGTCAACCCAAAGGCACAGTGTTCTATTCCACTAGCTGCTTCACAGAAGAAAGCTGACCAATCTCCTCCCAAGTGACAAACTGCCTCTGAAAACCCATTGGAAGGCCAGCTAGGAATTGCTTCCAAGCTGATGACACTCAACAACAAGATAGTATTTTCATTTTTAACATCATTTCGTAAACAAAGGTTTGAAAATCATATTGGATTTTCAAGCAATAGTTCACAGACATTGTGTTTTATAACATGAATTACAATTCATTGATTATTGCTGTTTTTATGTGCCGTCAAGTCACCTGCGACTCATAGTGACCCTATGTACAACAGCCCTAAACTCCCCTCTATCCTGTGCCAATCTCATTGTTTCTGACACACCTACCCCCATTACCCCAGTCACTAAATCAATCCATCTCATCAAGGGTCTTCCTCTCCTGTGCTGTCCCTCCACCCTCTCAAACATGACATCCCTCTCCAAGGACTGGTCCCTCCTTGCAACATGCCCACAGTATGTCAGATGAAGCTTCAGAATCTTTGCCTCCAAGGAGCAGCCTGGTCTCACCCTCTCTAGGACGGACCTGTCTATTCTCTTAGCAGTCTATAGTATACTCTTCTCCAGCACCACAGCTCAAAGGCATCAACTCACCTTCTATAATCCCTAATCATTGTCCAGCTCTCTGATGCATAGCAAGTGATTGCAAAGACCGTGGCCTGAATTAGGCGCACCTTAGTCTCCAGACTGACATTGTTGCTTTTCAGTACTTTGGAGAGGTCTTTGACAGCTGACTTTCCTAATGCAATTCGTCTTTTAATTTCTTGGCTGCTGGTGCCAAGAGTGTAGATTGTGGAGCCAAACAAACAAAGTTGTTAACAATCTCAATCTCTTCACCATCTATCACGATGCTGCCAATCGGCCCAGTGGTGAGAATCTTTGTTTTCTTGATGTTCAACTTCAATTCTTATTGGAGGCTGCAGTCCTTGACCTTCTGCAGAAAGCGCTCAGGTCCTCCTCAGTTTCAACAAGCAGGGTTGTGTCATCTGAGTAATGCAGATTGTTGATGAGTCTTCCTCCAATCCTGATGCCACATTTCTCCTCATAGAGCCCAGCCTCCCGGATAATCTGTTCTGCATATAGACTGAAAAGTTATGGAGATAAGACATATCCCCGGAGTACACCCTTCCCAATTTTGAACTACGCAGTGTTTCCTTGCTCTGTTCTGACAACCGCCTCATGGTCCAAGTATAGCTTTCACATAAGCACAATCAAGTGTTGTGGGATTCTCATTCTTCTCAGAGTCAGCCACAGTGTGTTGCAGTCCACACAGTCAAATGTCTTTGCATAATCAATAAATCACAGATAGACATTCCTCTGGTACTCTCTGGAGTCAAGGATTCTGAAGCTTCATCTGACATACTTTGGACATGTTACAAGGGACTGGTCCTTAGAGAGGGACATCATGCTTGGGAGGGTGGAGGAAGAGAGGAAGAGCACAAGAGAGGAAGAACCTTGATGAGATGGATTGATTCAGTGACTGGAGTAATGGAGTATGGGTGTCAGAGACAATAAGATTGGCACAGGATAGATGTACATAGGATCGCTATGAGTCAGTCACAGGCGACTCGATGGCACATAACAACAATAATAATATATAATCAAATATTTGTGTATCATCATTCCCTTCATCCAATTTATCTATTTATTCCTACTCCTCTCTCCCTCCCTTTCTAGTTTTATTAATCCTCCAAGATTGCTTCTGTGTGTAAACCTTGCCTTGTTGTTGTTGCTGCTGTGTGCCACTGAGTTAGAATCACCCCGTAGCTGACCCTCCAGCAGGTTTTCAGAGGCCATAACTCACAGAGGTGAAGACTGCCCATCTTTCTCCTGAACAGCAGCTGACGGATTTGAACCAAGTGCCTCTGGGATTGCAGCGCAGCTTCTTGCCACTAGGCCACCAGAGCTCTTTGCCTTAGCTTTTGACAATAGTCATCTTTTACCACAATTATCCTTTGTAACTGATCTATGTCATTCAGTATAATCTGTTCTAGATTCGTCCATGTTGTGCAGTACTTAGGATTCTTGACCGTTTTTTCGAGAAACATAAAACCTCATGTGTGGATGTTGCAGTTTCTTTAACCATTCATCCATTGGAGGGAACTTGGATTGTTCCCAAAGCTTTGCAATTGAAGTGTTGTTGTTTGTTGTTGTTATGTGCTATCGAGTTGCTTGCTGGAGGACAGCCACTGGCTAACCGACTGGAAGAGATCAATATTTGCTTTAATTACAAAGAAAGGTGACCTGACACAGTGCAGAAATTATCAAACAATATCATTAATATCACATGCAGGAAGATTCTGTTGAAAATTATCCAAAAACGACTGGAGCAGCACGTCAACAGAGAACTTCCAGATGTGCAGGCTGGGTTTAGAAGAGGCCGTGGTACTAGGGATATTATAGCTAATGTTAGATGGATCTTGGCTGAAAACAGAGTGTACGAAAGGAATGTCTATCTGTATTTTATTGACTATGCAAAGGCATTTGACTGTGTGCATCTCAACAAACTGCGGCTGACTCCGGAAAGAATGGGAATCCCAGAACATTTGATTGTGTTTATGCGAAAGCTGTACTTGAACCAGGGGACAGTCATCCGAACAGAGCAAGAAAACACTGTATGGTTCAAAATTGGGAAGGGTGTCCTCCAGGGATGTGTCCTGTCTCCATTCCTTTTCAATCTATAAGCAGAACAGATCTATATGCACTTGAAATAATACAACAATAAACATGGATACACGTATACTACTTTGAGTTGCAGACTTTATTTCTTCGGAACCAACCCATAGCTGATCTTCCCATGAATTTTCAGAGGCAGTTAATCCCACATCCTTTTCTCGTGGGACATTTGGTGGCCTCGAACCATGTACCTTCAGGATTGCAGTCCAGCTTCTTGCCATTAGGCCACCAGAGCTCCTTTTACTAAGTTACTATTCCAATTACTAGGCCAAATCCTATCCATATTCTTTCTTGCCTTCTTCCTACATTGCTTTAGGCTTTTAGGAAAAGAGATTAGGAGGATGCAAAAAATAAACCTACAAAATGTGAAAAATGTATCATCTAATCAGAAAACCACTCAATCACTAAGAGATCAACAGTGTCCCTGAATCATACAGATGAAGCTTGAGGGGCAGAGAGGGCAAGGCTTAGCAGATAACCTGACAGAAAAGTGCATAAACCTGGAAGAATGAAGGAGCAGCCAGCCGGAGGCTAGACACCCTGGGGACTTGTGAGTGTCTAAGGCTGAAGGCAAGGAAGTCCCCTGGAATTTCCGAGGGTTAAAATCCACCTTTATTCACAGAATCAGCTAGACCCAAGGCTGGTCAGGCAAGCCAGATGCCAAGTACGTTTAAGTCATGTTCAAGGGTTAGGTAAGATTTACATCTTCACATGTTCCACGTCCAGGAGATGAAGTTTCCTTTTACACAGAGAGAAGCCGCTGGGTGTAGGGCATGGTTAACGAGCACAGTTGTTATCTGAAAAGTTGGTGGTTTGGGGCCTTCTCAGAGATAGCCCGCGAGAAAGACCTGGCAATCCACTGTGGGAAACACAGCCAATGAAAATCCTATGGAATGCTTATGAATCAAAGTGAAGTCTCTCTCAGGGAGGAGTGATAGGGAATGGCAAAGGATACACTGACAAAGGAGATTAATGAGAACTGGCTTTGACAAGCACTGTGGCAATGGGACAGTTAAAACAGACTTTCAAGGGGGGGGAAATAGAGGAATGAACTGGGGGGGGGTAGAGAAAATAGTGCAACAATGAATTAATGGAAATCCAAAAATCTCTGTAAATGTTCATTAAAATTAATAAAAATTTAAAAAAAATACTATGGAATGGAATTAATTGTGTCCCCCCCCAAAACCAAAAACAACCCATGGAGCAGTTCTACCGTGACACACGTGATATTGCCCTGAGTCTGGATTAACTTGATGTCAATTTATGGGTCTTTATTGAAAATTCATTATGACTTACATCTCAACCTCAAGAAAACAACAATCTTCACTGGCAACATCATGACAGATGGCCTTGTTTACAATTTCATTTTACTTGGTTCCACAATCAACCCCCATGGTAACAGCAGTCAAGAAATCGAAAGATATGTTGCATAGGGAAGATCTGCTGTCAAGGACCTCTCCCCAGTGCTAAAGAGCAACAGGGTCACTTTAAAGACTAAGGTGCGCCTGACCCAAGCCATGGTATTTTCTGTCTCATGCATCTGAAAATTTCGCAATAAATAAGGATGACAAAAGAAGAATCAATGCTTTTGAGTTGTGGTGTTGGAGAAGAGTACTGAATATTTCATGGACTATCAGTAAAACAAGCAAGTCTATCTTGGAGGAAGTGCTGCAGTAAGGGTTCTCCTTTAAGGCAAGGATGGTGAAACTATATCTCATAACTTTATGACACGTTGTTCGGAGGGATGAGTCCTTCAAAAGAGACATCATGCCTGGAAAGGTGGAAGATCAGAGAAAGAGGAAAACTCTCTGCAAGGTGGACTGACACAGTGGCTGTACCAGTAGACTCAAGGATTTAAGAGATTTTGACGATGGCACAGGATAAGGCAGGGCTCAGACATGCTAATCACAGGGTCACTATGAGTCATACATGACTCAATGACATCTAACAACAACACTTAAAACTCAAACTCACAGCCGTCAAATCCATTTCCAACTTACGGTTTGACCCTATGCAACAGAAGTAAACCATTCTAAAGCTATCATGTTTGTGGAAGCAAATGGCCACATCTTACTCCGACAAGAGCAGCTCATGGGTTTGAACCACCAACCTCCAGTTAGCAGCCAACTGAATCACAGGGCCACCAGAGTTGCTTGGTTTTCCTCTTTCTCTAACCTACTTGTCCAAGCAAGATGTCTTCTTCCAAGGACATCTGACCCTCCTGACAACATGTCAAAAATATATGTAATTCTCAGAGGGAATAAATAATGTATACTGCATTGAAACAGATGAGGGAGAAAACTGTTTAAAAAAGATATATGATTAAGTATTATTATCATGACAGGAGTGCAGAATGAAGGCTGCACAGTGCAGTGGACTTGGGGGGAGGGATTGTACAACAATGAAAGAATTTTTCTTTTACTTTTCGAAGAGAAGAGCGAATTGGGGGGGGAGAGATGGTCAGGGAGAAAAATGCAACAATGAATGAATGGAAATCCAAAGTCTCTGTAAATGTTCATTAAAATTAGTAATAATTTAAGAAACAAAAATATATGTGATTCTCCTTGTCTGACACACCTCGGGATATATGCAAGGCTTGAACAGCTAGGAATTAGAGAACAAACAGGTTTGTCCTAGAGAGACTGAAACCAGGCTGCTCCCTGGAGGCAAGGATTTTGAATCTCTGTTTCACATACTTTGCACATGTTGCCTGGAGGGATCAGTCTGGAGAAGGACATCATGCTTGGAAGGGTGGAGGGTCAGCACAGGAGAGGTAGATCCCAGATAAGACAGACTAACTCAGTGACTGGGGTAATAGGAGTAGTTGTGTTGAAGAGAGTAAGACTGGCTAAGGAAAGCGCAAGTTTTAGAGCTAATTGTACGTAGGGTCACTATGAGTCACAGGCGACTCGATGGCACACAACAGCAACAACAATAGTCTTGAAGAAATTGTAGATTTGTTTAGAGGGTGAGGCTTGCAGAGAAGATTAAGGTCAGAGCTTCCTTGTTCTGGAAGTCAAGGGTCCAGGGTCCAGAGAGGGGTTCACATCGCCTCTCTGATGACTGCCATTTTACTGAGAACTTACAGGTTTAGAAGCTTTTCGCTGAGCTGTGTTTAGAAGTGAGTTCAACACATATCATTGTACCTTATTGATTTCTACAAATCCATAAGCGTTTCCAAAGACAAGCCAGCCACTTTGTTCCTCTAAAGCTGAAACCTGCGCGCTTGTCAGAAGGAGACTTGCCAACCAGCAGGCATGCCCTGATGGCTTTGTCAATGTTTTCAGGTTTCAGTCTTAGTGACACTGCTCAGGCCTTGTTTTTACCAACACCTTTATAAACCCAAACCACATGTTGTTGATGAGTAAGAGTCAGATAATGTTAGCATTTTGTCAAAGACAGTAGCAAACTCTACTTGAGTTTCTATCAATTTTCTATCGTAATTGGAACATGGAATATATTAAGTGTACATCTTGAAAATTTGAAAGTGTCAAAATTGAAACGAAGTACATAAAGATAGACATCCTAGGCATGAGTAAGCTGAGAAAGACTTGAATTGACTTCCATCTGAATCAGACAATCGTATGATCTACTCTGCCAGGAACAATAAATTGAAAAGGAATTGATGTGGCATTCATCAGCAAAAAGAGCATTTCAAGATAAGTCCTGAAGTACAGTCCTGTCAGTTATAAGATCCTATCCATACAAAACCAAGGAAGACTCGTTATTCAAATATATACATCAATCAATGAAGACAAAGGTGAAGACATTGAGGACTTCTACCAATTTTTGCAGTCTGAAATTAATTGAATATGTAATTGAGATGTCTTAATAATACTTGGTGCCTGGAATGCAAAAGTTGGAAACAAAGAAGAAAGAATGGTAGTTGGAAGTTGTGATATTTGGTGACAGAAATGAAACCGGAGATCAAATGAATGCTTAATTTATTGCAATTTTTTCCCAAAAAACAACAGTGACTATACAGATAGATTTCAACTAAAAGACATCACAGGAATCACATTGACTGTATCTGTGCAAAGAGTCAATGGAGAAGCTCAATATCTGCAGTCAAAACAAAGACAAGGATAACTGTACAAGAGACAATCAATTATTCATGTTCAAGTTCAAACTGAAGCTGGGGAAAATAAAAACAAGTCCAAGACAAGGAAAACACAATCTTGAGTTTCCTCTCAAATTAATTTAAAGCCACTTCAAAAAACAAATTTGATCTTATTATTTCTTTTCCTCAAGAAGCTGTGGGGACCCTAAAGAAACCATAACTGCCACCCAAGCAGATATATGC
>NW_006399777.1:17928689-17929508 GCF_000299155.1 Elephantulus edwardii | reverse complement strand
CCATCTTTCTGAGCATCATGTCCTTCTCCAAGGATTAGTCCCTCCTGGTCACAAGCCCAAAGTATGTGAGACAGAGCTTTAAAATCCTAGCCTCCGAGTTCAGTGAACGGCCTGTGAGGATTAACATGCCTGAGTTTTATTGTGACTACTGCGACACGGGTCTCACTCACGACTCGCCATCTGTGAGAAAGACACATTGCAGGGGCAGGAAACACAAAGAGAATGTGAAAGACTACTATCAAAAATGGATGGAAGAACAGACTCAGAGCCTAACTGACAAAACAACAGCTGCATTTCAACAAGGAAAGATACCTCCTCCTCCGTTCTCTGCACCTCCTCCAGCAGGTGCCATGATCCCACCTCCACCCAGTCTCCCGGGCCCTCCTTGCCCTGGTAGGATGCTAGCGGGGCCTCCTATGATGCCAGTGATAGGTCCTCCTCCTCCTCCTGGGATGATGCCAGTGAGACCTGCTCCTGGACTGAGACCACCCATGAGGGACCACATGCCAATGATGCCTGGGTCCCCAATAATGAGGCCCCCTGCCCATCCCGTGATGGTGCCCATGCAGCCAGGAATGACTCGACCAGACAGATAAGGACAGAGTGCAGCTTCTTTGTATCAGTTTTATGTTACCTGTACTACTTCCCCAGGAGATCCTGGTGCTGTGACTGTGGGTGTTTTCTAACAGCACAAAGACGACTTGTTCCCCTTTTCTATCACAGAATAGTTTGAGTGGAGTAATAGGTAAAAGGATTTTAAAAGCAATTTTTGTGTTATGACATGTGAAAATAAAATTGTCAACTCTTAGTAAAAAAAAA
>NW_006399777.1:17925714-17927596 GCF_000299155.1 Elephantulus edwardii | reverse complement strand
TCATCCTTAGTCATAGTCCAGCTCTCTAATGTATAGCAAGGAATTTCAAAGATCATGGCCTGATTCAGGTGTTCCTTAGTCTCTAGATTGACATCGTCACTTCTCAGTACTCTGGAATTTGTCTACTGCAATTCATCTTTTGATTTCGTGCTGCTGATGCCAAGAGTGTTGATTGTGAAGTCGAGCAAGCTATAACTGTTAACAACCTCAATCTTTTCTCCATTTATCATGGTGCTGCCGATTAGCCCAGTGGTGAGAGTCTTTGTTTGGGGTAGAATCTGTTATGGTGGTTTAGGTGACCAAAAAGCTGCCCATTTTCCAGCCGCCCGTTGACTCCTCAGGAAGCCGACTTCACGAGGTGAAGTCTCATCCTGTTAAGATGGGTATTGCAGAAATACAATGGAGTGTTGTTTTGAATCTGAATCTACTCAATGACAGTGAGGAAGGAGTAACATTATTCAGGTTTGTTATTTACTAGGTTCTTGCATTTATTCCCTGCTTTAATCCTTGCAATTCCAGGAAGAAGGTGGGCTTACTAGCTCTATTTTATGGATGAAAATCTTGGGGCTGAGTTGATTAAATTTCACTTGACAGTGATGTCAAGAGGAGGGTGCTCTTGAACGCCCATGTTTTTGCTGCTTTGTTCACAATAGAAAAGAGCTGAAAACAACCCAAGTGCCCATCAACAAACGAATGGATAGAGAAGCTCTGGTATATTCACACAACGGAATACTATGCAGCACTGAAAAACAAGGAACTCATGAAATATTATGCAAAGTGGATGATTCTGGAGGACAATTATGTTGAGTGAAATAGCTCAGTCACAAAAAAAAAAAAATATTGCATAAGGCCATTGTTGTAAAACGGGACTGGCATCAGGGTTGAGGTAAGACAGAAAAGGAGGGGAGGAATGATGTATATCATATTGAAACAGATTAAGGAGAGAACTGTTTAAAAGGGATATATGAATGGGTATTCTTGTCATTACAGAAGTCCAGAGTGAAGGCTGCATAGTGGAGTGGACTTGGGGGAAGGGATTGCGTAACAATGAAAGTTTTTCTTTTACTTTTCAAGAAGAGCAAATTCGGGGCAGAGGTGGGCAGGGACGAAAGTGCAACAGTGAATGACTGAAAACCCAAAGTCTCTGTAAACTTTCATTAAAATTAATAAAATAAAATAAAGAGCAGGGAGCTCTAATGGAAAGCAAAAGACTTGCTTTCCACTGGGCATGAGGAGAGATCTCTCTGTACTCCACACATTCCTTCCTTGCCTTGTGTTTTCAATCTGAGGAAGAGCACGCCAATTCCACTGACCCACTGACCCGGTAACGAGGACCCGAGTCTCTCTGAGTCAGAAGCAGAAAATGCTGGGCAATTTCCAGTCTACGGGTTGGGTCACAGAGCAGGCTCAGGAGTGGCGATGGGGTCAGGGAGGACACTTGTGAATTGCCAACATAATTACATCCTTCGCACCCTGTGATTCAAACGACTGAGTCAGACGGTCTTGCTTTGTGCCAGAGGCATCCGACTGGCTCCCGAAGAACTGAACTGGTTCACAGACGTGCAGAGTGTCCTGGAGTTCAGCTCCCTGAGGAAGCCTGACACCCAGCAGTCCGACTCATAGAAGGCTGAAGTATATAACCAGATACCAACCTTTAAGTGCATGATCCCTCATCCAACGGAGGGACCACCTTTCCTGGTATTAGCAATCCTGTGGGAGCCAAGTTATTATCTGTGGGTTGGCTTGTTAGTACATTTCAGCAAGTGAAAAAAAGATTTAGAGGCCTAGTCAGAACAGAGCAGGGTAACACTGCATGGTTCAAAATTGGGAAGGGTGTACGCCAGGGATGCATCCTGTCTCCATACCTTTTCAACATGTGTGC